>NC_054477.1:20370969-20685433 GCF_017639515.1 Carcharodon carcharias
GAATGTGTTCACATCGCTGTTTGTACTCCTGACTCCCCTTAGTGTGTCCACAATCTACAAAGCACAAGTCAGGAGTGTGATGGAATATTCTCCATTTGCCTGGATGAGTGCGGCTTCAATAACACTCAAGAAGCTCAGCACTATCCAGGACACAGACTGCAGACCACTTGATTGGCAATCCATACATCACCTTCAACATTGACTCCCTCCAGCCCCAGCCTACAGTGGCAGTAGTGCGCACAGCATCACCACATCAAGGCTTCTTCAGCAGCACTTTCCAAACCTGTGGCCTCTACCACCCAAAAGAAAGCACCACAACCTCAAGGTTCCCCTCCAAGTCACACACATCACACATTGTCACTGGGTCAAAATCTTGGAACTCCCTCCCTAACAGCACAGTGGGTGCACGAAAACCATACAGGCTGCAGCAGTTCAAGAAAATGATGAGCCACCATCTTCTCAAGGATCATTATGAATGGACAATAAATGCTGGCCTTGCCAGTAATGCCCACGTATTTGACGTTGGGAACCTTGCAAAGTCACAACCAATTTTCATTAATGAATGATATCGTAAATAGTTTGCCAGCCTAATGTGCACGCCAGAACTTTCACCACCCCATTCAATGACAGAATGAATTATAAAAGTACTAAAGGTGTTAAAAAGTAGGATTCCACCTCTATTCAGAGGCAGCCATCTGAATGACGAGGGACCCTCTAGTGAGTGAAGCAATGATGGAAATAGTCAACAGCTGGTCGATAAAGACTCAACAGACCATCAGGAGGGATAATTGAGTGTAATGTGAATTGAGGATTTTAAAAGGCCCCAGTCTTTTACCTTAGTTATATATCAGCAACAAAGCTGCTAGAACAGTAAAGGTACCTAAAACTTGATACAGCGTGGGAGCATACAAGACTACAACATATTAAAAGGTCAATTGACATCATAGATCATGAGATCAGATTTGTGGTTACTGAATCTGATTTCCAAGATTGCATTGCTACCTTCTTGCATCTGTGTTTTTGTGTTTGTATATTTCTTTATTTTTCAGTCAGTATTTTCCATATTCCTGACTGTTTTTAGTTGCAGTGGTAAAGTTGTTTTGGCTAATTTGAATGCATGAGGTAAACTGTGATCATTGTTTGGTATGACAGGAGGTTTAAAAACATTTTTCCCAGGTATTGGCTGCAGTTTCACCAACAAAGTGGTCAGCAGCGATCAAGCTTGATTTAAAAAATAGTCGAAACTTAGTGTGTTAATTGGCTCTGTGTAATGGAATGCAATTTCCACCATAGCTCCTGTGCCCCAACAACCATCGGAAGAAAAAGCATTCTCACCACCTCTTCTTGTCATGTAGCACATGCTGACCTATGTATTATCTTGTGTGTATGCACACTACCTTATGTGTTGTCAAATATAAAAACATCCTAATCTATCCAATTCATAGCACAATATGGCCTGTGTGTGGTGCAGTATATCCACACACCACCCTTGTGTTATCCACTTTATGCTGCTCCTTTTCTCTTGTCAACACTGAGAAAGTGGAGACTAAAAGAGAAAAAAAAACTTCTCACTTAAAATAATAAAACTGAAAGAAGTGCTAAGAACACTACAACCCACAAAGGATCGCGTGTTCGAAACCCAGACTCCAAAATTATTCTCACATTTAACCTGCAGAGAAAAAGCTTTCTCAATCATGCTAACATTTCCTGAAGTGTAACGTAAATAAAAATACATCCTCCAAATGTGTTACTAATCTCAGTTTTCTGAGTTGCATGTTCCACGGAGGGGGGGGTGGGGGGGCGAATTCCATCAGCATAGGGTGCAAATGGAGGATGTCACTGCTGCCAGTCTGTTGCAGAATGATGCAGTGAGATAAGATGGAATCAAAGTGAGTCGGTGACTAAAATCGTCGTTTTCAGGGGCAGGAAGTTAACAATAGTGGGACCAGAGCCAGGTGAGAGAGTCTTGAGATATTGCTTAGCTTTGTTTTGGGATATCTCTTTAGTTTCTTTTAGAAGGAAAAGTGAGAGAGAAAAAAAAATTCCAGGCAATTGTCTTGCATTATTGGGATTCACAATTTCTAAATGTGCCTGATATGCTTCCATAATGGTTACAGATGAGGAAGGCCATTTTGACAATCTTTGTCCAAATCGGGGCAACCTTAAACTTCCCCCAGTGCAGCAGCCAGTTTTCAATGGAGTTCACTCCACTAACCTATGTGGGGATCCAGTGCTGATCATTGTGTGCACAAGAAAGCGCCTGATATATCACTCACCTGAATTCAGCTTTCTTTTGTTTGATCCCATGGTCCCCTGCCAAAAGCCCGCAATATTGTTTGAGGTGATTTTTTTCCTTGAAGCAATCAAATTGATACAAACCTCATTGGCATGCTGTTGTCCTTTCAATTCACCCTTCTTTCAAAAGGAAGGCAAAAATAATGAATGACCACATCTGCTACGTTACTATATATATATTATATATATTATACATATATATATATTTATGAATCCATATTAATTGAGAGAGAGGCTAATGATAGTTTGAACAGTATGTGCTGAATGTATTATATTCTCCTCTATTCTCTTATATTCTCATGCACTTATCCATAATTTGCTTGTTTGTTTTCACCAAAGCATTAGTATTGAAATATGTGTTTTTAAATTTTGGGAATTACTTTTTAACAATGAATAACGTTGGGATAACCGATTGTAAAAATGTATGCACCCAGAGTACACAATGGTGCTATTTTGAAAGAGGCACTTTGGCAACTCTGCAGTATTTATCCTGCACTTTCAGAAAAATGCTTTTTACATAATTGGCTGTTGAACAGTCCTGTTGAATAATACTGTATTTTTTTTTAAGTGTGTAACAATGTGTGCTTGAACAGAGCTGTATTTTAGGTGAATTTGTGTGGACTGGAATTTCTTCATTACAATAAACATATCATTCCACCCCTTTCCATAATAAACACTGGCTTGGTGACAACAGGGTGCACTGATAAAGCTGGGAACTGATTCCTAAGTTCTTCACTATTGGTTCTTTTCAGTGCTGCCTTAACAATTTTTGTTACTGAGTTGTCACATCTTTTGAATAAATACTTACATTCGATGTTTTTGAAACCAAGGCATAAAATTTTTTAAATTAAGCTTCAGGGCATCAGCAGACAGGTGAAGGGCAAGGACACCACCAAGGTTGAAAAAAATACATACAAACATACAAATATTCACTCCCTCCACCACCGATACACGCTGGCCGCAGTGTGTACCACCTACAAGGTGCACTGTAGGAACTCACCAAGGCACCTTAGATAGCACCTTCCAAACCCGCAACCACTTCCATCTAGAGGAACAAAGGCAGCAGACACATGGGAACATGACCACCTGGAAGTTCCCCTCCAAGTCACTCAACATTCTGACCTGGAAATATATTGTGATTCCTTCCCTGTCGCTGGGTCAAAATCATGGAACTGCCTCCATATCAGCACCATGGGTTTGCCTACAACACATGGACTGCAGCAGGTCAAGAAGGCAGCTCACCAACCAATTGCTCTCAAGGGCAATTAGGGGTGGGCAATAAATACTGGCCTAGCCAGCGGCGCCCAAACCCCATGAATGAATAATAAAAAGGAGTAGGCCATTCAGTCCCTCAAGCTTGCTCTGCCATTCAGTAATATAATGGCTAATTTGATTGTGAACTCAACTCCACTTTTCTCCTTACCCCCATACTTTTTGACAATCAAGAATCTATCTAACTCAGCCTTAAAAATATTCAATGACTCTGCCTCCATCATTCTCTGGGGTTCCAAATATTCATGACCCTCGGAAAAAAATGTTTTGCCTCATCTCTGTGTTAAATGGGAGGCCCCTTATTTTTAAACTGTGTTCCCTAATTCTAGTATGTCCCATGGGGGAAACATCCTCTCAGTGTCCACCCTGTCAAGGCCCCTCAGGACCTTATATATTTTAATAAGATCACCTCTCATTCTCCTAAACTCCAATGGATACAGGCCCAACCTGTCCAACCTTTCCTCATAGGATAACCCCCTCATCTCAGGAATCAGTTGAGTGAACCTTCTCTGAACGAACTACTGCTAATGCAATTTATTCTTCCTAAAATAAGGAAACCAAAACTGCACACACTACTCCAGGTGTGGTCTCGTCAATATTGCTTACAACTGGAGCAAAATATCCCTACTTTCATATTCCACTCCACTTACAATAAATGATAACATCCATTTGCCTTCCTGATCACTTGCTGTACCTGCATACTAACTTTTTGTGATTCACGTACCAGGACACCCAGGTTCCTCTGTACAGCAGACTTCTGCAATCTCCAACCATTTAAATAACATGCAGCTTTTTATTCTTCCTGCTAAAGTGGACAATTTTGCATTTTCCTGGATTAAACTCCACCTGCCAAATTTTTTTTAATGATTCATTTGTGGGATGTGGGCATTACTGACTAGGCCTAATTGCCCTTGTTCCGAGAGTTAACTACATTGCTGTGGGTCTGGAGTCACATGTAGGCCAGGTAAGAACAGCAGATTTCCTTCCCTAAAGGGGATTAGTGAACCAGATGGGTTTCTACATCAATCAGCAATGGTTTCATGGTCACCATCAGGCAAATTTCACCATCTGCCATGGTGGGGTTTGAACCCAGGTTCCTGGAGCATTACCTTGGGTCTGCTGGAATACTAGTCAGTGACAATACCACTAGGATACCACCTCCCATTCAATCCCATCATCCAAGTCATTAATAGATTATAAAATAATTAATAGAAATATACAAATCCTCAATGTGTCTTTTGCTGCCTGTTGCCAAAAATCCCAATCTCTGTCACCCTCACTCTCTCTTGGGCATAAACTGTGGCTTAGTTAGTAGCACTCTCACCTTTAAAGTTGAGGGTTCGAGTCCCACTTTAGAAACCTGAGCACAAGATCTTGTTTAATACTCTGGAACTGTACTCTGGGAATGCTGTTCATCATGGGTTGTGCTTTTTTGGATGAGATGTTAAGCTGAAGCCCCATCTTCCCTCTCAGTTGGATGTGAAAGATATCCCATAGTCCTATTTCAAAGAGAGGGGAGTTGTCCCCCATGTTTTAGATAATATTTATCCATTAACTAACATCACACAAACAAAGTCACTGGTTATTGTCATGTTGCTGTTTTTAGGAGCTTGCTGTGCGTAACTTGGCTGCCATTTTTCGTACATTACAAAAGGCCCTTCATTGGCTGGAAGGTGCTTCGGGAAGTCCTAAGGTCATGAAAAATGTTAGCCAAACATTCGTTCCTTCCACCACTGGCACACAGAGGCGACAGTATGTACCATCTACAAGATACATTGTGGCAACTCAGCAAGGTGCCTTCAACAACATCTTCCAAACCCATAATCTAGAAGGAGAAGGGCAGCAGACTCTTGGGAAAACCAAGTCACGCAGCATCATGACCCGGAACTATATCGCAGTTCCTTCACTGTTGCGGGATCAAAATCCTGGAATTCCCTTCATAACAGCCGTGGCTGTATCTACACCACATGGATTGCAGCGGTTCAAGAAGGCGGCCATATCAGCAAAATCTCAAGGGCAATTAGGGATGGATAATGAATTTTGGCCTTCCAATGAGGCCTATATACTTTTTAATAGACCCAGCTGCTGCACATACTGCAGCTCCTCTTATACCATTTCTTCATCCATTCAAATGAAACTGGCAATGATGCATCTCTAATAAGCAGATAGTGTTTACTGAGGATAAATAAGGTGTTTAATATAAGATAGGAGCTGGTAGTCAGAAATTGTCCTGCTATTCCAAAAAGCTCCCTGGAATACCTGTACCATAAGACCATAAGACATAGGAGCAGAAATTAGGCCATTTGGCCCATCGAGTCTGCTCCGCTATTCAATCATGGCTGATAAGTTTCTCAACCGCATTCTCCCGCCTTCTCCCCATAATCTTTGATCCCCTTACCAATCAAGAACCTATCTATCTCAGTCTTAAATACACTCAATGACCTGGCCTCCATAGTCTCCTGTGGCAATGAATTCCACAGATTCACCACCCTCTGGCTAAAGAAGTTTCTCCTCATCTCTGTTCTAAAAGATCTTCCCTTTACTCTGAGGCAGTGCCCTCGGGTCCTAGTCTCTCCTACTAATGGAAACATCTTCCCCACGTCCACTCTATCCAGGCCTTTCAGTATTCTGTAAGTTTCAATCAGATCCCCCATTATCTTTCTAAACTCCATTGAGTATAGACCCAGAGTTCTCAAGCATTCCTCATATGTTAAGCCTTTCATTCCTGGGATCGTTCTCATGAACCTCCTCTGGACCCTCTTCAGGGCCAGCACATCCTTCCTGAGATACGGGGCCCAAAATTGCTCACAATATTCTAAATGTGGTCTGACCAGAGCCTTATAAAACCTCAGCAGCACATCCCTGCTTTTATATTCTAGTCCTCTCAAAATAAATGCCAACATTGCATTTGCCTTCCTAACTACCGACTCAACCTGCAAGTTAACCTTAAGAGAATCCTGGACTAGGACTCCCAATTCCATTTGCACTCCAGATTTCTGAATTCTCTCCCCATTTAGAAAATAGTCTATGCTTCTATTCTTCCTACCAAAGTGCATGACCTCACACTTCCCCACGTTGTATTCCAACTGCCACTTCTTTGCCCATTCTCCTAACTGGTCCAAATCTTTCTGCAGACTCCCCGCCTCCTCAATACTACCTGTCCCTCCACCTATCTTTGTATCATCTGCAAACTTAGCCAGGATGGCCTCAGTTCCTTCATTTAGATCATTAATGTATAAAGTGAAAAGTTGTGGTCCCAACACTGACCCCTGCGGAACTCCACTAGTCACTGGCTCCCATCCTGAGAAGGACCCACTTATCCTCACTCTCTGCCTCCTGCCAGACAGCCATGCTTCTATCCATGCTAATACCTTGCCTCTAACAACATGGGCTCTTATCTTACTGAGCAGCCTCCTGTGCGGCACCTTGTCAAAGACCTTCTGGAATTCCAAGTAGATAACATCCATTGGCTCTGCTTTGTCTAACCTACTTGTTACCTCCTCAAAGAATTCTAACAGATTTGTCAGGCATGACATCCCCTTCATGAAACTATGCTGACTTTGCCCTATTTTACAATGCATTTCCAAGTATTCTGAAATCTCATCCTTAATAATGGACTCTAAAATCTTACCAACGACCGAGGTCAGGCTAATCGGCCTGTAATTTCCTGTCTTTTGCCTCACTCCTTTCTTAAACAGGGAGGATATATTAGCAATTTTCCAGTCCCCAGGGACCCTCCCTGACTCAAGTGATTCCTGAAAGATCACCACTAACACGTCCACTATCTCTTCAGCTATCTCCTTCAGAACTCTGGGGTGTAATCCATCTGGTCCAGGTGATTTATCCACCTTCAGACCTTTCAGTTTTCCTAGCACCTTCTCCTTGGTAATGGCCACCATACTCACCTCTGCCCCCGACTCTCTTGAACTTTGGGGATGTTACTCGTGTCTTCCACCATGAAGATGGACACAAAGTACCTATTCAGTTCCTCCGCCATTTCTTTGTTCCCCACTACTACTTCTCTAGCGTCATTTTCCAGGGGCCCAATGTCCCCTTTTGCCTCTCTCTTACCCTTTATATATCAAAAAAATCTCTTGCAATCTTTTTTTATATTACTGGCTAGTTTACCCTCATATTTAATCTTCTCCCTCCTTATTTCTTTTTTACATCTCCCCAATGCCCTTCAGGTGAATGTCCTATAAATTTGTGCTTCCAGGAGCTATCAGAGACCAATCTTGCCAGGCTTCACAAGGTGGGGCCTGCATTGTTTGGAGTTAAAGGAGTTTTGAGGCCCTCATGACTTTATGGCATTCCAATTGATGGGCACGTCTATTAAATAAAAAACACTGAGCAGGTGAAATGGCAGCTGGTGAATGGGAAGAACAGAACTATAAACATACTAGAGCAGTTTTAATTGCTCACATGTAGGGATGGATTAAAATTATCTTATCATCCTGCTGTAACATAATTAAATTTATGTTCCTATCTTTAAACCTCATTGAACCCAAGCCATTCCCCTCCCAAAAGGACACAATCCAAGATTTAGACCAGTCTTGCCTTTTAGGTCTAAGGGAAATAAAGAAAGCCCTACACAGCACGTTTTATCATCTCAAGGCATCCCAAAGAGACTTGCAGCCAATTAAGTACTTTTGTAAGGTAGTCATTGATATAATTTAGGAAAGACCACATTTGCCAATTTTCCCAGAGCAAGATCCCACAGAGCAGTGGAAAATGAATGGGTAATCTGTTTTAGTGGTTCTTGGTTGAAGGATAATATTGGTCAGGATACTGGGGACCACTCTCTTGTTCTCCTTTAGCATAGTACCATGGAATCTTTGTGATTCCCACCTGAAAGGACAAGTGGGTCCTCAGTTTTACATCTTGTCCATAAGATGGCCCCTCCGACAGTGCAGCACTCTATGTTACAGTAAAGTGTCAGTTTTGATTTTGTATGCAAGTCTTGAGTGGGACATGAAACCACAACCTTCAGCTTCTGAGACAAGAGAGCTACCACAACTCAACTTCAGTTATTGCGTTGACTTCTCTTATGATTTTCTGATGAAAAACAGTCATGAACACCCACCTGTCAGTATGAAGAACTGAAAACACTATACACACTTCAGGGGAATTTTAACTCTTAGTGTTCAGGGGTTCGTATCAGAATCACAGAATCACAGTGCAGAAGAGGCCCTTTGGCCCATCAAGTCTGCACTGACACGTGAGAAACACCTGACCTACCTACCTAATCCCATTTACCAGCACTTGGCCCATGGCCTTGAATGTTATGATGTGCCAAGTGCTCTTCCAGGTACTTTTTAAAGGATGTGAGGCAACCCGCCTCTACCAGCCTCCCAGGCAGTGCATTCCAGACCGTCACCACCCTCAAGGTAAAAAAGTTTTTTCTTAAATCTCTCCTAAACCTCCTGCCCCTCACCTTGAACTTATGCCCCCTTGTGACTGACCCTTCAAATAAGGAGAACAGCTTCTCCCTATCCACTCTGTCCATGCCCCTCATAATCTTGTACACCTCGATCAGGTCACCCTTTAGTCTTCTCTGCTCCAACGAAAACAACCCAAGTCTATCCAACCTCTCTTCATAACTTAAATGTTTCATCCCAGGCAACATCTTGGTGAATCTCCTCTGCACCCCCTCCAGTGCAATCTCATCCTTCCTATAATGTGGCAACCAGAACTGCACACAGTACTCCAGCTGTGCTCTCACCAAGGTTCTAAACAACTCCAACATGACCTCCCTACTTTTGTAATCAATGCCTCGATTGATAAAGGCAAGTGTCCCATATGCCTTTTCATCACCCCACTAACATGCCCCTCAGCCTCCAGAGATCTATGGACACAGATGCCAAGGTCCCTTTGTTCCTCAGAACATCCTAGTGCCATGCCATTCATTGAATACTTCCTTGTCAAATTACTCCTTCCAAAGTGTATCAACTCACACTTTTCAGGGTTAAATTTCATCTGCAACTTATCTGCCCATTTGACCATCCCCTCTATATCTTGCTGTAGCGCAAGACACACAACCTCACTGTTAACCACCCGGCCAATCTTTGTGTCATCCGCAAACTTACTAATCCAACCCCCCACATAGTCATCTATGTCATTTATATAAATGACAAATAATAGGGGACTGAGCACAGATCCCTGCGGTACGCCACTGGACACTGGCTTCCAGTCACGAAAGCATCCTTCTGTCATCACCCTCTGCCTCTATGTGATACGTCTCATGTGGCTTCAGCCAAGGTAGAGGAAACTACTAATGTCCCTGCCTTGACTGTTTAGATGCTTTTGGCTTTTGACCCCTGAGCTTTAGCGCCCTGAGGGCCCTGCCAAAGACAGATCCACCTGTACCTGTGCAGGGGCAGACTCAACCGTCAGGAGCCAAGACAACATGTTGGGTACTGACTTGGGGTGGAGTGAGGAGGGGGCTACAGGTGAGAAATGGAAGCATTTTGAATGCAGTTCTCATTGTCTTCTTTTTACCCATTAACCCTCTCTTGGCACAGCTTCAGTACCTGGCTAAGTTACTGATGCACCTTGATCATTCTCCTTCCTGTCCTGAGATGGTCCATCTTATCTGTGGACACTAAGTGTGGTACTTGTCTGCTGGGCAGACTGTAGTCATTCTCTGGTAATTGTTTAACACTTGTTTATTCGTACTACATCTAATTTTGAATCTACCTTTTCAAATTATCCTGTATCCCATGTGCATTTGCCTTCTTTATAAGTCTCCCATGTGCGACCTTGTCAAAGGCTTTGCTGAAATCCATATAAACTACATCAACTGCACTACCCTCACCTACACACCTGGTCACCTCCTCAAAATATTCAATCAATAGGTAGGTAGAAATATATTTATATCATGATTGCAATCTGTCCCCACAGCATCCACACTCGTCTCTATAGAAGCTACATTTGGATCTCCATGTAAAACCTATTCACAAAGTCAGAACATTAATTAATGCAGGAAAGCTAATATTTATTTCAGCAATTAACATCCATATGTGACATTAAAGACATCTTTGCACATTGACTTTTACTTGACTAAATTTAACATTTCCAACATGGGTTTTCCAGGGCTCAGGGAACTACTCTCAGACCACACTAGTCCAACATTCCAGACCTCCTTGTTGCAGGAAGCAGACTAGCTCTCGGGGGTAAGGGATACCACACTTCAAACTTGGCTTGTGACACCTTGTGAGGAATCCACCAATGAGGGGTAGGAACCCTGCAGCAAGAGCCACACGACCACCACAGAACAAGCTATCAAAATGTTGAAGCTGTATTTCGGTGCCTTGATAGGTCTGGAGGTGTCCCTCGGTATTCACCAACAAGGGTGTCCAGAATAACTGTGAACCGCTTCAGACTACACAACATTGTCTGGCAGAGAGGATTACAGGTCGAGGACGATGAAGATGCTCATCACTCATCTTCAGATGGGAAAAACATTGGAGAGAAGGAGGACAAAACTCCTCAGGAATAAATGCTATGGGTCCATATAAGAAAAATAAATTTCCCAACTTAATAGCTTGTCTATCACTCATGTGCGTACCCTGCTCTTAATCTTCCTACTGCCTCTATGTGATACGTCTCATGTGGCTTCAGCCAGGGTAGAGGAAACTACTCATGTCCCTGCCTTGACTGTTTAGCTGCTTTTGGCTTTTGACCCCTGAGCTTTAGCGCCCTGAGGGCCCTGCCAAAGACAGATCCACCTGTACCTGTGCAGGGGCAGACTCAACCATCAGGAGCCAAGACAACATGTTGGGTACTGACTTGGGGTGGGGTGAGGAGGGGGCTACAGGTGAGAAATGGAAGCATTTTTAATGCAGTTCCCACTGTCTTCTTTTTACCCATTAACCCTCACTTGGCACAGCTTCAGTACCTGGCTAAGTTACTGATGCACCTTGTTCATTCTCCTTCCTGTCCTGAGATGGTCCTTCTTATCTATGGACGCTAGGTGTGGTACTCGTCTACTGGGCAGACTGTCGTCATACTCTGGTAATTGCTTAACACTTGTTTATTAGTACTACATCTAAACAGATTACAGACATGTTGCTCTTAAGCATGATGTTCCAATCTGTCTCTCTCTCTCGAAGGTCTAACACATGACTTACTGAGCTCAGTGATACATCATCATCTATGTCATACATGCGCATAACCCTTCTGGGGTTCAGCATCTTTGTCCAGCTGAGCAGAGCTTGGAGAGGATTGCGATCCTGACATGGGCTTTCCAGCACTGCCCCTGCCACCACCGTCTGCTCATGCTCGGTTGTAAGTTGTGAACAACTACGCTACCTAAGTGCATGGTTGTACATCCTGTGATCATGTATCCCTCAAAAGGAATGAGATCCTCTGTGGAATCATCCTCATGCATGTCCAGAGAGATTTGGCCTACGTATGAAGGCCCTGGAGGACAAAAGA
Organism: Carcharodon carcharias; assembly: GCF_017639515.1. Classification (NCBI taxonomy): domain Eukaryota; kingdom Metazoa; phylum Chordata; class Chondrichthyes; order Lamniformes; family Lamnidae; genus Carcharodon; species Carcharodon carcharias. The sequence goes on from NC_054477.1 coordinate 20,382,973, forward strand.
AAGGGCATGAATTAGTGTGGCCAAATCACAATTTTGACAGTCATCATGCTCTTTCTTGACATGATTCAGTCATTGATGAAATAATGTCAGCATATGTTAGAAATGTTCTGTCACCAGCTATCTGTGAGTTCCCTGTCTCTCCACCTCTGTTTAAAAGTCCTCCGCACTTCTGCCATAGCTCTGGTCTCCTCGACAACCGAGTACTGTGCACCCATGTGGGCATCAAGTCATCACACTAAACTTATTGGCACACAACTTTATGTAGTGAGGGTAATCTCTGGAACTCTAACATCAACTCCAGTTCAGTGGTTACCAGTCCTCTCAAATATATTTTCTCTTCCAATCGATGGGATGCAGCAACATGCAGAGACAACTCGTATTAATGAGAACTTGGACCTCCCCAACCACAGGGACCTTCAAGACTCCTCAACTCAACACACAGCTCTAGAAAAACCCCTCTGAACACGAGTCCCCACCTGCATAACACTGGTGAAACCTGGAGGGAAGCTTGGGCAGAAAATTCCTCCAGGATAAACACATTGGGCTGGATTTTCATCCTTCAGGTGGGTGGAGTCAGGAAAATTCCAGGATCAGCCCCCTTGCCTCGGGAAGAAGTGCCCACAAAGTGGGGGATCTTCATCACCTGGGCTGTGTGTGGGAAGCGGGGGAGAGGGGTGGGGTTGCAAGTGGTTGGGTTCAGACTGGAGTCAGGCCAATCGACACAGGAAAGCTTTGGGAGACAGCCACAGGGGCCGCTGGCTGCTGACGCGGCCTGTTTAAAAGGCTCACTTTAGTGCTATGGGACTTTGTCCCAGTTAAAGTCAAAACAGAAAGGCCCTCTTGCCCTCACCTCTCACAACACCTCACTAATCGCACACACTCCCTATGCCCCACCCATGCCACCTCATGCTCCCCATCCACCCACTCCCCATGCCCCTTCATAACTCTTATGCAAAGCTATACCCCTCCAACCACCCTCATGGTCCCCCATGCAGCCTCTGCCAAGCTGTGACACTTCCATGTCCATTGACCCAGTATATGCCATATAGAGCCAATGAACCATATAGTGATAGTAGGATGCGTTAAAAAAAGATTTTAAAAAGCAGTCATTCATTCATTACTTTTCAGTATGTTTAAAAAAGTAATTCCACCACAGGGCAATAAAGACCCTTTAAAGTATCAATGACAGAAGGAAGCATTTGAAACCACTTAACTTTGTGTACATAAACATTGGGGAATTGCAAGAGGTAAGAGGGCCAAAATTGCCAAGTAAGCAATGTTTTCTCTGGGGCTCAGGTGTTTCAACAAGAATATTTGTTTTCTGAGCTCTCAGTCAAGTCTCATTATGTATGGTTGGCTGGTAGCCTGGACATCCTTTGTTACAACTACCTCTTAAAACACCTGAGCCTCTGGGAAACCATTGCTTGATTGTTAGCTCTGGCTTTCTGATATCTGTAATCAATTTCATAATGTCTATTCATACAAGGTTAAGTGGTTTCAAGGGCTCCTGGTTTTTGTTATTAATAAAGGGCTTGGGTAATTGACACTTCTCTTGCCCTGTAGTGAAAACAATTTTTTTTTAAATCTAGTGGAAATTAATGAATGAATGATTGTTTTTTAAAGCTGTATTTTTACACACATCCTACTGTCACTGTAGGGTTAATTGGTCCTATACAGTATATAATGGGTATGGAAGTGCCATAGCTCAACATGGGGGGCATTAGGACTATGGGGAGTTGGGGTGGGGGGGCATTGCCTTGTGTGGAGGGTATGAAGAAGACCTTTCGAACTCACTTTTTAAAAAAGTCCTCTCACGCAGACCAGCACCCATGACTCCTCTGAGGGCCAGGAACAACAACTCTTTAAAAACTTGGTATGACTCCCTGAAGATTGCAGAGGAGCAGGAACATGCCCTTCCCCGCAATGGAGTGCTGGGTGTGTGATTTTGACCCAAACCAGAACACACTCTTTAAAGGCACTCCCAAACATCAGACAGCCCAGGAAGGGGGCCAGGAACTCCGGAATTAGGACCTGACTGCTATTTATGAAGGGCTCCCATGGCTCAGTGAAAATCCAGCCCATTGTCTCCAATCCAACATCTCATCAACCAAGCTTCAATCTCCACCAGAGCATGTGGACAACCCTCAATAGAACACAGGCTGGACATGGCTGATGTGGCCATCTGATGTGCAAGTGGCACCTCAAAACCTCACCTGGCTGCAACCGCGGAAAACCCTGACCAACCATGGAGCACATAATAACATCTTGCCGCTGACTCAAGATTGAGAGCGACATCCTGGGGTTACACTTGCTTCCCAGCTGTTAGGGAACTTGACATTGAAACTGTAATGATAGCTTCTGCCCTTAAAGCCATATGAAAGAAGAATATTTGAAAGGGACACAGGTGTGCTCTGTATATCCAGGGCATCCTCCTCTCCTTCACTGAGCTGGCCAATTGGTGGCAGGCCGTCTCCAGACCTCTCCCTCTCCTTAGCGTTTTGCGCTCTCTTTTCTTTAATTCATTCACGGGATGTGAGCATCGTTAGCTAGACCAGCACTTGTTACCCTTGAGAAGGTGGTGGTGAGTTGTCTTATTGAGCCGCTGCAGTCCATATGGTGTAGGTACACCAAAGGTGCTGTTAAGGGGGGAGTTTCAAGATTTTGATCCAGCAACAATGAGTGAGTGGCGATATATTTCCAAGTCAGGTTGGTGAGTGGCTTGGAGGGTAACTTCCAGGTGGTGGTGTTCCCATCTATCTGCTGCCCCTTGTCCTTCTAGATGGTAGTGGTCGTGGATTTGAAAGGTGCTGCTTAAGGAGGCTTGGTGAGTTCCTGCAGTGCATCTTGTAGATGCTGAGCACTGCCGCCACTGTGCATTGGCGGGTGGAGGGAGTGAATGTTTGTGGAAGGGGTGCCAATTAAGCGAGTTGTTTTGTCCTGGATGGTGTGAAGCTTCTTGAGTGTTGTTGGAGCTGCACTCATCCAGGCAAGTGGGGAGTATTCAATCACACTCCTGACTTGTGCCTTGTAGATGGTGGACAGGCTTTGGGGAGTCAGGAGGTGAGTTACTCGCCACAGGATTCCTAGCCTCTGACTTGCCCTGGTAATCATAGCATGTATATGGCTGTTCCAGTTCAGTTACTGATCAATGGTAACCTCAAGGAAGTTGATAGTGGGGAATTCAGTGATGGTAATGTCATTGAATGTCAAGGGGCGATGGTTAGATGTTCTCTTGTTGGAGATAACAATTGCCTGGCACTTGTGTGGCATAAATGTTACTTACCAATTGTCAGTCCAAGCCTGGATATTATCCAGGTCTTGCTGCATTTGGACATGGACTGCTTCAGCAACTAAGGAGTGAATGGTGCTGAACATGTTGCAATTGTCAACAAACGTCCCCACTTCTGATCTTATGATGGAGGGAAGGTCATTGATGAAGCAGCTGAAAATGGTTGGGCTGAAGACATTACCCTGAAGAATTCCTGTAGTGATGTCCTGGAACTGAGATGTTTGACCTCCAACAATCAGAACCATCTTCCTTTGTGCTAGGTATGACTCCGACCAGTGGAGAATTTTCCCATTGACTCCAGTTTTGCTCAGACTCCTTGAGGACACACTAGGCCAAATGTGGCCTTGATGTCAAAGGGCAGTCACCTCATCCTCTCTTACAAGTAGTGAAAAAACAGACCTAGAGTGAAGGTCAGGCACTTACATGATGAATGCAGTGCATTTAGTGAGGCTGACCATGTGACAGGTGCATCACATTCCATTGGGTTTAGTGGATGAATTAATAGGGAAATGATGAAGTGAAAACTGAATAGTGCTAAGAATTGAGTGGATATGAGAAGTGATGTGACAGAGAACACTTAGCAAGTCAGAGTGAAAAGTGAGGTTGTGTGGCCGCAGAGTTGAAATGCAGGATGTAGATAAGCAGCACATGTACTCACCTTTCCTGACGTGGTTAGGTCATTGAAGTGCTTCCTGTTTTGCATCAGTACTATGAACCTGACATTCCTCCTGCTTACGTAAACAGAACATCCTGGAAGAAGCCAGCAGATCTAACAGCATGTGTGGAGAGAAAAATAAAGTTAATCTTTCAAGTCGGTATGACTCTTCTTCAGAGCTCTGAAGAAGAGTCAGACAGACTCGAAATATTAACCCTGTCTTTCTCTCCACAGATGGTGTTAGACCTGCTGGCTTCTTCCAGCATTTTCTGTTTTTGTTTCAGATTTCCAGCATCCACAGTATTTTGCTTTTTTTTTTTCCTCCTGCTTACTTCCTCAACTACTTCCAACCATATTTTTGGTGAATGCAGGAGGGTTTCCTCCTCCCGTTGCTGGGGAAAAGTATCTTCCCCCTCCTGACTGCACCCCAGTAGGCCCATGGATGGATCATTGAATCTGGGTGCTGCACTTGTTCTACCTGCAGCATCTATCATGAACACCTCTTGGCTCCTCCAATGTCCATTTTAACATTGTCCCATTAAATGGATTTGAGACTGTGTGATATGAATTTGCATCCGGATAAAGGGCGTGAGGGAGAGTGGAGAGATAGGATAAAAGAACACGAGGAGACCATTGTCATACCACATGGAAGTGGAGGGCCGGATCAGCCGTAAGAATGTGGATTATTTAAGAAGAAGGGAGATACCCCAACAAAAATAATGTTCTGCCTGTAACCATTGCTGAACCTGTGGATCCTGTGGAAGTTGCTCAACCAAGGACAGATATGCCTGACATCTCTTTCGGAGTGGAAGACATTGAGCTGCCCGCGCCTAATGAGGTACCTGATGTTAATGCGGATCCAGGGAACATGGTTCCTGCCAAAGAATCAGAAGTCGTGGAGCAACAACGTTCCACATGGATCAGGAAACCACCTGAAAGACTGAACTTGTAATTTCATGACCTGCGTAAATATTGTAACATCGTGAGATAAATATCCTTGTAAATAGAAAAAGTACAGAAAAGTTAAAGGGGGAGGAATGTAGTAATTATAGTTCTAATAAATGGAGGACTGTAGCTTTAAGAATAATTCTGTGTTGTAAGATCACATGGTCTGTGTAATCCAATGAGTTAGCAGCACAGGGAACCTCCCGAAGAGAGTTCTTCTTTAGTTATAGAGTTAGATGCACACTTGTATTTGCTGCTGCTCTCTTGTATATAAATTTCAATGTTTCCACCAAGAAATGTTGCCTGGCAAATCAACTCTATAACAACTGCTTATGTTTCTGACATTGACCTCAATGTTAACTTCTACTCAGTAAGTAATTAATGTTGAATTACAGTGACAAAGCTGAATTGCCTTAGTAACCTCTATTTATTTTACCAAATTGATCACTTGACCATTCAATGTTTGGGAAATTTAAGGGCTGATGACTATAATTCTACGGTTAATGAACAATTGGTGATTCATGACTTCGCTGTCTGCCTTCTTCAATAGTTAGTAAGAATTGCTTAATTCGTTCACTCGTACATTTGTACCAATCGCGATAGGAGGTGGTGACATCAATGCTGACATAATCCAAACTGGTTGGTTTAACATAGTGCAGAAAGCCAAAGGAACTCAGGAGGAACTTCTTTACACAGAAAAAGTTTAGAATATGGAACTGGCCACCACACGAAATAGCTGAGACAAATAGTGTAGGCACGGTTAAGGGGAAGCTGGATAAATAATGAGGTAGAAAGAAAAAGAAGCAGCTCTGAAATAACAGCACTGTGGGTGTACCTACACCACATGGACTACAACGGTTCAAGAAGGTGGCTCACTGCCATCTTCTCACGGGTAACTAAGAATGGAGAATAAATGCTGGCTTTGCCAGCGACGCCCACATCCCATGAAAGAATATAAATAAAAAACACAGAAAACGCAGCGAGCATTCAACATGTCTGGCAAATTTGTGGAGGGAAAAACAGAGTTAACATTTCAAGTAATTTTAAGGAAAGGTTAGAAAAATAGGGCAGAATTTTTACGTTGATGGGCGGGCACGATCGGCGGGCCCGGCATCGACTGGGGAACGGTCCACCGACCACGATCAGACCCCAACTGCGAATTCACGCTGAGAAGCTCAGCACTGCTTGAGTGGGGCCAGGAACTTCAACGCAGGCGCAGGCCGGTACAGAGAAGAAGCTCCTTGAAGGCAGGAAGCAGTTTAAAACAGCGAGAGGAGAGCCGGGATCTATACAGGTTAAAACAATGGGAGGAGAGCCGGGATTTTTACAGTTTAAAACAGCGAAAGGAGAGCCAGGATCTATACAGGTTAAAACAGCAAGAGGAGAGGCTGGATTTTTACAGTTTAAAAATGTGAGTGAGGATCCGGGATTTTTGCAGGTTAAAACAGCGAGAGGAGAGCTGGGATTTTTACAGGGTTAAAACAGCGAGAGGAGTGCCGGCATTTTTACAGTTTAAAACAGCGAGAGGGTGGCTGGGATTTTTACAGGTTGAAACAGCGAGAGGAGAACCGGGATTTTTACAGGTTAAAACAGCGAGAGGAGGGCGGGGATTTATACAGGTTAAAACAGTGAGGGGACAACCGGGACTTTTACAGTTTAAAACAGCGAATGGAGAGTCGGGATTTATACAGTTTAGAACAGCGAGGGGAGAGCAGAGATTTTTACTTGATAAAGAGGTGAGAGAAGAGCCGGGATTTTCACAGTTTAAAATAGAGCGGCAAAAGCCTGGAGTTTGTTTAAAACAGCAAAAAGAGAACAGGGATTTTGACAAGTTAAAACCGTGTGCGGAAAGACAGGATTTATACAGTTTAAAACAGCGAGAGGAGATCCACGATTTTTACAGGTTAAAACAGCTAGAGGAGAGCAGGGATTTTTACAGGTTAAAACAGCGAGAGAAGAGCCGGGATTTTTACAGTTTAAAAATGTGATAGAGGAGCCGGGATTTTTACAGATTAAAACAGCGAGAGGAGAGCCGGCATTTTTACAGGTTAAAACAATGGGAGGAGAGCCGGGATTTTTATATGTTAAATCAGCGAGAGGCGAGCCGGGATTTTTACAGGGTTAAAACAGCAAGAGGAGGGCAGGGATTTATACAAGTTAAAACAGTGAGGGGACAACCGGGATTTTTAGTTTAAAACAGCGAATGGAGAGTCGGGATTTTTACAGGTTAAAACAGCGAGAGGAGAGTCAGGATTTTTACAGTTTAGAACAGCGAGGAGAGAGCAGAGATTTTTACAGGTTAAAACAACGAGAGGAGAGCCAGGGTTTTTACACGTTAAAACAGCGAGAGGAGGGCAGGGATTTATACAGGTTAAAACAGTGAGGGGTCAACCGGGATTTTTTCTGTTTAAAACAGCGAAAGGACAGCGGGGATTTTTACAGTTTAAAACAGCGAATGGAGAGTCAGGATTTTTAGAGGTTAAAAACAGCAAATGGAGAGTCGGGATTTTTACAGTTTAGAACAGCGAGGGGAGAGCAGAGATTTTTTCTTGATAAAAAAGTGAGAGAAGAGCCGGGATTTTCACAGTTTAAAACAGCGAGGCAAAAGCCTGGAGTTTGTTTAAAACAGCAAAAAGAGAACTGGGATTTTTACAGGTTAAAACCGTGTGCAGAAAGACGGGATTTCTACAGTTTAAAACAGCGAAAGGATATCCATGATTTTTACAGGTTGAAACAGCGAGAGGAGAGCCGGGATTTTTACAGCTTAAAACAGCGAGAGGAGGGCAGGGATTTATACAGGTTAAAACAGTGAGGGGACAACCGGGACTTTTACAGTTTAAAACAGCGAAAGGACAGCGGGGATTTTTACAGTTTAAAACAGCGAATGGAGAGTCGAGATTTTTAGAGGTTAAAGCAGCGAATGGAGAGTTGGGATTTATACAGTTTAGAACAGTGAGGGGAGACCAGAGATTTTTACTTGATAAAAAGGTGAGAGAAGAGCCGGGATTTTCACAGTATAAAATAGCGCGGCAAAAGCCTGGAGTTTGTTTAAAGCAGCAAAAAGAGAACTTTTACAGGTTAAAACCGTGTGCGGAAAGACAGGAATTCTACAGTTTAAAACACCGAGAGGATATCCACACTTTTTACAGGTTAAAACAGTGAGAGGGGAGCAGGGATTTTTACAGGTTAAAACAGCGAGAGGAGAGCCGGGACTTTTACAGGTTAAAACAGCGAGAGGAAAGCCGGGACTTTTACAGGTTAAAACAGCGAGAGGAGAGCTGGGATTTTTCCAGGTTAAAACAGCGAGAGGAGAGCCGGGATTTTTACAGTTTAAAGCAGTGCGGGGAGCCGGGATTTTTACAGGTTAACACAACGAATGGAGAGTCGGTATTTTTAGAGGTTAAAACAGCCAATGGAGAGTCGGGATTTATACAGTTTAGAACAGCGAGGGAAGAGCAGAGATGTTTACTTGATAAAAAGGTGAGAGAAGAGCCGGGATTTTCACAGTTGAAAATAGCGCGGCAAAAGCCTGGAGTTTGTTTAAAACAGCAAAAAGAGAACTTTTACAGGTTAAAACCGTGTGCGGACAGACAGGATTTCTACAGTTTAAAACAGCGAGAGGAGATCCACGATTTTTACAGGTTAAAACAGCGAGAGGGGAGCAGCGATTTTTACAGGTTAAAACAGCGAGAGGGGAGCAGGGATTTTTACAGGTTAGAACTGTGAGAAGAGAGCCGGGATTTTTACAGGTTAAAACAGCGAGTGGAGAGCCGGGATTTTTACAGGTTAAAACAGCGAGAGGAGGGCAGGGATTTATACAGGTTAAAACAGTGAGGGGACAACCGGGACTTTTACAGTTTAAAACAGCAAAAGGACAGCGGGGAAATTTACAGTTTAAAACAGCGAATGGAGAGTCGGGATTTTTACAGTTTAGAACAGCGAGGGGAGAGCAGAGATTTTTACTTGATAAAAAAGTGAGAGAAGAGCCGGGATTTTCACAGTTTAAAACAGCGAGGCAAAAGCCTGGAGTTTGTTTAAAACAGCAAAAGGAGAACTGGGATTTTTACAGGTTAAAACCGTGTGCAGAAAGACAGGATTTCTACAGTTTAAAACAGCTAAAGGGTATCCACGATTTTTACAGGTTAAAACAGCGAGAGGAGAGCCGGGAGTTTTACAGGTTAAAACAGCAAGAGGAGAGCCGGGATTTTTACAGCTTAAAACAGTGAGAGGAGAGCCGGGATTTTTACAGCTTAAGACAGCAATAGAATAGGTGGGATTTTTATAGTTTAAAACAGCGAGAGGAGAACCAGGATTTTTACAGTTTAAAACAGCGAGAGGTGAGCCGGGATTTTTATAGGTTAAAATGATGAGAGGAGAGCCGGGATTTTTACAGGTTAAAACAATGTGCGGAAAGACGGAATTTCTACAGTTTAAAACAGCGAAGGGCGAGCTGGGATTTTTACAGGTTAAAATGATGAGAGGAGAGCTGGGATTTTTACAGGTTACAACAGCGAGAGGAGAGCCGGGATATTTATGGTTTAAAACTGAGAGGAGAGCCAGGATTTTCACAGTTTAAAACAGCGAGGCGAAAGCCTGGAGTTTGTTTAAAACAGCAAAAGGAGAGCCGGGATTTTTACAGGTTAATATAGTGTGAGGAAAGAAGGGATTTATCTAGGTTAAAACAGTGAGAGGAGAGCCGGGATTTTTACTTTTTAAAATGAGGAGATGGGAAACGGGATTTTTATAGGTTAAAATGATGAGGGGAAAGCCAGGATTTTTACAGGTTTGAATAGCGAGAGGACAGCCTGGGTTTTTAGAGGTTAATATGATGAGAGGACAGTCTTGCATTTTTACGGTTTAAAACTGAGAGGACAGCCAGGAATTTTACAGTTTAAAGCAGCAAGTGGAGAGACGGGATTTCTACAGTTTAAAACAGCGAGAGAAGAACTGGGATTTTTACGGGTTAAAACAGCGAGAGGAGGACCAGGATTTTTACAGGTTATAAAAGCGAGAGGTGAACCGGGATTTTTACAGGTTATAAAAGCGAGAGAAGAGCCGGGATTTTTCCAGGTTAAAATGATAAGACAAGAACTGGGATTTTTAGGGTTTGAAACTGAGAGAAGAGCCGGGATTTTCATAGTTTAAAACACCGAGACAAAAGCCTGGAATTTGTTCAAAACAGCAAAAGAAGAAACGGGATTTTTACAGGTTAAAACTGTGTGCGGAAAGACGGGATTTTCACAGTTTAAAACAGCGAGAGGAGAGCCGGGATTTTTACAGGTTAAAACAGCGAGAGGAGAGCCGGGAGTTTTACAGGTTAAAACAGTGAGAGGAGAGCCGGGATTTTTACAGGTTAAAACAGCAAGAGGAGAGCCGGGATTTTTACAGGTTAAAATGATAAGACAAGAACTGGGATTTTTAGGGTTTGAAACTGAGAGAAGAGCCGGGATTTTCATAGTTTAAAACACCGAGACAAAAGCCTGGAATTTGTTCAAAACAGCAAAAGAAGAAACGGGATTTTTACAGGTTAAAACTGTGTGCGGAAAGACGGGATTTTCACAGTTTAAAACAGCGAGAGGAGAGCCGGGATTTTTACAGGTTAAAACAGCGAGAGGAGAGCCGGGAGTTTTACAGGTTAAAACAGTGAGAGGAGAGCCGGGATTTTTACAGGTTAAAACAACAAGAGGAGAGCCGGGGGTTTTACAGGTTTACACAGTGAGAGGAGAGCTGGGATTTTTCCAGGTTAAAACAGCGAGAGGAGAGCCGGGATTTTCACAGTTTAAAACAGCGAGGCAAAAGCCTGGAGTTGGTTTAAAACAGCAAAAAGAGAACTGGGATTTTTACAGGCTAAAACCGTGTGCGGAAAGACAGGATTTCTACAGTTTAAAACAACGAAAGGATATCCACGCTTTTTACAGGTTAAAACAGTGAGAGGGGAGAAGGGATTTTTACAGGTTAAAACAGCGAGAGGAGAGCCGGGACTTGTACAGGTTAAAACAGCGAAGGAAAGAGCTGGGATTTTTCCAGGTTAAAACAGCGAGAGGAGAGCCGGGATTTTTACAGCTTAAAGCAGTGAGAGGAGCCGGGATTTTTACAGGTTAACACAGCGAGAGGAGAGCCGGGATTTTTACAGCTTAAAACAGCGAGAGGAGAGCCGGCATTTTTACAGGTTAAAACAGCGAGAGGAGGGCAGGGATTTAACAGTGAGGGGTCAACCGGGATTTTTACTGTTTAAAACAGCGAAAGGACAGCAGGGATACTTAAAGTTTAAAAGAGCGAATGGAGAGTCGGGACTTTTAGAGCTTAAAACAACGAATGGAGAGTCAGGATTTTTACAGTTTAGAACAGCGAGGGGAGAGCAGAGATTTTTACTTGATAAAAAAGTGAGAGAAGAGCCGGGATTTTCACAGTTTAAAACAGCGAGGCAAAAGCCTGGAGTTTGTTTAAAACAGCAAAAAGAGAACTGGGATTTTTACAGGTTAAAACCGTGTGCGGAAAGACAGGATTTCTACAGTTTAAAACAGCTAAAGGATATCCACGATTTTTACAGGTTAAAACAGCGAGAGGAGAGCCAGGAGTTTTACAGCTAAAACAGTGAGAGGAGAGCCGGGATTTTTACAGCTTTAAACAGTGAGAGGAGAGCCAGGATTTTTACAGCTTAAAACAGCAATAGAATAGGTGGGATTTTTATAGTTTAAAACAGCGAGAGGAGAGCCGGGATTTTTACAGGTTTGAACAGCAAGATGAGAACCGCGATTTTTACAGTTTAAAACAGCGAGAGGTGAGCCGGGATTTTTATAAGTTAAAATGATGAGAGGAGAGCCGGGATTTTTACAGGTTAAAACAATGTGCGGAAAGACGGAATTTCTACAGTTTAAAACAGTGAGAGGCGAGCTGGGATTTTTACAGGTTAAAATGATGAGAGGAGAGCTGGGATTTTTACAGGTTACAACAGTGAGAGGAGAGCCGGGATATTTATGGTTTAAACCTGAGAGGAGAGCCAGAATTTTCACAGTTTAAAACAGCGAGGCGAAAGCCTGGAGTTTGTATAAAACAGCAAAAGGTGAGCCGGGGTTTTTACAGGTTAATATAGTGTGAGGAAAGAAGGGATTTCTCTAGGTTAAAACAGCGAGAGGAGGACCGGGATTTTTACAGGTTATAAAAGCGAGAGGTGAACCGGGATTTTTACAGGTTATAAAAGCGAGAGGAGAGCCGGGATTTTTCCAGGTTAAAATGATAAGACAAGAACTGGGATTTTTAGGGTTTGAAACTGAGAGAAGAGCTGGGATTTTCATAGTTTAAAACAACAAGAGGACAACCGGGATTTTTACAGATTAAAACCGACAGGAGACCCGGGCTTTTCACAGTTTAAAACACCGGGATAAAAGCCTGGAATTTGTTCAAAACAGCAAAAGAAGAAACGGGATTTTTACAGGATAAAACTGTGTGCGGAAAGACGGGATTTTCACAGTTTAAAACAGCGAGAGGAGAACCGGGATTTTTACAGGTTAAAACAGCGAGAGGAGAGCCGGGATTTTTACAGGTTAAAACAATGTGCGGAAAGACGGAATTTCTACAGTTTAAAACAGCGAGAGGCGAGCTGGGATTTTTACAGGTTAAAATGATGAGAGGAGAGCTGGGATTTTTACAGGTTACAACAGCGAGAGGAGAGCCGGGATATTTATGGTTTAAAACTGAGAGGAGAGCCAGGATTTTCACAGTTTAAAACAGCGAGGCAAAAGCCTGGAGTTTGTTTAAAACAGCAAAAGGAGAGCCGGGCTTTTTACAGTTTAAAACACCGAGACAAAAGCCTAGAATTTGTTCAAAACAGCAAAAGAAGAAACGGGATTTTTACAGGTTAAAACTGTGTGCGGAAAGACGGGATTTTCACAGTTTAAAACAGCGAGAGGAGAGCCGGGATTTTTACAGGTTAAAACAGCGAGAGGAGAGCCGGGATTTATACAGGTTAAAACAGCGAGAGGAGAGCCGGGATTTTTACAGGTTAAAACAGCGAGAGGAGAGCCGGGATTTTTACAGGTTAAAACAGCGAGAGGAGAGCCGGGAGTTTTACAGGTTTATACAGCGAGAGGAGAGCTGGGATTTTTCCAGGTTAAAAAAGCAAGAGGAGAGCCGGGATTTTCACAGTTTAAAACAGCGAGGCAAAAGCCTGGAGTTTGTTTAAAACAGCAAAAAGAGAACTGGGATTTTTACAGGCTAAAACCATGTGCGGAAAGACAGGATTTCTACAGTTTAAAACACCGAGAGGATATCCACGCTTTTTACAGATTAAAACGGTGAGAGGTGAGAAGGGATTTTTACAGGTTAAAACAGCGAGAGGAGAGCCGGGGCTTTTACAGGTTAAAACAGCGAGAGGAGAGCTGGGATTTTTACAGGTTAAAACAGCGAGAGGAGAGCCGGGATTTTTACAGCTTAAAGCAGTGAGAGGAGCCGGGATTTTTACAGGTTAACACAGCGAGAGGAGAGCCGGCATTTTTACAGGTTAAAACAGCGAGAGGAGGGCAGGGATTTAACAGTGAGGGGTCAACCGGGATTTTTACTGTTTAAAACAGCGAAAGGACAGCGGGGATATTTAAAGTTTAAAAGAGCGAATGGAGAGTCGGGACTTTTAGAGCTTAAAACAGCGAATGGAGAGTCAGGATTTTTACAGTTTAGAACAGCGAGGGGAGAGCAGAGATTTTTACTTGATAAAAAAGTGAGAAGAGCCGGGATTTTCACAGTTTAAAACAGCGAGGAAAAAGCCTGGAGTTTGTTTAAAACAGCAAAAAGAGAACTGGGATTTTTACAGGTTAAAACCGTGTGCGGAAAGACAGGATTTCTACAGTTTAAAACAGCTAAAGGATATCCACGATTTTTACAGGTTAAAACAGCGAGAGGAGAGCCGGGAGTTTTACAGCTTAAAACAGCGAGAGGAGAGTGGGATTTTTACAGCTTTAAACAGTGACAGGAGAGCCGGGATTTTTACAGCTTAAAACAGCAATAGGAGAGGTGGGATTTTTATAGTTTAAAACAGCGAGAGGAGAGCCGGGATTTTTACTGTTTAAAACAGCGAGAGGAGAGCCGGGATTTTTACAGGTTTGAACAGCAAGATGAGAACCGCGATTTTTACAGGTTAAAACAGCGAGAGGTGAGCTGGGATTTTTATAGGTTAAAATGATGAGAGGAGAGCCGGGATTTTTACAGGTTAAAACAATGTGCGGAAAGACGGAATTTCTACAGTTTAAAACAGCGAGAGGAGAGCTGGGATTAGTACAGGTTAAAATAATTAGAGGAGAGCTGGGATTTTTACAGGTTACAACAGTGAGAGGAGAGCCGGGATATTTATGGTTTAAAACTGAGAGGAGAGCCAGGATTTTCACAGTTTAAAACAGCGAGGCGAAAGCCTGGAGTTTGTTTAAAACAGCAAAAGGAGAGCCGGGATTTTTACAGGTTAACATAGTGTGAGGAAAGAAGGGATTTCTCTAGGTTAAAACAGTGAGAGGAGAGCCGGGATGTTTACTTTTTAAAATGAGGAGATGGGAAACGGGATTTTTATAGGTTAAAATGATGAGAGGAGAGCCAGGATTTTTACAGGTTTGAATAGCGAGAGGACAGCCTGGGTTTTTAGAGGTTAATATGATGAGAGGACAGTCAGCATTTTTACGGTTTAAAACTGAGAGGACAGCCAGGAATTTTACAGTTTAAAGCAGCGAGTGGAGAGACGGGATTTCTACAGTTTAAAACAGTGAGAGAAGAGCTGGGATTTTTACGGGTTAAAACAGCGAGAGGAGGACCGGGATTTTTACAGGTTATAAAAGCGAGAGGTGAACCGGGATTTTTACAGGTTAAAACAGCGAGTGGAGAGCCAGGATTTTTACAGGTAAAACAGTGAGAGGAGGGCAGGGATTTATACAGGTTAAAACAGTGAGGGGACAACCGGGACTTTTACAGTTTAAAACAGCAAAAGGAAAGTGGGGATATTTACAGTTTAAAACAGCGAATGGAGAGTCGGCATTTTTAGAGCTTAAAACAGCGAATGGAGAGTCGGGATTTTTACAGTTTAGAACAGCGAGGGGAGAGCAGAGATTTTTACTTGATAAAAAAGTGAGAGAAGAGCCGGGATTTTCACAGTTTAAAACAGCGAGGCAAAAGCCTGGAGTTTGTTTAAAACAGCAAAGGGAGAACTGGGATTTTTACAGCTTAAAACCGTGTGCAGAAAGACAGGATTTCTACAGTTTGAAACAGCTAAAGGATATCCACGATTTTTACAGGTTAAAACAGCGAAAGGAGAGCCGGGAGTTTTACAGGTTAAAACAGCAAGAGGAGAGCCGGGATTTTTACAGCTTAAAACAGTGAGAGGAGAGCCGGGATTTTTACAGCTTAAGACAGCAATAGAATAGGTGGGATTTTTATAGTTTAAAACAGCGAGAGGAGAACCAGGATTTTTACAGTTTAAAACAGCGAGAGGAGAGCCGGGATTTTTACAGGTTTGAACAGCAAGATGAGAACCGGGATTTTTACAGTTTAAAACAGCGAGAGGTGAGCCGGGATTTTTACAGGTTAAAACAGTGAGAGGAGAGCTGAGATTCTTACAGGTAAAACAGCGAGAGGAGAGCCGGGATTTTTACAGGTTAAAACAGCGAGAGGAGGGCAGGGATTTAACAGTGAGGGTTCAACCGGGATTTTTACTGTTTAAAACAGCAAATGGACAGCGGGGATTTTTAAAGTTTAAAACAGCGAATGGAGAGTCGGCATTTTTAGAGATTAAAAACAGCGAATGGAGAGTCGGGATTTTTACAGTTTAGAACAGCGAGGGGAGAGCAGAGATTTTTACTTGATAAAAAAGTGAGAGAAGAGCCGGGATTTTCACAGTTTAAAACAGCGAGGCAAAAGCCTGGAGTTTGTTTAAAACAGCAAAAAGAGAACTGGGATTTTTACAGGTTAAAACAGCAAGAGGAGAGCCGGGATTTTTACAGGTTAAAATGATAAGACAAGAACTGGGATTTTTAGGGTTTGAAACTGAGAGAAGAGCCGGGATTTTCATAGTTTAAAACACCGAGACAAAAGCCTGGAATTTGTTCAAAACAGCAAAAGAAGAAACGGGATTTTTACAGGTTAAAACTGTGTGCGGAAAGACGGGATTTTCACAGTTTAAAACAGCGAGAGGAGAGCCGGGATTTTTACAGGTTAAAACAGCGAGAGGAGAGCCGGGAGTTTTACAGGTTAAAACAGTGAGAGGAGAGCCGGGATTTTTACAGGTTAAAACAACAAGAGGAGAGCCGGGGGTTTTACAGGTTTACACAGTGAGAGGAGAGCTGGGATTTTTCCAGGTTAAAACAGCGAGAGGAGAGCCGGGATTTTCACAGTTTAAAACAGCGAGGCAAAAGCCTGGAGTTGGTTTAAAACAGCAAAAAGAGAACTGGGATTTTTACAGGCTAAAACCGTGTGCGGAAAGACAGGATTTCTACAGTTTAAAACAACGAAAGGATATCCACACTTTTTACAGGTTAAAACAGTGAGAGGGGAGAAGGGATTTTTACAGGTTAAAACAGCGAGAGGAGAGCCGGGACTTGTACAGGTTAAAACAGCGAAGGAAAGAGCTGGGATTTTTCCAGGTTAAAACAGCGAGAGGAGAGCCGGGATTTTTACAGCTTAAAGCAGTGAGAGGAGCCGGGATTTTTACAGGTTAACACAGCGAGAGGAGAGCCGGGATTTTTACAGCTTAAAACAGCGAGAGGAGAGCCGGCATTTTTACAGGTTAAAACAGCGAGAGGAGGGCAGGGATTTAACAGTGAGGGGTCAACCGGGATTTTTACTGTTTAAAACAGCGAAAGGACAGCAGGGATACTTAAAGTTTAAAAGAGCGAATGGAGAGTCGGGACTTTTAGAGCTTAAAACAACGAATGGAGAGTCAGGATTTTTACAGTTTAGAACAGCGAGGGGAGAGCAGAGATTTTTACTTGATAAAAAAGTGAGAGAAGAGCCGGGATTTTCACAGTTTAAAACAGCGAGGCAAAAGCCTGGAGTTTGTTTAAAACAGCAAAAAGAGAACTGGGATTTTTACAGGTTAAAACCGTGTGCGGAAAGACAGGATTTCTACAGTTTAAAACAGCTAAAGGATATCCACGATTTTTACAGGTTAAAACAGCGAGAGGAGAGCCGGGAGTTTTACAGCTAAAACAGCGAGAGGAGAGCCGGGATTTTTACAGCTTTAAACAGTGAAAGGAGAGCCAGGATTTTTACAGCTTAAAACAGCAATAGAATAGGTGGGATTTTTATAGTTTAAAACAGCGAGAGGAGAGCCGGGATTTTTACAGGTTTGAACAGCAAGATGAGAACCGCGATTTTTACAGTTTAAAACAGCGAGAGGTGAGCCGGGATTTTTATAAGTTAAAATGATGAGAGGAGAGCCGGGATTTTTACAGGTTAAAACAATGTGCGGAAAGACGGAATTTCTACAGTTTAAAACAGTGAGAGGCGAGCTGGGATTTTTACAGGTTAAAATGATGAGAGGAGAGCTGGGATTTTTACAGGTTACAACAGTGAGAGGAGAGCCGGGATATTTATGGTTTAAACCTGAGAGGAGAGCCAGAATTTTCACAGTTTAAAACAGCGAGGCGAAAGCCTGGAGTTTGTATAAAACAGCAAAAGGTGAGCCGGGGTTTTTACAGGTTAATATAGTGTGAGGAAAGAAGGGATTTCTCTAGGTTAAAACAGCGAGAGGAGGACCGGGATTTTTACAGGTTATAAAAGCGAGAGGTGAACCGGGATTTTTACAGGTTATAAAAGCGAGAGGAGAGCCGGGATTTTTCCAGGTTAAAATGATAAGACAAGAACTGGGATTTTTAGGGTTTGAAACTGAGAGAAGAGCTGGGATTTTCATAGTTTAAAACAACAAGAGGACAACCGGGATTTTTACAGATTAAAACCGACAGGAGACCCGGGCTTTTCACAGTTTAAAACACCGGGATAAAAGCCTGGAATTTGTTCAAAACAGCAAAAGAAGAAACGGGATTTTTACAGGATAAAACTGTGTGCGGAAAGACGGGATTTTCACAGTTTAAAACAGCGAGAGGAGAACCGGGATTTTTACAGGTTAAAACAGCGAGAGGAGAGCCGGGATTTTTACAGGTTAAAACAATGTGCGGAAAGACGGAATTTCTACAGTTTAAAACAGCGAGAGGCGAGCTGGGATTTTTACAGGTTAAAATGATGAGAGGAGAGCTGGGATTTTTACAGGTTACAACAGCGAGAGGAGAGCCGGGATATTTATGGTTTAAAACTGAGAGGAGAGCCAGGATTTTCACAGTTTAAAACAGCGAGGCAAAAGCCTGGAGTTTGTTTAAAACAGCAAAAGGAGAGCCGGGCTTTTTACAGTTTAAAACACCGAGACAAAAGCCTAGAATTTGTTCAAAACAGCAAAAGAAGAAACGGGATTTTTACAGGTTAAAACTGTGTGCGGAAAGACGGGATTTTCACAGTTTAAAACAGCGAGAGGAGAGCCGGGATTTTTACAGGTTAAAACAGCGAGAGGAGAGCCGGGATTTTTACAGGTTAAAACAGCGAGAGGAGAGCCGGGATTTTTACAGGTTAAAACAGCGAGAGGAGAGCCGGGATTTTTACAGGTTAAAACAGCGAGAGGAGAGCCGGGATTTTTACAGGTTAAAACAGCGAGAGGAGAGCCGGGATTTTTACAGGTTAAAACAGCGAGAGGAGAGCCGGGATTTTTACAGGTTAAAACAGCGAGAGGAGAGCCGGGAGTTTTACAGGTTTATACAGCGAGAGGAGAGCTGGGATTTTTCCAGGTTAAAAAAGCAAGAGGAGAGCCGGGATTTTCACAGTTTAAAACAGCGAGGCAAAAGCCTGGAGTTTGTTTAAAACAGCAAAAAGAGAACTGGGATTTTTACAGGCTAAAACCATGTGCGGAAAGACAGGATTTCTACAGTTTAAAACACCGAGAGGATATCCACGCTTTTTACAGATTAAAACGGTGAGAGGGGAGAAGGGATTTTTACAGGTTAAAACAGCGAGAGGAGAGCCGGGGCTTTTACAGGTTAAAACAGCGAGAGGAGAGCTGGGATTTTTACAGGTTAAAACAGCGAGAGGAGAGCCGGGATTTTTACAGCTTAAAGCAGTGAGAGGAGCCGGGATTTTTACAGGTTAACACAGCGAGAGGAGAGCCGGCATTTTTACAGGTTAAAACAGCGAGAGGAGGGCAGGGATTTAACAGTGAGGGGTCAACCGGGATTTTTACTGTTTAAAACAGCGAAAGGACAGCGGGGATATTTAAAGTTTAAAAGAGCGAATGGAGAGTCGGGACTTTTAGAGCTTAAAACAGCGAATGGAGAGTCAGGATTTTTACAGTTTAGAACAGCGAGGGGAGAGCAGAGATTTTTACTTGATAAAAAAGTGAGAAGAGCCGGGATTTTCACAGTTTAAAACAGCGAGGAAAAAGCCTGGAGTTTGTTTAAAACAGCAAAAAGAGAACTGGGATTTTTACAGGTTAAAACCGTGTGCGGAAAGACAGGATTTCTACAGTTTAAAACAGCTAAAGGATATCCACGATTTTTACAGGTTAAAACAGCGAGAGGAGAGCCGGGAGTTTTACAGCTTAAAACAGCGAGAGGAGAGTGGGATTTTTACAGCTTTAAACAGTGACAGGAGAGCCGGGATTTTTACAGCTTAAAACAGCAATAGGAGAGGTGGGATTTTTATAGTTTAAAACAGCGAGAGGAGAGCCGGGATTTTTACTGTTTAAAACAGCGAGAGGAGAGCCGGGATTTTTACAGGTTTGAACAGCAAGATGAGAACCGCGATTTTTACAGGTTAAAACAGCGAGAGGTGAGCTGGGATTTTTATAGGTTAAAATGATGAGAGGAGAGCCGGGATTTTTACAGGTTAAAACAATGTGCGGAAAGACGGAATTTCTACAGTTTAAAACAGCGAGAGGAGAGCTGGGATTAGTACAGGTTAAAATGATTAGAGGAGAGCTGGGATTTTTACAGGTTACAACAGTGAGAGGAGAGCCGGGATATTTATGGTTTAAAACTGAGAGGAGAGCCAGGATTTTCACAGTTTAAAACAGCGAGGCGAAAGCCTGGAGTTTGTTTAAAACAGCAAAAGGAGAGCCGGGATTTTTACAGGTTAACATAGTGTGAGGAAAGAAGGGATTTCTCTAGGTTAAAACAGTGAGAGGAGAGCCGGGATGTTTACTTTTTAAAATGAGGAGATGGGAAACGGGATTTTTATAGGTTAAAATGATGAGAGGAGAGCCAGGATTTTTACAGGTTTGAATAGCGAGAGGACAGCCTGGGTTTTTAGAGGTTAATATGATGAGAGGACAGTCAGCATTTTTACGGTTTAAAACTGAGAGGACAGCCAGGAATTTTACAGTTTAAAGCAGCGAGTGGAGAGACGGGATTTCTACAGTTTAAAACAGTGAGAGAAGAGCTGGGATTTTTACGGGTTAAAACAGTGAGAGGAGGACCGGGATTTTTACAGGTTATAAAAGCGAGAGGTGAACCGGGATTTTTACAGGTTAAAACAGCGAGTGGAGAGCCAGGATTTTTACAGGTAAAACAGTGAGAGGAGAGCCGGGATTTTTACAGGTTAAAACAGCGAGAGGAGGGCAGGGATTTATACAGGTTAAAACAGTGAGGGGACAACCGGGACTTTTACAGTTTAAAACAGCAAAAGGACAGTGGGGATATTTACAGTTTAAAACAGCGAATGGAGAGTCGGCATTTTTAGAGCTTAAAACAGCGAATGGAGAGTCGGGATTTTTACAGTTTAGAACAGCGAGGGGAGAGCAGAGATTTTTACTTGATAAAAAAGTGAGAGAAGAGCCGGGATTTTCACAGTTTAAAACAGCGAGGCAAAAGCCTGGAGTTTGTTTAAAACAGCAAAGGGAGAACTGGGATTTTTACAGCTTAAAACCGTGTGCAGAAAGACAGGATTTCTACAGTTTGAAACAGCTAAAGGATATCCACGATTTTTACAGGTTAAAACAGCGAAAGGAGAGCCGGGAGTTTTACAGGTTAAAACAGTGAGAGGAGAGCCGGGATTTTTACAGCTTAAGACAGCAATAGAATAGGTGGGATTTTTATAGTTTAAAACAGCGAGAGGAGAACCAGGATTTTTACAGTTTAAAACAGCGAGAGGAGAGCCGGGATTTTTACAGGTTTGAACAGCAAGATGAGAACCGCGATTTTTACAGTTTAAAACAGCGAGAGGTGAGCCGGGATTTTTACAGGTTAAAACAGTGAGAGGAGAGCTGAGATTCTTACAGGTAAAACAGCGAGAGGAGAGCCGGGATTTTTACAGGTTAAAACAGCGAGAGGAGGGCAGGGATTTAACAGTGAGGGTTCAACCGGGATTTTTACTGTTTAAAACAGCAAATGGACAGCGGGGATTTTTAAAGTTTAAAACAGCGAATGGAGAGTCGGCATTTTTAGAGATTAAAAACAGCGAATGGAGAGTCGGGATTTTTACAGTTTAGAACAGCGAGGGGAGAGCAGAGATTTTTACTTGATAAAAAAGTGAGAGAAGAGCCGGGATTTTCACAGTTTAAAACAGCGAGGCAAAAGCCTGGAGTTTGTTTAAAACAGCAAAAAGAGAACTGGGATTTTTACAGGTTAAAACCGTGTGCAGAAAGACAGGATTTCTACAGTTTAAAACAGTGAAAGGATTTCCACGATTTTTACAGGTTAAAACAGTGAGCGGAGAGCCGGGAGTTTTACAGGTTAAAACAGCAAGAGGGGAGCCGGGATTTCTACAGCTTAAAACAGTGAGAAGAGAGCCAGGATTTCTACAGCTTAAAACAGCGAGAGGAGAGCCGGGATTTTTACAGCTTAAAACAGCGAGAGGAGAGCCAGGATGTCTACAGCTTAAAAAAGTGAGAGGAGAGCCGGGATTTTTACAGCTTAAAACAGTGAGAGGAGAGCCAGGATTTTTACAGCTTAAAACAGCAATAGGAGAGGCGGGATTTTTATAGTTTAAAAAAGCAAGAGGAGAACCGGGATTTTTACAGTTTAAAACAGCAAAAGGAGAGCCCGGATATTTACAGGTTAAAAGAGCAAGAGGAGAGGCAGGATTTTTACAGTTTAAAAATGTGAGAGAGGAGCCGGGATTTTTACAGGTTAAAACAGCGAGAGGAGAGCTGGCATTTTTACAGGTTAAAACAGCGAGAGGTGAGCCCGGATATTTACAGGTTAAAACAGCGAGAGGAGAGCCCGGATTTTTACAGGTTAAAACAGTGAGAGGAGAGCCGGGATTCTTACAGGTAAAACAGCGAGAGGAGAGCTGGCATTTTTACAGGTTAAAACAGCGAGAGGGTGGCTGGGACTTTTACAGGTTGAAACAGCGAGAGGAGAGCCGGGATTTTTACAGGTTAAAACAGCGAGAGGAGTAGCAGGGATTTATACAGGTTATAACAGTGAGGGGACAACAGGGACTTTTACAGTTTAAAACAGTTAAAGGACAGCGGGGATATTTACAGTTTAAAACAGCGAATGGAGAGTCGGGATTTTTAGAGCTTAAAACAGCGAATGGAGAGTCGGGATTTTTACAGTTTAGAACAGCGAGGGGAGAGCAGAGATTTTTACTTTATAATAGAAAGTGAGAGAAGAGCCGGGATATTCACAGTTTAAAACAGCGAGGCAAAAGCCTGGAGTTTGTTTAAAACAGCAAAAGGAGAACTGGAATTTTTACAGGTTAAAACCGTGTGCGGAAAGACAGGATTTCTACAGTTTAAAACAGCGAGAGGAGATCCACGATTTTACAGGTTAAAACAGCGAGAGGGGAGCAGGGATTTTTACAGGTTAAAACAGCAAGAGGAGAGCCGGGAGTTTTACAGGTTTATACAGCGAGAGGAGAGCTGGGATTTTTCCAGCTTAAAACAGCGAGAGGAGAGCCGGGATTTTCACAGTTTAAAACAGCGAGGCAAAAGCCTGGAGTTTGTTTAAAACAGCAAAAAGAGAACTGGGATTTTTACAGGCTAAAACCATGTGCGGAAAGACAGGATTTCTACAGTTTAAAACACCGAGAGGATATCCACGCTTTTTACAGGTTAAAACAGTGAGAGGGGAGCAGGGATTTTTACAGGTTAAAACAGTGAGAGGAGAGCCGGTATTTTTACAGGTTAAAACAGCGAGAGGAGAGCCGGGACTTTTACAGGTTAAAACAGCGAGAGGAGAGCTGGGATTTTTCCAGGTTAAAACAGCGAGAGGAGAGCCGGGATTTTTACAGCTTAAAGCAGTGAGAGGAGCCGGGATTTTTACAGGTTAACACAGCGAGATGAGAGCCGGGATTTTTACACGTTAAAACAGCGATAGTAGAGCCGGCATTTTTACAGGTTAAAACAGCGAGAGGAGGGCAGGGATTTAACAGTGAGGGGTCAACCGGGATTTTTACTGTTTAAAACAGCGAAAGGACAGCGGGGATATTTACAGTTTAAAACAGCGAATGGAGAGTCGGCATTTTTAGAGCTTAAAATAGCGAATGGAGAGTCGGGATTTTTACAGTTTAGAACAGCGAGAGGAGAGCAGAGATTTTTTCTTGATAAAAAAGTGAAAGAAGAGCCGGGATTTTCACAGTTTAAAACAGCGAGGCAAAAGCCTGGAGTTTGTTTAAAACAGCAAAAAGAGAACTGGGATTTTTACAGGTTAAAACCGTGTGCAGAAAGACAGGATTTCTACAGTTTAAAACAGTGAAAGGATTTCCACGATTTTTACAGGTTAAAACAGTGAGAGGAGAGCCGGGAGTTTTACAGGTTAAAACAGCAAGAGGGGAGCCGGGATTTCTACAGCTTAAAACAGTGAGAAGAGAGCCAGGATTTCTACAGCTTAAAACAGCGAGAGGAGAGCCGGGATTTTTACAGCTTAAAACAGCGAGAGGAGAGCCGGGATGTCTACAGCTTAAAAAAGTGAGAGGAGAGCCGGGATTTTTACAGCTTAAAACAGTGAGAGGAGAGCCAGGATTTTTACAGCTTAAAACAGCAATAGGAGAGGCGGGATTTTTATAGTTTAAAAAAGCAAGAGGAGAACCGGGATTTTTACAGTTTAAAACAGCAAAAGGAGAGCCCGGATATTTACATGTTAAAAGAGCAAGAGGAGAGGCAGGATTTTTACAGTTTAAAAATGTGAGAGAGGAGCCGGGATTTTTACAGGTTAAAACAATGTGCGGAAAGACGGAATTTCTACAGTTTAAAACAGCGAGAGGCGAGCTGGGATTTTTACAGGTTAAAATGATGAGAGGAGAGCTGGGATTTTTACAGGTCACAACAGCGAGAGGAGAGCCAGGATATTTATGGTTTAAAACTGAGAGGAGAGCCAGGATTTTCACAGTTTAAAACAGCGAGGCAAAAGCCTGGAGTTTGTTTAAAACAGCAAAAGGAGAGCCGGGCTTTTTACAGTTTAAAACACCGAGACAAAAACCTAGAATTTGTTCAAAACAGCAAAAGAAGAAACGGGATTTTTACAGGTTAAAACTGTGTGCGGAAAGACGGGATTTTCACAGTTTAAAACAGCGAGAGGAGAGCCGGGATTTTTACAGGTTAAAACAGCGAGAGGGGAGCCGGGATTTCTACAGCTTAAAACAGTGAAAAGAGAGTCGGGATTTCTACAGCTTAAAACAGCGAGAGGAGAGACGGGATTTCTACAGCTTAAAACAGCGAGAGGAGAGCCGGGATTTTTACAGCTTAAAACAGTGAGAGGAGAGCCGGGATTTTTACAGCTTAAAACAGCAATAGGAGAGGCGGGATTTTTATAGTTTAAAACAGCAAGAGGAGAACCGGGATTTTTACAGTTTAAAACAGCGAAAGGAGAGCCGGGATCTTTACAGGTTAAAAGAGCCAGAGGAGAGGCAGGATTTTTACAGTTTAAAAATGTGAGAGAGGAGCCGGGATTTTTACAGCTTAAAACAGCGAGAGGAAAGCTGGCATTTTTACAGGTTAAAACAGCAAGAGGAGAGCCGGGATTTTTACAGGTTAAAACAGCGAGAGGAGAGCTGGCATTTTTACAGGTTAAAACAGTGAGAGGAGAGCCGGGATTTTTACTGGTTAAAACAGCGAGAGGAGAGCCGGGATTTTTACAGTTTAGAACAGCGAGGGGAGAGCAGAGATTTTTACTTTATAATATAAAGTGAGAGAAGAGCCGGGATTTTCACAGTTTAAAACAGCGCGGCAAAAGCCTGGAGTTTGTTTAAAACAGCAAAAGGAGAACTGGAATTTTTACAGGTTAAACCGTGTGCGGAAAGACAGGATTTCTACAGTTTAAAACAGCGAGAGGAAATCCACGATTTTTACAGGTTAAAACAGCAATAGGACAGGTGGGATTTTTATAGTTTAAAACAGCAAGAGGAGAACCGGGATTTTTACAGTTTAAAACAGCGAAAGGAGAGCCGGGATCTTTACAGGTTAAAAGAGCAAGAGGAGAGGCTGGATTTTTACAGTTTAAAAATGTGAGAGAGGAGCCGGGATTTTTACAGGTTAAAACAAGGGGAGGAGAGGCTGGATTTTTACAGTTTAAAAATGTGAGAGAGGAGCCGGTGTTTTTACAGGTTAAAACAGCGAGAGAAGAGCCGGCATTTTAACAGGATTAAAAAAGCGAGAGGAGAGCCGGGATTTTTTCAGGTTAAAACAGTGAGAGGAGAGCCCGGCTTTTTACAGGTTAAAACAGTGAGAGGAGAGCCGAGATTCTTACAGGTAAAACAGCGAGAGGAGAGCCGGGATTTTTACAGGTTAAAACAGCGAGAGGAATGCCGGCATTTTTACAGTTTAAAACAGCGAGAGGGTGGCTGGGATTTTTACAGGTTGAAACAGCGAGAGGAATGCCGGGATTTTTACAGGTTAAAACAGCGAGAGGATGGCAGGGATTTATACAAGTTATAACAGTGAGGGGACAACAGGGACTTTTACAGTTTAAAACCGTTAAAGGACAGCGGGGATATTTACAGTTTAAAACAGCGAATGGAGAGTCGGGATTTTTAGAGCTTAAAACAGCGAATGGAGAGTCGGGATTTTTACAGTTTAGAACAGCGAGGGGAGAGCAGAGATTTTTACTTTATAATAGAAAGTGAGAGAAGAGCCGGGATTTTCACAGTTTAAAACAGCGAGGCAAAAGCCTGGAGATTGTTTAAAACAGCAAAAGGAGAACTGGAATTTTTACAGGTTAAAACTGTGTGCGGAAAGACAGGATTTCTACAGTTTAAAACAGCGAGAGGAGATCCACGATTTTACAGGTTAAAACAGCGAGAGGGGAGCAGGGATTTTTACAGGTTAAAACAGCAAGAGGAGAGCTGGCATTTTTACAGGTTAAAACAGCAAGAGGAGAGCCGGGATTTTTACAGGTTAAAACAGCGAGAGGAGAGCTGGCATTTTTACAGGTTAAAACAGTGAGAGGAGAGCCGGGATTTTTACTGGTTAAAACAGCGAGAGGAGAGCCGGGATTTTTACAGTTTAGAACAGCGAGGGGAGAGCAGAGATTTTTACTTTATAATATAAAGTGAGAGAAGAGCCGGGATTTTCACAGTTTAAAACAGCGCGGCAAAAGCCTGGAGTTTGTTTAAAACAGCAAAAGGAGAACTGGAATTTTTACAGGTTAAACCGTGTGCGGAAAGACAGGATTTCTACAGTTTAAAACAGCGAGAGGAAATCCACGATTTTTACAGGTTAAAACAGCAATAGGACAGGTGGGATTTTTATAGTTTAAAACAGCAAGAGGAGAACCGGGATTTTTACAGTTTAAAACAGCGAAAGGAGAGCCGGGATCTTTACAGGTTAAAAGAGCAAGAGGAGAGGCTGGATTTTTACAGTTTAAAAATGTGAGAGAGGAGCCGGGATTTTTACAGGTTAAAACAAGGGGAGGAGAGGCTGGATTTTTACAGTTTAAAAATGTGAGAGAGGAGCCGGTGTTTTTACAGGTTAAAACAGCGAGAGAAGAGCCGGCATTTTAACAGGATTAAAAAAGCGAGAGGAGAGCCGGGATTTT
Organism: Carcharodon carcharias; assembly: GCF_017639515.1. NCBI lineage: Eukaryota > Metazoa > Chordata > Chondrichthyes > Lamniformes > Lamnidae > Carcharodon > Carcharodon carcharias. The sequence continues at coordinate 20,409,845 of NC_054477.1, forward strand.
TTCAGGTTAAAACAGTGAGAGGAGAGCCCGGCTTTTTACAGGTTAAAACAGTGAGAGGAGAGCCGAGATTCTTACAGGTAAAACAGCGAGAGGAGAGCCGGGATTTTTACAGGTTAAAACAGCGAGAGGAATGCCGGCATTTTTACAGTTTAAAACAGCGAGAGGGTGGCTGGGATTTTTACAGGTTGAAACAGCGAGAGGAGAGCCGGGATTTTTACAGGTTAAAACAGCGAGAGGAATGCCGGGATTTTTACAGGTTAAAACAGCGAGAGGATGGCAGGGATTTATACAAGTTATAACAGTGAGGGGACAACAGGGACTTTTACAGTTTAAAACCGTTAAAGGACAGCGGGGATATTTACAGTTTAAAACAGCGAATGGAGAGTCGGGATTTTTAGAGCTTAAAACAGCGAATGGAGAGTCGGGATTTTTACAGTTTAGAACAGCGAGGGGAGAGCAGAGATTTTTACTTTATAATAGAAAGTGAGAGAAGAGCCGGGATTTTCACAGTTTAAAACAGCGAGGCAAAAGCCTGGAGATTGTTTAAAACAGCAAAAGGAGAACTGGAATTTTTACAGGTTAAAACCGTGTGCGGAAAGACAGGATTTCTACAGTTTAAAACAGCGAGAGGAGATCCACGATTTTACAGGTTAAAACAGCGAGAGGGGAGCAGGGATTTTTACAGGTTAAAACAGCAAGAGGAGAGCCGGGAGTTTTACAGGTTTATACAGCGAGAGGAGAGCTGGGATTTTTCCAGGTTAAAACAGCGAGAGGAGAGCCGGGATTTTCACAGTTTAAAACAGCGAGGCAAAAGCCTGGAGTTTGTTTAAAACAGCAAAAAGAGAACTGGGATTTTTACAGGCTAAAACCATGTGCGGAAAGACAGGATTGCTACAGTTTAAAACACCGAGAAGATATCCACGCTTTTTACAGGTTAAAACAGTGAGAGGGGAGCAGGGATTTTTACAGGTTAAAACAGCGAGAGGAGAGCCGGGATTTTTACAGGTTAAAACAGCGAGAGGAATGCCGGCATTTTTACAGTTTAAAACAGCGAGAGGGTGGCTGGGATTTTTACAGGTTGAAACAGCGAGAGGAGAGCCGGGATTTTTACAGGTTAAAACAGCGAGAGGAGAGCCGGGATTTTTACAGGTTAAAACAGCGAGAGGATGGCAGGGATTTATACAAGTTATAACAGTGAGGGGACAACAGGGACTTTTACAGTTTAAAACCGTTAAAGGACAGTGGGGATATTTACAGTTTAAAACAGCGAATGGAGAGTCGGGATTTTTAGAGCTTAAAACAGCGAATGGAGAGTCGGGATTTTTACAGTTTAGAGCAGCGAGGGGAGAGCAGAGATTTTTACTTTATAATAGAAAGTGAGAGAAGAGCCGGGATTTTCACAGTTTAAAACAGCGAGGCAAAAGCCTGGGGATTGTTTAAAACAGCAAAAGGAGAACTGGAATTTTTACAGGTTAAAACCGTGTGCGGAAAGACAGGATTTCTACAGTTTAAAACAGCGAGAGGAGATCCACGATTTTACAGGTTAAAACAGCGAGAGGGGAGCAGGGATTTTTACAGGTTAAAACAGCAAGAGGAGAGCCGGGAGTTTTACAGGTTTATACAGCGAGAGGAGAGCTGGGATTTTTCCAGGTTAAAACAGCGAGAGGAGAGCCGGGATTTTCACAGTTTAAAACAGCGAGGCAAAAGCCTGGAGTTGGTTTAAAACAGCAAAAAGAGAACTGGGATTTTTACAGGCTAAAACCATGTGTGGAAAGACAGGATTTCTACAGTTTAAAACACCGAGAAGATATCCACGCTTTTTACAGGTTAAAACAGTGAGAGGGGAGCAGGGATTTTTACAGGTTAAAACAGCGAGAGGAGAGCCGGTATTTTTACAGGTTAAAACAGCGAGAGGAGAGCCGGGACTTTTACAGTTTAAAACAGCGAGAGGAGAGCCGGGATTTTTACAGCTTAAAGCAGTGAGAGGAGCCGCGATTTTTACAGGTTAACACAGCGAATGGAGAGTCGGGATTTTTAGAGGTTAAAACAACGAATGGAGAGTTGGGATTTATACAGTTAAGAACAGCGAGGGGAGAGCAGAGATTTTTACTTGATAAAAAGGTGAGAGAAGAGCAAGGATTTTCACAGTTTAAAATAGCGAGGCAAAAGCCTGGAGTTTGTTTAAAACAGCAAAAAGAGAACTTTTACAGGTTAAAACCGTGTGCGGAAAGACAGGATTTCTACAGTTTAAAACAGCGAGAGGAGATCCACGATTTTTACAGGTTAAAACAGCGAGAGGGGAGCAGGGATTTTTACAGGTTAAAACAGCGAGAGGGGAGCCGGGATTTTTACAGGTTAAAACAGCGAGAGGGGAGCCGGGATTTTTCCAGGTTAAAACAGCAATAGGAGAGGCGGGAATTTTATAGTTTAAAACAGCGAGAGGAGAGCCGGGATTTTTACAGGCTTGAACAGCAAGATGAGAACAGCGATTTTTACAGTTTAAAACAGCGAGAGGTGAGCCGGGATTTTTATAGGTTAAAATGATGAGAGGAGAGCCGGGATTTTTACAGGTTAAAGCAGTGTGCGGAAAGACGGAATTTCTACAGTTTAAAACAGTGAGAGGAGAGCTGGGATTTTTACAGGTTAAAATGATGAGAGGAGAGCCAGGATTTTTACAGGTCAAAACAGCGAGAGGAGAGCCGGGATATTTATGGTTTAAACCTGAGAGGAGAGCCAGGGTTTTCACGGTTTAAAACAGCGAGGCGAAAGCCTGGAGTTTGTTTAAAACAGCAATAGGAGAGCCTGGATTTTTACAGTTTAAAAATGTGAGAGAGGAGCTGGGATTTTACAGGTTAAAACAGCGAGAGGAGAGCTGGCATTTTTACAGGTTCAAACAACGGGAGGAGAGCCGGGATTTTTACAGTTTAAAACAGCGAAAGGAGAGCCGGGATCTTTACAGGTTAAAACAATGGGAGGAGAAGCGGGATTTTTAAAGTTTAAAAACGTGAGAGAGGAGCCGGGAGTTTTACAGGTTAAAACAGCGAGAGGAGAGCCGGCATGTTAACAGGGTTAAAACAGCGAGAGGAGAGCCCGGATTTTTACAGGTTAAAACAGTGAGAGGAGAACCGGGAGTTTTACAGGTTAAAACAGCAAGAGGAGAGCTGGGATTTTTACAGCTTAAGACAGTGAGAGGAGAGCCAAGATTTTTACAGTTTAAAACAGCGAGAGGAGAGCTGGCATTTTTACAGGTTAAAACAAGGGGAGGAGAGACGGGATTTTTACAGTTTAAAAACGTGAGAGAGGAGCCGGGATTTTTACAGGTTAAAACAGCGGGAGGAGAGCTGGGATTTTTACAGTTTAAAACAGCGAGAGGAGAGCTGGCATGTTAACAGGGTTAAAACAGCGAGAGGAGAGCCCGGATTTTTACAGGTTAAAACAGTGAGAGGAGAACCGGGATTTTTACAGGTTAAAACAGCGAGTGGAGAGCCGGGATTTTTACAGGTTAAAACAGTGAGAGGAGAGCCGGCATTCTTACAGGTAAAACAGTGAGAGGAGAGCCGGGATTTTTACAGGTTAAAACAGCGAGAGGAGAGCCGGGATATTTACAGGTTAAAACAGCGAGAGGAGGGCAGGGATTTATACAGGTTAAAACAGTGAGGGGACAACCGGGACTTTTACAGTTTAAAACAGCAAAAGGACAGCGGGGACATTTACAGTTTAAAACAGCGAATGGAGAGTCGGGATTTTTAGAGCTTAAAACAGCGAATGGTGAGCCGGGATTTTTACAGTTTAGAACAGCGAGGGGAGAGCAGAGATTTTTACTTGATAAAAAAGTGAGAGAAGAGCCGGGATTTTCACAGTTAAAACAGCGAGGCAAAAGCCTGGAGTTTGTTTAAAACAGCAAAAGGAGAACTGGGATTTTTACAGGTTAAAACCGTGTGCAGAAAGACAGGATTTCTACAGTTTAAAACAACTAAAGGACATCCATGATTTTTACAGGTTAAAACAGCGAGAGGAGAGCCGGGAGTTTTACAGGTTAAAACAGCAAGAGGAGAGCCGGGATTTTTACAGCTTAAGACAGTGAGAGGAGAGCCCGGATTTTTACAGTTTAAAACAGCGAGAGGAGAGCTGGCATTTTTACAGGTTAAAACAAGGGGAGGAGAGACGGGATTTTTACAGTTTAAAAACGTGAGAGAGGAGCCGGGATTTTTACAGGTTAAAACAGCGGGAGGAGAGCTGGCATGTTAACAGGGTTAAAATAGCGAGAGGAGAGCCCGGAGTTTTACAGGTTAAAACAGTGAGAGGAGAGTCGGGATTTTTACAGGTTAAAACAGAGAGTGGAGAGCCGGGATTTTTACAGTTTAAAACAGCGAGAGGAGAGCTGGCATGTTAACAGGGTTAAAACAGCAAGAGGAGAGCCCGGATTTTTACAGGTTAAAACAGTGAGAGGAGAGCCGGGATTCTTACAGGTAAAACAGTGAGAGGAGAGCCAAGATTTTTACAGGTTAAAACAGCGAGAGGAGAGCCGGGATATTTACAGGTTAAAACAGCGAGAGGAGGGCAGGGATTTATACAGGTTAAAACAGTGAGGGGACAACCGGGACTTTTACAGTTTAAAACAGCAAAAGGACAGCGGGGACATTTACGGTTTAAAACAGTGAATGGAGAGTCGGGATTTTTAGAGCTTAAAACAGCGAATGGAGAGTCGGGATTTTTACAGTTTAGAACAGCGAGGGGAGAGCAGAGATTTTTACTTGATAAAAAAGTGAGAGAAGAGCCGGGATTTTCACAGTTTAAAACAGCGAGGCAAAAGCCTGGAGTTTGTTTAAAACAGCAAAAGGAGAACTGGGATTTTTACAGGTTAAAACCGTGTGCAGAAAGACAGGATTTCGATAGTTTAAAACAGCTAAAGGACATCCATGATTTTTACAGGTTAAAACAGCGAGAGGAGAGCCGGGAGTTTTACAGGTTAAAACAGCAAGAGGAGAGCCGGGATTTTTACAGATTAAGACAGTGAGAGGAGAGCCCGGATTTTTACAGTTTAAAACAGCGAGAGGAGAGCTGGCATTTTTACAGGTTAAAACAAGGGGAGGAGAGACGGGATTTTTACAGTTTAAAAACGTGAGAGAGGAGCCGGGATTTTTACAGGTTAAAACAGCGGGAGGAGAGCCGGGATTTTTACAGTTTAAAACAGCGAGAGGAGAGCTGGCATGTTAACAGGGTTAAAACAGCGAGAGGAGAGCCCGGATTTTTACAGGTTAAAACAGTGAGAGGAGAGCCGAGATTTTTACAGGTTAAAACAGCGAGTGGAGAGCCGGGATTTTTACAGGTTAAAACAGTGAGAGGAGAGCCGGGATTCTTACAGGTAAAACAGTGAGAGGAGAGCCGGGATTTTTACAGGTTAAAACAGCGAGAGGAGAGCCGGGATATTTACAGGTTAAAACAGCGAGAGGAGGGCAGGGATTTATACAGGTTAAAACAGTGAGGGGACAACCGGGACTTTTACAGTTTAAAACAGCAAAAGGACAGTGGGGACATTTACAGTTTAAAACAGCGAATGGAGAGTCGGGATTTTTAGAGCTTAAAACAGCAAATGGAGAGTCGGGATTTTTACAGTTTAGAACAGCGAGGGGAGAGCAGAGATTTTTACTTGATAAAAAAGTGAGAGAAGAGCCGGGATTTTCACAGTTTAAAACAGCGAGGCAAAAGCCTGGAGTTTGTTTAAAACAGCAAAAGGAGAACTGGGATTTTTACAGGTTAAAACCGTGTGCAGAAAGACAGGATTTCGATAGTTTAAAACAGCTAAAGGACATCCATGATTTTTACAGGTTAAAACAGCGAGAGGAGAGCCGGGAGTTTTACAGGTTAAAACAGCAAGAGGAGAGCCGGGATTTTTACAGATTAAGACAGTGAGAGGAGAGCCCGGATTTTTACAGTTTAAAACAGCGAGAGGAGAGCTGGCATTTTTACAGGTTAAAACAAGGGGAGGAGAGACGGGATTTTTACAGTTTAAAAACGTGAGAGAGGAGCCGGGATTTTTACAGGTTAAAACAGCGGGAGGAGAGCCGGGATTTTTACAGTTTAAAACAGCGAGAGGAGAGCTGGCATGTTAACAGGGTTAAAACAGCGAGAGGAGAGCCCGGATTTTTACAGGTTAAAACAGTGAGAGGAGAGCCGAGATTTTTACAGGTTAAAACAGCGAGTGGAGAGCCGGGATTTTTACAGGTTAAAACAGTGAGAGGAGAGCCGGGATTCTTACAGGTAAAACAGTGAGAGGAGAGCCGGGATTTTTACAGGTTAAAACAGCGAGAGGAGAGCCGGGATATTTACAGGTTAAAACAGCGAGAGGAGGGCAGGGATTTATACAGGTTAAAACAGTGAGGGGACAACCGGGACTTTTACAGTTTAAAACAGCAAAAGGACAGCGGGGACATTTAGTTTAAAACAGCGAATGGAGAGTCGGGATTTTTAGAGCTTAAAACAGCGAATGGTGAGCCGGGATTTTTACAGTTTAGAACAGCGAGGGGAGAGCAGAGATTTTTACTTGATAAAAAAGTGAGAGAAGAGCCGGGATTTTCACAGTTAAAACAGCGAGGCAAAAGCCTGGAGTTTGTTTAAAACAGCAAAAGGAGAACTGGGATTTTTACAGGTTAAAACCGTGTGCAGAAAGACAGGATTTCTACAGTTTAAAACAGCTAAAGGACATCCATGATTTTTACAGGTTAAAACAGCGAGAGGAGAGCCGGGAGTTTTACAGGTTAAAACAGCAAGAGGAGAGCCGGGATTTTTACAGCTTAAGACAGTGAGAGGAGAGCCGGGATTTTTACAGTTTAAAACAGCGAGAGGAGAGCTGGCATTTTTACAGGTTAAAACAAGGGGAGGAGAGGCGGGATTTTTACAGTTTAAAAACGTGAGAGAGGAGCCGGGATTTTTACAGGTTAAAACAGCGGGAGGAGAGCTGGCATGTTAACAGGGTTAAAATAGCGAGAGGAGAGCCCGGAGTTTTACAGGTTAAAACAGTGAGAGGAGAGTCGGGATTTTTACAGGTTAAAACAGAGAGTGGAGAGCCGGGATTTTTACAGTTTAAAACAGCGAGAGGAGAGCTGGCATGTTAACAGGGTTAAAACAGCAAGAGGAGAGCCCGGATTTTTACAGGTTAAAACAGTGAGAGGAGAGCCGGGATTCTTACAGGTAAAACAGTGAGAGGAGAGCCAAGATTTTTACAGGTTAAAACAGCGAGAGGAGAGCCGGGATATTTACAGGTTAAAACAGCGAGAGGAGGGCAGGGATTTATACAGGTTAAAACAGTGAGGGGACAACCGGGACTTTTACAGTTTAAAACAGCAAAAGGACAGCGGGGACATTTACGGTTTAAAACAGTGAATGGAGAGTCGGGATTTTTAGAGCTTAAAACAGCGAATGGAGAGTCGGGATTTTTACAGTTTAGAACAGCGAGGGGAGAGCAGAGATTTTTACTTGATAAAAAAGTGAGAGAAGAGCCGGGATTTTCACAGTTAAAACAGCGAGGCAAAAGCCTGGAGTTTGTTTAAAACAGCAAAAGGAGAACTGGGATTTTTACAGGTTAAAACCGTGTGCAGAAAGACAGGATTTCTACAGTTTAAAACAGCTAAAGGACATCCATGATTTTTACAGGTTAAAACAGCGAGAGGAGAGCCGGGAGTTTTACAGGTTAAAACAGCAAGAGGAGAGCCGGGATTTTTACAGCTTAAGACAGTGAGAGGAGGGCCGGGATTTTTACAGTTTAAAACAGCGAGAGGAGAGCCGGGATTTTTACAGTTTAAAACAGCGAGAGGAGAGCTGGCATGTTAACAGGGTTAAAACAGCGAGAGGAGAGCCCGGATTTTTACAGGTTAAAACAATGTGCGGAAAGACGGAATTTCTACAGTTTAAAACAGCGAGAGGAGAGCTGGGATTTTTACAGGTTAAAAAGATGAGAGGAGAGCCAGGATATTTATGGTTTAAAACTGAGAGGAGAGCCAGGATTTTCACAGTTTAAAACAGCGAGGCGAAAGCCTGGAGTTTGTTTAAAACAGCAAAAGGAGAGCCGGGATTTTTACAGGTTAATATAGTGTGAGGAAAGAAGGGATTTCTCTAGGTTAAAACAGTGAGAGGAGAGCCGGGATGTTTACTTTTTAAAATGAGGAGATGGGAAACGGGATTTTTTAGGTTAAAATGATGAGAGGGGAGCCAGGATTTTTACAGGTTTGAATAGCGAGAGGACAGCCTGGGTTTTTAGAGGTTAATATGATGAGAGGACAGTCGGGATTTTTATGGTTTAAAACTGAGAGGACACCCAGGAATTTTACAGTTTAAAGCAGCAAGTGGAGAGACGGGATTTCTACAGTTTAAAACAGCGAGAGAAGAGCTGGGGTTTTTACAGGTTAAAACAGCGAGAGGAGGACCGGGATTTTTACAGGTTATAAAAGCGAGAGGTGAACCGGGATTTTTACAGGTTATAAAAGCAAGAGGAGAGCCGGGATTTTTAGGGGTTAAAACAGCAAGAGGAGGACCGGGATTTTTACAGGTTATAAAAGCGAGAGGTGAACCGGGATTTTTACAGGTTATAAAAGCGAGAGGAGAGCCGGGATTTTTCCAGGTTAAAATGATAAGACAAGAACTGGGATTTTTAGCGTTTGAAATTGAGAGAAGAGCCGGGATTTTCATAGTTTAAAACAAGAGGACAACCAGGATTTTTACCGATTAAAACCGACAGGAGAGCCGGGCTTTTCACAGTTTAAAACACCGAGACAAAAGCCTGGAATTTGTTCAAAACAGCAAAAGAAGAAACGGGATTTTTACAGGTTAAAACTGTGTGCGGAAAGACGGGATTTTCACAGTTTAAAACAGCGAGAGGAGAGCCGGGATTTTTACAGGTTAAAACAGCGAGAGGAGAGCCGGAATTTTTACAGGTTAAAACAGCGAGTGGAGAGCCGGGATTTTTACAGGTTAAAACAGTGAGAGGAGAGCCGGCATTCTTACAGGTAAAACAGTGAGAGGAGAGCCGGGATTTTTACAGGTTAAAACAGCGAGAGGAGAGCCGGGATATTTACAGGTTAAAACAGCGAGAGGAGGGCAGGGATTTATACAGGTTAAAACAGTGAGGGGACAACCGGGACTTTTACAGTTTAAAACAGCAAAAGGACAGCGGGGACATTTACAGTTTAAAACAGCGAATGGAGAGTCGGGATTTTTAGAGCTTAAAACAGCGAATGGAGAGTCGGGATTTTTACAGTTTAGAACAGCGAGGGGACAGTAGAGATTTTTACTTGATAAAAAAGTGAGAGAAGAGCCGGGATTTTCACAGTTAAAACAGCGAGGCAAAAGCCTGGAGTTTGTTTAAAACAGCAAAAGGAGAACTGGGATTTTTACAGGTTAAAACCGTGTGCAGAAAGACAGGATTTCTACAGTTTAAAACAGCTAAAGGACATCCATGATTTTTACAGGTTAAAACAGCGAGAGGAGAGCCGGGAGTTTTACAGGTTAAAACAGCAAGAGGAGAGCCGGGATTTTTACAGCTTAAGACAGTGAGAGGAGAGCCCGGATTTTTACAGTTTAAAACAGCGAGAGGAGAGCTGGCATTTTTACAGGTTAAAACAAGGGGAGGAGAGGCGGGATTTTTACAGTTTAAAAACGTGAGAGAGGAGCCGGGATTTTTACAGGTTAAAACAGCGGGAGGAGAGCCGGCATTTTTACAGCTTAAAACAGTGAGAGGAGAGGCGGGATTTTTACAGTTTAAAAACGTGAGAGAGGAGCCGGGATTTTTACAGGTTAAAACAGCGAGAGGAGAGCTGGCATTTTTACAGCTTAAAACAGTGAGAGGAGAGCCTGGATTTTTACAGTTTAAAAATGTGAGAGAGGAGCTGGGATTTTACAGGTTAAAACAGCGAGAGGAGAGCCGGCATTTTTACATGTTAAAACAACGGGAGGAGAGCTGGGATTTTTACAGTTTAAAACAGCGAAAGGAGAGCCGGGATCTTTACAGGTTAAAAGAGCAAGAGGAGAGGCAGGATTTTTACAGTTTAAAAATGTGAGAGAGGAGCCGGGATTTTTACAGGTTAAAACAGCGAGAGGAGAGCTGGCATTTTTACAGGTTAAAACAGCAATAGGAGAGGTGGGATTTTTATAGTTTAAAACAGCGAGAGGAGAACCAGGATTTTTACAGTTTAAAACAGCGAGAGGAGAGCCGGGATTTTTACAGGTTTGAACAGCAAGATGAGAACCGCGATTTTTACTGTTTAAAACAGCGAGAGGTGAGCTGGGATTTTTATAGGTTAAAATGATGAGAGGAGAGCCGGGATTTTTACAGGTTAAAACAATGTGCGGAAAGACGGAATTTCTACAGTTTAAAACAGCGAGAGGAGAGCTGGGATTTTTACAGGTTAAAATGATGAGAGGAGAGCTGGGATTTTTACAGGTTACAACAGTGAGAGGAGAGCCGGGATATTTATGGTTTAAAACTGAGAGGAGAGCCAGGATTTTCACAGTTTAAAACAGCGAGGCGAAAGCCTGGAGTTTGTTTAAAACAGCAAAAGGAGAACTGGGATTTTTACAGGTTAAAACCGTGTGCAGAAAGACAGGATTTCTACAGTTTAAAACAACTAAAGGACATCCATGATTTTTACAGGTTAAAACAGCGAGAGGAGAGCCGGGAGTTTTACAGGTTAAAACAGCAAGAGGAGAGCCGGGATTTTTACAGCTTAAGACAGTGAGAGGAGAGCCCGGATTTTTACAGTTTAAAACAGCGAGAGGAGAGCTGGCATTTTTACAGGTTAAAACAAGGGGAGGAGAGACGGGATTTTTACAGTTTAAAAACGTGAGAGAGGAGCCGGGATTTTTACAGGTTAAAACAGCGGGAGGAGAGCTGGCATGTTAACAGGGTTAAAATAGCGAGAGGAGAGCCCGGAGTTTTACAGGTTAAAACAGTGAGAGGAGAGTCGGGATTTTTACAGGTTAAAACAGAGAGTGGAGAGCCGGGATTTTTACAGTTTAAAACAGCGAGAGGAGAGCTGGCATGTTAACAGGGTTAAAACAGCAAGAGGAGAGCCGGGATTTTTACAGGTTAAAACAGTGAGAGGAGAGCCGGGATTCTTACAGGTAAAACAGTGAGAGGAGAGCCAAGATTTTTACAGGTTAAAACAGCGAGAGGAGAGCCGGGATATTTACAGGTTAAAACAGCGAGAGGAGGGCAGGGATTTATACAGGTTAAAACAGTGAGGGGACAACCGGGACTTTTACAGTTTAAAACAGCAAAAGGACAGCGGGGACATTTACGGTTTAAAACAGTGAATGGAGAGTCGGGATTTTTAGAGCTTAAAACAGCGAATGGAGAGTCGGGATTTTTACAGTTTAGAACAGCGAGGGGAGAGCAGAGATTTTTACTTGATAAAAAAGTGAGAGAAGAGCCGGGATTTTCACAGTTAAAACAGCGAGGCAAAAGCCTGGAGTTTGTTTAAAACAGCAAAAGGAGAACTGGGATTTTTACAGGTTAAAACCGTGTGCAGAAAGACAGGATTTCTACAGTTTAAAACAGCTAAAGGACATCCATGATTTTTACAGGTTAAAACAGCGAGAGGAGAGCCGGGAGTTTTACAGGTTAAAACAGCAAGAGGAGAGCCGGGATTTTTACAGCTTAAGACAGTGAGAGGAGGGCCGGGATTTTTACAGTTTAAAACAGCGAGAGGAGAGCCGGGATTTTTACAGTTTAAAACAGCGAGAGGAGAGCTGGCATGTTAACAGGGTTAAAACAGCGAGAGGAGAGCCCGGATTTTTACAGGTTAAAACAATGTGCGGAAAGACGGAATTTCTACAGTTTAAAACAGCGAGAGGAGAGCTGGGATTTTTACAGGTTAAAATGATGAGAGGAGAGCCAGGATATTTATGGTTTAAAACTGAGAGGAGAGCCAGGATTTTCACAGTTTAAAACAGCGAGGCGAAAGCCTGGAGTTTGTTTAAAACAGCAAAAGGAGAGCCGGGATTTTTACAGGTTAATATAGTGTGAGGAAAGAAGGGATTTCTCTAGGTTAAAACAGTGAGAGGAGAGCCGGGATGTTTACTTTTTAAAATGAGGAGATGGGAAACGGGATTTTTTAGGTTAAAATGATGAGAGGGGAGCCAGGATTTTTACAGGTTTGAATAGCGAGAGGACAGCCTGGGTTTTTAGAGGTTAATATGATGAGAGGACAGTCGGGATTTTTATGGTTTAAAACTGAGAGGACACCCAGGAATTTTACAGTTTAAAGCAGCAAGTGGAGAGACGGGATTTCTACAGTTTAAAACAGCGAGAGAAGAGCTGGGGTTTTTACGGGTTAAAACAGCGAGAGGAGGACCGGGATTTTTACAGGTTATAAAAGCGAGAGGTGAACCGGGATTTTTACAGGTTATAAAAGCAAGAGGAGAGCCGGGATTTTTAGGGGTTAAAACAGCAAGAGGAGGACCGGGATTTTTACAGGTTATAAAAGCGAGAGGTGAACCGGGATTTTTACAGGTTATAAAAGCGAGAGGAGAGCCGGGATTTTTCCAGGTTAAAATGATAAGACAAGAACTGGGATTTTTAGCGTTTGAAATTGAGAGAAGAGCCGGGATTTTCATAGTTTAAAACAAGAGGACAACCAGGATTTTTACCGATTAAAACCGACAGGAGAGCCGGGCTTTTCACAGTTTAAAACACCGAGACAAAAGCCTGGAATTTGTTCAAAACAGCAAAAGAAGAAACGGGATTTTTACAGGTTAAAACTGTGTGCGGAAAGACGGGATTTTCACAGTTTAAAACAGCGAGAGGAGAGCCGGGATTTTTACAGGTTAAAACAGCGAGAGGAGAGCCGGAATTTTTACAGGTTAAAACAGCGAGTGGAGAGCCGGGATTTTTACAGGTTAAAACAGTGAGAGGAGAGCCGGCATTCTTACAGGTAAAACAGTGAGAGGAGAGCCGGGATTTTTACAGGTTAAAACAGCGAGAGGAGAGCCGGGATATTTACAGGTTAAAACAGCGAGAGGAGGGCAGGGATTTATACAGGTTAAAACAGTGAGGGGACAACCGGGACTTTTACAGTTTAAAACAGCAAAAGGACAGCGGGGACATTTACAGTTTAAAACAGCGAATGGAGAGTCGGGATTTTTAGAGCTTAAAACAGCGAATGGAGAGTCGGGATTTTTACAGTTTAGAACAGCGAGGGGACAGTAGAGATTTTTACTTGATAAAAAAGTGAGAGAAGAGCCGGGATTTTCACAGTTAAAACAGCGAGGCAAAAGCCTGGAGTTTGTTTAAAACAGCAAAAGGAGAACTGGGATTTTTACAGGTTAAAACCGTGTGCAGAAAGACAGGATTTCTACAGTTTAAAACAGCTAAAGGACATCCATGATTTTTACAGGTTAAAACAGCGAGAGGAGAGCCGGGAGTTTTACAGGTTAAAACAGCAAGAGGAGAGCCGGGATTTTTACAGCTTAAGACAGTGAGAGGAGAGCCCGGATTTTTACAGTTTAAAACAGCGAGAGGAGAGCTGGCATTTTTACAGGTTAAAACAAGGGGAGGAGAGGCGGGATTTTTACAGTTTAAAAACGTGAGAGAGGAGCCGGGATTTTTACAGGTTAAAACAGCGGGAGGAGAGCCGGCATTTTTACAGCTTAAAACAGTGAGAGGAGAGGCGGGATTTTTACAGTTTAAAAACGTGAGAGAGGAGCCGGGATTTTTACAGGTTAAAACAGCGAGAGGAGAGCTGGCATTTTTACAGCTTAAAACAGTGAGAGGAGAGCCTGGATTTTTACAGTTTAAAAATGTGAGAGAGGAGCTGGGATTTTACAGGTTAAAACAGCGAGAGGAGAGCCGGCATTTTTACATGTTAAAACAACGGGAGGAGAGCTGGGATTTTTACAGTTTAAAACAGCGAAAGGAGAGCCGGGATCTTTACAGGTTAAAAGAGCAAGAGGAGAGGCAGGATTTTTACAGTTTAAAAATGTGAGAGAGGAGCCGGGATTTTTACAGGTTAAAACAGCGAGAGGAGAGCTGGCATTTTTACAGGTTAAAACAGCAATAGGAGAGGTGGGATTTTTATAGTTTAAAACAGCGAGAGGAGAACCAGGATTTTTACAGTTTAAAACAGCGAGAGGAGAGCCGGGATTTTTACAGGTTTGAACAGCAAGATGAGAACCGCGATTTTTACTGTTTAAAACAGCGAGAGGTGAGCTGGGATTTTTATAGGTTAAAATGATGAGAGGAGAGCCGGGATTTTTACAGGTTAAAACAATGTGCGGAAAGACGGAATTTCTACAGTTTAAAACAGCGAGAGGAGAGCTGGGATTTTTACAGGTTAAAATGATGAGAGGAGAGCTGGGATTTTTACAGGTTACAACAGTGAGAGGAGAGCCGGGATATTTATGGTTTAAAACTGAGAGGAGAGCCAGGATTTTCACAGTTTAAAACAGCGAGGCGAAAGCCTGGAGTTTGTTTAAAACAGCAAAAGGAGAGCCGGGATTTTTACAGGTTAATATAGTGTGAGGAAAGAAGGGATTTCTCTAGGTTAAAACAGTGAGAGGAGAGCCGGGATGTTTACTTTTTAAAATGAGGAGATGGGAAACGGGATTTTTATAGGTTAAAATGATGAGAGGAGAGCCAGGATTTTTACAGGTTTGAATAGCGAGAGGACAGCCTGGGTTTTTAGAGGTTAATATGATGAGAGGACAGTCGGGATTTTTATGGTTTAAAACTGAGAGGACACCCAGGAATTTTACAGTTTAAAGCAGCAAGTGGAGAGACGGGATTTCTACAGTTTAAAACAGCGAGAGAAGAGCTGGGATTTTTACGGGTTAAAACAGCGAGAGGAGGACCGGGATTTTTACAGGTTATAAAAGCGAGAGGTGAACCGGGATTTTTACAGGTTATAAAAGCAAGAGGAGAGCCGGGATTTTTAGGGGTTAAAACAGCGAGAGGAGGACCGGGAGTTTTACAGGTTATAAAAGCGAGAGGTGAACCGGGATTTTTACAGGTTGTAAAAGCGAGAGGAGAGCCGGGATTTTTCCAGGTTAAAATGATAAGACAAGAACTGGGATTTTTAGCGTTTGAAATTGAGAGAAGAGCCGGGATTTTCATAGTTTAAAACAAGAGGACAGCCAGGATTTTTACAGATTAAAACCGACAGGAGAGCCGGGCTTTTCACAGTTTAAAACACCGAGACAAAAGCCTGGAATTTGTTCAAAACAGCAAAAGAAGAAACGGGATTTTTACAGGTTAAAACTGTGTGCGGAAAGACGGGATTTTCACAGTTTAAAACAGCGAGAGGAGAGCCGGGATTTTTACAGGTTAAAACAGCGAGAGGAGAGCCGGGATTTTTACAGGTTAAGACAGCGAGAGGAGAGCCGGGATTTTTACAGGTTAAAACAGCAAGAGGAGAGCCGGGATTTTTACAGCTTAAAACAGTGAGAGGAGAGCCGGGATTTTTACAGGTTTGAACAGCAAGATGAGAACCGCGATTTTTACATTTTAAAACAGCGAGAGGTGAGCCAGGATTTTTATATGTTAAAATGATGAGAGGAGAGCTGGGATTTTTACAGGTTACAACAGTGAGAGGAGAGCCGGGATATTTATGGTTTAAAACTGAGAGGAGAGCCAGGATTTTCACAGTTTAAAACAGCGAGGCGAAAGCCTGGAGTTTGTTTAAAACAGCAAAAGGAAAGCCGGGATTTTTACAGGTTAATATAGTGTGAGGAAAGACGGGATTTACTCTAGGTTAAAACAGTGAGAGGAGAGCCGGGATTTTTACAGGGTAAAATAGTGAGAGGAGAGGCGGGATTTTTACAGGTTAAAACAGTGTGTGGAAAGACAGGATTTTTACAGTTTTAAACAGTGAGAGGAGAGCCGGGATTTTTACATTTTAAAATGAGGAGATGGGAAACGGGATTTTTATAGGTTAAAATGATGAGAGGAGAGCCAGGATTTTTACAGGCTTGAATAGCGAGAGGACAGCCTGGGTTTTTAGAAGTTAATATGATGAGAGGACAGTCGGCATTTTTACGGTTTAAAACTGAGAGGACAGCCAGGAATTTTACAGTTTAAAGCAGCGAGTGGAGAGACGGGATTTCTACAGTTTAAAACAGCGAGAGAAGAGCTGGGATTTTTACGGGTTAAAACAGCGAGAGGAGAACCGGGATTTTTACAGGTTATAAATGCGAGAGGAGAACCGGGATTTTTACAGGTTATAAAAGCAAGAAGAGAGCCAGGATTTTTCCAGGTTAAAACAACGAGAGATTAGCCACGATTTTTACAAGTTTAATCAGCGACAGGAGAGCCAGGTTATTTATAGTTTAAAATGCTGAGAGGAGAACTGGGATTTTTACAGTTTAATACTGAGAGGAGAGCCAGGCTTTTCACAGTTTAAAACAGCGAGGCGAAAGCCTGAAATTTGTTCAAAACAGCAAAAGAAGAAACGGGATTTTTACAGGTTAAAACTGTGTGCGGAAAGACGGGATTTTCACAGTTTAAAACAGCGAGAGGACAGCCGGGATTTTTACAGGTTAAAACAGCGAGAGGAGAGCTGGGATTTTTACGGATTAAAACAGCGAGAGGAGAGCTGGGATTTTTACCGGTTAAAACAGCGAGACGAGAGCCGGCATTTTTACAGCTTAAAACAACGAGAGATTAGCCACGATTTTTACAAGTTAAATCAGCGACAGGAGAGCCAGGTTATTTATAGTTTAAAATGCTGAGAGGAGAACTGGGATTTTTACAGTTTAATACTGAGAGGAGAGCCAGGCTTTTCACAGTTTAAAACAGCGAGGCGAAAGCCTGAAATTTGTTCAAAACAGCAAAAGGAAACCGGGATTTTTACAGGTTAAAACTGTGTGCTCAAAGATGGGATTTCTACAGTTAAAAACAGCGAGAGGAGAACAATGATTTGTACAGGTTACAACAGCGAGAGGTGAGCTGGGATTTTTATAGCTTAAAACAGCGAGAGGAGAGCCAAGATTTTTACATGTTAAAACAGCGAGTGGAGAGCCGGGACTTTCACAGGTTAAAACAGCAAGAAGAGAGCCGGGATTTTTACAGTTTAAAAACGTGAGAGAGGAGCCGGGATTTTTACAGGTTAAAACAGCGGGAGGAGAGCTGGGATTTTTACAGTTTAAAACAGCGAGAGGAGAGCTGGCATGTTAACAGGGTTAAAACAGCGAGAGGAGAGCCCGGATTTTTACAGGTTAAAACAGTGAGAGGAGAGCCGAGATTTTTACAGGTTAAAACAGCGAGTGGAGAGCTGGCATGTTAACAGGGTTAAAACAGCGAGAGGAGAGCCGGGATTCTTACAGGTAAAACAGTGAGAGGAGAGCCAGGATTTTTACAGGTTAAAACAGCGAGAGGAGAGCCGGGATATTTACAGGTTAAAACAGCGAGAGGAGGGCAGGGATTTATACAGGTTAAAACAGTGAGGGGACAACCGGGACTTTTACAGTTTAAAACAGCAAAAGGACAGCGGGGACATTTACAGTTTAAAACAGCGAATGGAGAGTCGGGATTTTTAGAGCTTAAAACAGCGAATGGAGAGTCGGGATTTTTACAGTTTAGAACAGCGAGGGGAGAGCAGAGATTTTTACTTGATAAAAAAGTGAGAGAAGAGCCGGGATTTTCACAGTTTAAAACAGCGAGGCAAAAGCCTGGAGTTTGTTTAAAACAGCAAAAGGAGAACTGGGATTTTTACAGGTTAAAACCGTGTGCAGAAAGACAGGATTTCTACAGTTTAAAACAGCTAAAGGACATCCATGATTTTTACAGGTTAAAACAGCGAGAGGAGAGCCGGGAGTTTTACAGGTTAAAACAGCAAGAGGAGAGCCGGGATTTTTACAGCTTAAGACAGTGAGAGGAGAGCCCGGATTTTTACAGTTTAAAACAGCGAGAGGAGAGCTGGCATTTTTACAGGTTAAAACAAGGGGAGGAGAGACGGGATTTTTACAGTTTAAAAACGTGAGAGAGGAGCCGGGATTTTTACAGGTTAAAACAGCGGGAGGAGAGCTGGGATTTTTACAGTTTAAAACAGCGAGAGGAGAGCTGGCATGTTAACAGGGTTAAAACAGCGAGAGGAGAGCCCGGATTTTTACAGGTTAAAACAGTGAGAGGAGAGCCGAGATTTTTACAGGTTAAAACAGCGAGTGGAGAGCCGGGATTTTTACAGGTTAAAACAGTGAGAGGAGAGCCGGGATTCTTACAGGTAAAACAGTGAGAGGAGAGCCGGGATTTTTACAGGTTAAAACAGCGAGAGGAGGGCAGGGATTTATACAGGTTAAAACAGTGAGGGGACAACCGGGACTTTTACAGTTTAAAACAGCAAATGGACAGCGGGGACATTTACAGTTTAAAACAGCGAATGGAGAGTCGGGATTTTTAGAGCTTAAAACAGCGAATGGAGAGTCGGGATTTTTACAGTTTAGAACAGCGAGGGGACAGCAGAGATTTTTACTTGATAAAAAAGTGAGAGAAGAGCCGGGATTTTCACAGTTAAAACAGCGAGGCAAAAGCCTGGAGTTTGTTTAAAACAGCAAAAGGAGAACTGGGATTTTTACAGGTTAAAACCGTGTGCAGAAAGACAGGATTTCTACAGTTTAAAACAGCTAAAGGACATCCATGATTTTTACAGGTTAAAACAGCGAGAGGAGAGCCGGGAGTTTTACAGGTTAAAACAGCAAGAGGAGAGCCGGGATTTTTACAGCTTAAGACAGTGAGAGGAGAGCCGGGATTTTTACAGTTTAAAACAGCGAGAGGAGAGCTGGCATTTTTACAGGTTAAAACAAGGGGAGGAGAGGCGGGATTTTTACAGTTTAAAAACGTGAGAGAGGAGCCGGGATTTTTACAGGTTAAAACAGCGGGAGGAGAGCCGGCATTTTTACAGTTTAAAACAGCGAAAGGAGAGCCGGGATCTTTACGGGTTAAAAGAGCAAGAGGAGAGGCAGGATTTTTACAGTTTAAAAATGTGAGAGAGGAGCCGGGATTTTTACAGGTTAAAACAGCGAGAGGAGAGCCGGCATTTTTACAGCTTAAAACAGTGAGAGGAGAGCCTGGATTTTTACAGTTTAAAATGTGAGAGAGGAGCTGGGATTTTACAGGTTAAAACAGCGAGAGGAGAGCCGGCATTTTTACATGTTAAAACAACGGGAGGAGAGCTGGGATTTTTACAGTTTAAAACAGCGAAAGGAGAGCCGGGATCTTTACAGGTTAAAAGAGCAAGAGGAGAGGCAGGATTTTTACAGTTTAAAAATGTGAGAGAGGAGCCGGGATTTTTACAGGTTAAAACAGCGAGAGGAGAGCTGGCATTTTTACAGGTTAAAACAGCAATAGGAGAGGTGGGATTTTTATAGTTTAAAACAGCAAGAGGAGAACCAGGATTTTTACAGTTTAAAACAGCGAGAGGAGAGCCGGGATTTTTACAGGTTTGAACAGCAAGATGAGAACCGCGATTTTTACTGTTTAAAACAGCGAGAGGTGAGCTGGGATTTTTATAGGTTAAAATGATGAGAGGAGAGCCGGGATTTTTACAGGTTAAAACAATGTGCGGAAAGACGGAATTTCTACAGTTTAAAACAGCGAGAGGAGAGCTGGGATTTTTACAGGTTAAAATGATGAGAGGAGAGCTGGGATTTTTACAGGTTAAAATGATGAGAGGAGAGCTGGGATTTTTACAGGTTACAACAGTGAGAGGAGAGCCGGGATATTTATGGTTTAAAACTGAGAGGAGAGCCAGGATTTTCACAGTTTAAAACAGCGAGGCGAAAGCCTGGAGTTTGTTTAAAACAGCAAAAGGAGAGCCGGGATTTTTACAGGTTAATATAGTGTGAGGAAAGAAGGGATTTCTCTAGGTTAAAACAGTGAGAGGAGAGCCGGGATGTTTACTTTTTAAAATGAGGAGATGGGAAACGGGATTTTTATAGGTTAAAATGATGAGAGGAGAGCCAGGATTTTTACAGGTTTGAATAGCGAGAGGACAGCCTGGGTTTTTAGAGGTTAATATGATGAGAGGACAGTCGGGATTTTTATGGTTTAAAACTGAGAGGACACCCAGGAATTTTACAGTTTAAAGCAGCAAGTGGAGAGACGGGATTTCTACAGTTTAAAACAGCGAGAGAAGAGCTGGGATTTTTACGGGTTAAAACAGCGAGAGGAGGACCGGGATTTTTACAGGTTATAAAAGCGAGAGGAGAGCCGGGATTTTTACAGGTTAAAACAGCGAGTGGAGAGCCGGGATTTTTACAGGTTAAAACAGTGAGAGGAGAGCCGGGATTCTTACAGGTAAAACAGTGAGAGGAGAGCCGGGATTTTTACAGGTTAAAACAGCGAGAGGAGAGCCGGGATATTTACAGGTTAAAACAGCGAGAGGAGGGCAGGGATTTATACAGGTTAAAACAGTGAGGGGACAACCGGGACTTTTACAGTTTAAAACAGCAAAAGGACAGCGGGGACATTTACAGTTTAAAACAGCGAATGGAGAGTCGGGATTTTTAGAGCTTAAAACAGCGAATGGAGAGTCGGGATTTTTACAGTTTAGAACAGCGAGGGGAGAGCAGAGATTTTTACTTGATAAAAAAGTGAGAGAAGAGCCGGGATTTTCACAGTTAAAACAGCGAGGCAAAAGCCTGGAGTTTGTTTAAAACAGCAAAAGGAGAACTGGGATTTTTACAGGTTAAAACCGTGTGCAGAAAGACAGGATTTCTACAGTTTAAAACAGCTAAAGGACATCCATGATTTTTACAGCTTAAGACAGTGAGAGGAGAGCCGGGATTTTTACAGTTTAAAACAGCGAGAGGAGAGCTGGCATTTTTACAGGTTAAAACAAGGGGAGGAGAGGCGGGATTTTTACAGTTTAAAAACGTGAGAGAGGAGCCGGGATTTTTACAGGTTAAAACAGCGGGAGGAGAGCCGGCATTTTTACAGCTTAAAACAGTGAGAGGAGAGGCGGGATTTTTACAGTTTAAAAACGTGAGAGAGGAGCCGGGATTTTTACAGGTTAAAACAGCGAGAGGAGAGCCGGCATTTTTACAGCTTAAAACAGTGAGAGGAGAGCCTGGATTTTTACAGTTTAAAAATGTGAGAGAGGAGCTGGGATTTTACAGGTTAAAACAGCGAGAGGAGAGCCGGCATTTTTACATGTTAAAACAACGGGAGGAGAGCTGGGATTTTTACAGTTTAAAACAGCGAAAGGAGAGCCGGGATCTTTACAGGTTAAAAGAGCAAGAGGAGAGGCAGGATTTTTACAGTTTAAAAATGTGAGAGAGGAGCCGGGATTTTTACAGGTTAAAACAGCGAGAGGAGAGCTGGCATTTTTACAGGTTAAAACAGCAATAGGAGAGGTGGGATTTTTATAGTTTAAAACAGCGAGAGGAGAACCAGGATTTTTACAGTTTAAAACAGCGAGAGGAGAGCCGGGATTTTTACAGGTTTGAACAGCAAGATGAGAACCGCGATTTTTACTGTTTAAAACAGCGAGAGGTGAGCTGGGATTTTTATAGGTTAAAATGATGAGAGGAGAGCCGGGATTTTTACAGGTTAAAACAATGTGCGGAAAGACGGAATTTCTACAGTTTAAAACAGCGAGAGGAGAGCTGGGATTTTTACAGGTTAAAATGATGAGAGGAGAGCTGGGATTTTTACAGGTTACAACAGTGAGAGGAGAGCCGGGATATTTATGGTTTAAAACTGAGAGGAGAGCCAGGATTTTCACAGTTTAAAACAGCGAGGCGAAAGCCTGGAGTTTGTTTAAAACAGCAAAAGGAGAGCCGGGATTTTTACAGGTTAATATAGTGTGAGGAAAGAAGGGATTTCTCTAGGTTAAAACAGTGAGAGGAGAGCCGGGATGTTTACTTTTTAAAATGAGGAGATGGGAAACGGGATTTTTATAGGTTAAAATGATGAGAGGAGAGCCAGGATTTTTACAGGTTTGAATAGCGAGAGGACAGCCTGGGTTTTTAGAGGTTAATATGATGAGAGGACAGTCGGGATTTTTATGGTTTAAAACTGAGAGGACACCCAGGAATTTTACAGTTTAAAGCAGCAAGTGGAGAGACGGGATTTCTACAGTTTAAAACAGCGAGAGAAGAGCTGGGATTTTTACGGGTTAAAACAGCGAGAGGAGGACCGGGATTTTTACAGGTTATAAAAGCGAGAGGTGAACCGGGATTTTTACAGGTTATAAAAGCAAGAGGAGAGCCGGGATTTTTAGGGGTTAAAACAGCGAGAGGAGGACCGGGAGTTTTACAGGTTATAAAAGCGAGAGGTGAACCGGGATTTTTACAGGTTGTAAAAGCGAGAGGAGAGCCGGGATTTTTCCAGGTTAAAATGATAAGACAAGAACTGGGATTTTTAGCGTTTGAAATTGAGAGAAGAGCCGGGATTTTCATAGTTTAAAACAAGAGGACAACCAGGATTTTTACAGATTAAAACCGACAGGAGAGCCGGGCTTTTCACAGTTTAAAACACCGAGACAAAAGCCTGGAATTTGTTCAAAACAGCAAAAGAAGAAACGGGATTTTTACAGGTTAAAACTGTGTGCGGAAAGACGGGATTTTCACAGTTTAAAACAGCGAGAGGAGAGCCGGGATTTTTACAGGTTAAAACAGCAAGAGGAGAGCCGGGATTTTTACAGCTTAAAACAGTGAGAGGAGAGCCGGGATTTTTACAGGTTTGAACAGCAAGATGAGAACCGCGATTTTTACATTTTAAAACAGCGAGAGGTGAGCCAGGATTTTTATATGTTAAAATGATGAGAGGAGAGCTGGGATTTTTACAGGTTACAACAGTGAGAGGAGAGCCGGGATATTTATGGTTTAAAACTGAGAGGAGAGCCAGGATTTTCACAGTTTAAAACAGCGAGGCGAAAGCCTGGAGTTTGTTTAAAACAGCAAAAGGAAAGCCGGGATTTTTACAGGTTAATATAGTGTGAGGAAAGACGGGATTTACTCTAGGTTAAAACAGTGAGAGGAGAGCCGGGATTTTTACAGGGTAAAATAGTGAGAGGAGAGGCGGGATTTTTACAGGTTAAAACAGTGTGTGGAAAGACAGGATTTTTACAGTTTTAAACAGTGAGAGGAGAGCCGGGATTTTTACATTTTAAAATGAGGAGATGGGAAACGGGATTTTTATAGGTTAAAATGATGAGAGGAGAGCCAGGATTTTTACAGGCTTGAATAGCGAGAGGACAGCCTGGGTTTTTAGAAGTTAATATGATGAGAGGACAGTCGGCATTTTTACGGTTTAAAACTGAGAGGACAGCCAGGAATTTTACAGTTTAAAGCAGCGAGTGGAGAGACGGGATTTCTACAGTTTAAAACAGCGAGAGAAGAGCTGGGATTTTTACGGGTTAAAACAGCGAGAGGAGAACCGGGATTTTTACAGGTTATAAATGCGAGAGGAGAACCGGGATTTTTACAGGTTATAAAAGCAAGAGGAGAGCCAGGATTTTTCCAGGTTAAAACAACGAGCTCGGATTTTTACCGGTTAAAACAGCGAGACGAGAGCCGGCATTTTTACAGCTTAAAACAACGAGAGATTAGCCACGATTTTTACAAGTTAAATCAGCGACAGGAGAGCCAGGTTATTTATAGTTTAAAATGCTGAGAGGAGAACTGGGATTTTTACAGTTTAATACTGAGAGGAGAGCCAGGCTTTTCACAGTTTAAAACAGCGAGGCGAAAGCCTGAAATTTGTTCAAAACAGCAAAAGGAAACCGGGATTTTTACAGGTTAAAACTGTGTGCTCAAAGATGGGATTTCTACAGTTAAAAACAGCGAGAGGAGAACAATGATTTGTACAGGTTACAACAGCGAGAGGTGAGCAGGGATTTTTATAGCTTAAAACAGCGAGAGGAGAGCCAAGATTTTTACATGTTAAAACAGCGAGTGGAGAGCCGGGACTTTTACAGGTTAAAACAGCAAGAAGAGAGCCGGGATTTTTACAGTTTAAAACAGCGAGAGGATAACCGGGATTTTAACAGGTTAAAACAGCGAGAGGAGGGCCGGGATTTTAACAGGTTAAAACAGCGAGATTAGAGATGGGATTTTTTACTGTTTAAAACAGCGAGTGGAGAGATGAGATTTTTACAGGCTTGCATAGTGAGAGGAGAGCCGGGATTTTTACAGGTCTGAAATGTGGGAGGAGAGCTGGGATTTTTACAGGTTTGAAATGTGAGAGGAAAACCGGGATTTTTACATTTTAAAAAAGCGAGAGGGATTTTTATAGGTTAAAACGATGAAAGGAAAACTGGGATTTTTATGGTTTAAAACTGAGAGGAGCCGGGATTTTCACAGTTTAAAACAGCGAGAGGCAAGCTGGGATTTTTACTGGTTAAAACAGTGAGAGGACTGCCAGGATTTTTGCAGTTTAAAACAGCGAGAGGAGACCTGGGATTTTTACAGGCTAAAATGATGAAAGGAAAATTGGGATTTTTACGGTTTAAAACTGAGAGAAGTGCCGGGATTTTCACAGTTTAAAACAGCGAGAGGAAAGCTGGGATTTTTACAGGTTAAAACAATGAGAGGCAAGCCGGGATTTTTACAGGTTAAAACAGCAAGAGGAGAGCCAAGATTTTTACAGTTTAAAACAGCGAGAGGACAGCCAGGATTTTTGCAGTTTAAAACAGCAAGAGGCGAGCCGGGATTTTTATAAGTTAAAACAGCGAGAGGAGAGCCGGCATTTTTACAGGTTAAAACAGCGAGAGGAGGGCAGGGACTTATACAGGTTAAAACAGTCAGGGGTCAACCGGGATTTATACTGTTTAAAACAGCGAAAGGACAGCGGGGATTTTTACAGTTTAAAACAGCGAATGGAGAGTCGGCATTTTTAGAGGTTAAAAACAGCGAATGGAGAGTCGGGATTTTTACAGTTTAAAACAGCGAATGGAGAGTCAGCATTTTTACAGATTAAAAACAGCGAATGGAGAGTCGGGATTTTTACAGTTTAGAACAGCAAGGGGAGAGCAGAGATTTTTACTTGATAAAAAAGTGAGAGAAGAGCTGGGATTTTCACAGTTTAAAACAGCGAGGCAAAAGCCTGGAGTTTGTTTAAAACAGCAAAAGGAGAACTGGGATTTTTACAGGTTAAAACCGTGTGCGGAAAGACAGGATTTCTACAGTTTAAAATAGTGAAAGGATATCCACGATTTTTACAGGTTAAAACAGCGAGAGGAGAGCCGGGAGTTTTACAGGTTAAAACAGTGAGAGGAGAGCCGGGATTTTTACAGCTTAAAACAGCAATAGGAGAGGTGGGATTTTTATAGTTTAAAACAGCGAGAAGAGAACCGGGATTTTTACAGTTTAAAACAGCGAGAGGAGACCCGGGATATTTACAGGCTTGAACAGCAAGATGAGAACTGCGATTTTTTCAGTTTAAAACAGCGAGAGGTGAGCCGGGATTTTTATAGGTTAAAATGATGAGAGGAGAGCCGGGATTTTTACAGGTTAAAACAATATGCGGAAAGACGGAATTTCTACAGTTTAAAGCAGTGAGAGGAGAGCTGGGATTTTTACAGGTTAAAATGATGAGAGGAGAGCCGGGATCTTTACAGGTTACAACAGCGAGAGGAGATTCGGGATATTTATGGTTTAAACCTGAGAGGAGAGCCAGGATTTTCACAGTTTAAAACAGCGAGGCGAAAGCCTGGAGTTTGTTTAAAACAGCAAAAGGATAGCCGGGATTTTTAAAGTTTAAAAATGTGAGAGAGGGGCTAGGATTTTACAGGTTAAAACAGCGAGAGGAGAGCCGGCATTTTTACAGGTTAAAACAACGGGAGGAGAGCCGGGATTTTTACAGTTTAAAACAGCGAAAGGAGAGCTGAGATCTTTACAGGTTAAAAGAGCAAGAGGAGAGGCAGGATTTTTACAGTTTAAAAATGTGAGAGAGGAGCCGGGATTTTTACAGGTTAAAACAGCAAGAGGAGAGCTGGCATTTTTACAGGTTAAAACAAGGGGAGGAGAGGCGGGATTTTTACAGTTTAAAAATGTGAGAGAGGAGCCGGGATTTTTACAGGTTAAAACAGCGAGAGGAAAGCCGGGATTTTTACAGGTTAAAACAGCGAATGGAGAGTCGGGATTTACACAGTTTAGAACAGCGAGGGGACAGCCGGGATATTTATGGTTTAAAACTGAGAGGAGAGCCAGGATTTTTACAGGTTTGAATAGCGAGAGGACAGCCTGGGTTTTTAGAGGTTAATATGATGAGAGGACAGTCGGCATTTTTACGGTTTAAAACTGAGAGGACACCCAGGAATTTTACAGTTTAAAGCAGCAAGTGGAGAGACGGGATTTCTACAGTTTAAAACAGCGAGAGAAGAGCTGGGATTTTTACGGGTTAAAACAGCGAGAGGAGGACCGGGATTTTTACAGGTTATAAAAGCAAGAGGTGAACCGGGATTTTTACAGGTTATAAAAGCGAGAGGAGAGCCGGGATTTTTCCAGGTTAAAATGATAAGACAAGAACTGGGGTTTTTAGGGTTTGAAACTGAGAGAAGAGCCGGGATTTTCATAGTTTAAAACAACAAGAGGACAACCGGGATTTTTACAGATTAAAACCGACAGGAGAGCCAGGCTTTTCACAGTTTAAAACACCGAGATAAAAGCCTGGAATTTGTTCAAAACAGCAAAAGAAGAAACGGGATTTTTACAGTTTAAAACTGTGTGCGGAAAGACGGGATTTTCACAGTTTAAAACCGCGAGAGGAGAGCCGGGATTTTTTCAGGTTTAAACAGCGAGAGGAGAGCCGGGATTTTTACAGTTTAAAACAACGAATGGAGAGCCGGGATTTTTACAGGTTAAAACAGCAAGAGGAGAGCCGGGAGTTTTACAGGTTTATACAACGAGAGGAGAGCTGGGATTTTTCCAGGTTAAAACAGCAAGAGGAGAGCCGGGATTTTCACAGTTTAAAACAGCGAGGCAAAAGCCTGGACTTTGTTTAAAACAGCAAAAAGAGAACTTTTACCGGTTAAAACCGTGTGCGGAAAGACAGGATTTCTACAGTTTAAAACAGCGAGAGGGATCCACAATTTTTACAGGTTAAAACAGCGAGAGGGGAGCAGGGATTTTTACAGGTTAAAACAGCAAGAGGAGAGCCGGGATTTTTACAGGTTTAAACAGCGAGAGGAGAGCTGGGATTTTTCCAGGTTAAAACAGCGAGAGGAGAGCCGGGATTTTCACAGTTTAAAACAGCGAGGCAAAAGCCTGGAGTTTGTTTAAAACAGCAAAAAGAGAACTGGGATATTTACAGGCTAAAACCGTGTGCGGAAAGACAGGATTTCTACAGTTTAAAACACCGAGAGTATATCCACGCTTTTTACAGGTTAAAACAGTGAGAGGGGAGCAGGGATTTTTACAGGTTAAAACAGCGAGAGGAGAGCCGGGACTTTTACAGGTTAAAACAGCGAGAGGAGAGCTGGGATTTTTCCAGGTTAAAACAGCGAGAGGAGAGCCGGGATTTTTACAGGTTAAAACAGCAAGAGGAGAGCTGGCATTTTTACAGGTTAAAACAGCGAGAGGAGGGCAGGGATTTAACAGTGAGGGGTCAACCGGGATTTTTACTGTTTTAAAACAGCGAAAGTACAGCGGGGGTTTTTACAGTTTAAAACAGCGAATGGAGAGTCGGCATTTTTACAGATTAAAAACAGCGAATGGAGAGTCGGGATTTTTACAGTTTAGAACAGCGAGGGGAGAGCAGAGATTTTTACTTGATAAAAAAGTGAGAGAAGAGCCGGGATTTTCACAGTTTAAAACAGCGAGGAAAAAGTCTGGAGTTTGTTTAAAACAGCAAAAAGAGAACTGGGATTTTTACAGGTTAAAACCGTGTGCGGAAAGACAGGATTTCTACAGTTTAAATCAGTGAAACGGTTTCCACGATTTTTACAGGTTAAAACAGCGAGAGGATAGCCGAGAGTTTTACAGGTTAAAACAGCGAGAGGGGAGCCGGGATTTCTACAGTTTAAAACAGCAATAGGAGAGGCGGGATTTTTATAGTTTAAAATAGCAAGAGGAGAACCGGGATTTTTACAGTTTAAAACAGCGAAAGGAGAGCTGGGATCTTTACAGGTTAAAAGAGCAAGAGGAGAGGCAGGATTTTTACAGTTTAAAAACGTGAGAGAGGAGCCGGGATTTTTACACGTTAAAACAGCGAGAGGAGAGCTGGCATTTTTACAGGTTAAAACAAGGGGAGGAGAGGCGGGATTTTTACAGGTTAAAACAGCGAGAGGAGAGCAGGGATTTTTACAGGTTAAAACAAGGGGAGGAGAGGCGGGATTTTTACAGTTTAAAAATGTGTGAGAGGAGCCGGTACTTTTACAGGTTAAAACAGCGAGAGAAGAGCCGGCATTTTAACAGGATTAAAACAGCGAGAGGAGAGCCGGGATTTTTACAGGTTAAAACAGTGAGAGGAGAGCCGGGATTTTTACAGGTTAAAACAGTGAGAGGAGAGCCGGGATTTTTACAGGTTAAAACAGTGAGAGGAGAGCCGGGATTTTTACAGGTTAAAACAGCGAGAGGAGAGCCGGGATTCTTACAGGTAAAACAGCGAGAGGAGAGCTGGGATTTTTACAGGTTAAAACAGCGAGAGGAATGCCGGCATTTTTACAGTTTAAAACAGCGAGAGGGTGGCTGGGACTTTTACAGGTTGAAACAGCGAGAGGAGAGCCGGGATTTTTACAGGTTAAAACAGCGAGAGGAGGGCAGGGATTTATACAGGTTATAACAGTGAGGGGACAACAGGGACTTTTACAGTTTAAAACAGTTAAAGGACAGCGGGGATATTTACAGTTTAAAACAGCGAATGGAGAGTCGGGATTTTTAGAGATTAAAAACAGCGAATGGAGAGTCGGGATTTTTTCAGTTTAGAACAGCGAGGGGAGAGCAGAGATTTTTACTTGATAATAGAAAGTGAGAGAAGAGCCGGGATTTTCACAGTTTAAAACAGCGAGGCAAAAGCCTGGAGTTTGTTTAAAACAGCAAAAGGAGAACTGGGATTTTTACAGGTTAAAACCGTGTGCGGAAAGACTGGATTTCTACAGTTTAAAACAGCTAAAGGATATCCACGATTTTTACAGGTTAAAACAGCGAGAGGAGAGCCGGGAGTTTTACAGGTTAAAACAGCGAAAGGAGAGCCGGGAGTTTTACAGGTTAAAACAGCGAGAGGAGAGCCGGGATTTTTACAGCTTAAAACAGTGAGAGGAGAGCCGGGATTTTTACAGCTTAAAACAGCAATAGTAGAGGTGGGATTTTTATAGTTTAAAACAGCGAGAGGAGAACCAGGATTTTTACAGTTTAAAACAGCGAGAGGAGAGCTGGGATTTTTACAGGTTTGAACAGCAAGATGAGAACCGCGATTTTTACAGTTTAAAACAGCGAGACGTGAGCCAGGATTTTTATATGTTAAAATGATGAGAGGAGAGCTGGGATTTTTACAGGTTACAACAGTGAGAGGAGAGCCGGGATATTTATGGTTTAAAACTGAGAGGATTTTCACAGTTTAAAACAGCGAGGCGAAAGCCTGGAGTTTGTTTAAAACAGCAAAAGGAGAGCCGGGATGTTTACAGGTTAATATAGTGTGAGGAAAGACGGGATTTCTCTAGGTTAAAACAGTGAGAGGAGAGCCGGGATTTTTACAGGGTAAAATAGTGAGAGGAGAGGCGGGATTTTTACAGGTTAAAACAGTGTGTGGAAAGACAGGATTTTTACAGTTTTAAACAGTGAGAGGAGAGTTGGGATTTTTACATTTTAAAATGAGGAGATGGGAAACGGGATTTCTATAGGTTAAAATGATGAGAGGAGAGCCAGGATTTTTACAGGTTAAAACAGAGGGAGGAGAGCCGGGATTTTCACTGTTTAAAACAGCGAGGCGAAAGCCTGGAGTTTGTTTAAATCAGCAAAAGGAGAGCCAGGGTTTTTACAGGTTAATACAGTGTGAGGAAAGAAGCGATTTCTCTAGGTTAAAACAGCGAGAGGAGAGCCGGGATTTTTACAGTTTTGAACAGCGAGAGGAGAGCCTGGGATTTTAGAGGTTAATATGATTAGAGGACAGCCAGGATTTTTACTATTTAAAACTGAGAAGAGAGCCGGGATTTTTACAGTTTAAAACAGCGAGAGGAGTGACGGGATTTTTACAGGTTAAAACAGCGAGAGGAGAGCAGGGATTTTTACAGGTTAAAACAAGGGGAGGAGAGGCGGGATTTTTACAGTTTAAAAATGTGAGAGAGGAGCCGGTACTTTTACAGGTTAAAACAGCGAGAGAAGAGCCGGCATTTTAACAGGATTAAAACAGCGAGAGGAGAGCCGGGATTTTTACAGGTTAAAACAGTGAGAGGAGAGCCGGGATTTTTACAGGTTAAAACAGTGAGAGGAGAGCCGGGATTTTTACAGGTTAAAACAGCGAGAGGAGAGCCGGGATTCTTACAGGTAAAACAGCGAGAGGAGAGCTGGGATTTTTACAGGTTAAAACAGCGAGAGGAATGCCGGCATTTTTACAGTTTAAAACAGCGAGAGGGTGGCTGGGACTTTTACAGGTTGAAACAGCGAGAGGAGAGCCGGGATTTTTACAGGTTAAAACAGCGAGAGGAGGGCAGGGATTTATACAGGTTATAACAGTGAGGGGACAACAGGGACTTTTACAGTTTAAAACAGTTAAAGGACAGCGGGGATATTTACAGTTTAAAACAGCGAATGGAGAGTCGGGATTTTTAGAGATTAAAAACAGCGAATGGAGAGTCGGGATTTTTTCAGTTTAGAACAGCGAGGGGAGAGCAGAGATTTTTACTTGATAATAGAAAGTGAGAGAAGAGCCGGGATTTTCACAGTTTAAAACAGCGAGGCAAAAGCCTGGAGTTTGTTTAAAACAGCAAAAGGAGAACTGGGATTTTTACAGGTTAAAACCGTGTGCAGAAAGACTGGATTTCTACAGTTTAAAACAGCTAAAGGATATCCACGATTTTTACAGGTTAAAACAGCGAGAGGAGAGCCGGGAGTTTTACAGGTTAAAACAGCGAAAGGAGAGCCGGGAGTTTTACAGGTTAAAACAGCGAGAGGAGAGCCGGGATTTTTACAGCTTAAAACAGTGAGAGGAGAGCTGGGATTTTTACAGCTTAAAACAGCAATAGTAGAGGTGGGATTTTTATAGTTTAAAACAGCGAGAGGAGAGCCAGGATTTTCACAGTTTAAAACAGCGAGGCGAAAGCCTGGAGTTTGTTTAAAACAGCAAAAGGAGAGCCGGGATGTTTACAGGTTAATATAGTGTGAGGAAAGACGGGATTTCTCTAGGTTAAAACAGTGAGAGGAGAGCCGGGATTTTTACAGGGTAAAATAGTGAGAGGAGAGCCGGGATCTTTACAGGTTAAAACAGTGTGTGGAAAGACAGGATTTTTACAGTTTTAAACAGTGAGAGGAGAGTTGGGATTTTTACATTTTAAAATGAGGAGATGGGAAACGGGATTTCTATAGGTTAAAATGATGAGAGGAGAGCCAGGATTTTTACAGGTTAAAACAGAGGGAGGAGAGCCGGGATTTTCACTGTTTAAAACAGCGAGGCGAAAGCCTGGAGTTTGTTTAAATCAGCAAAAGGAGAGCCAGGGTTTTTACAGGTTAATACAGTGTGAGGAAAGAAGCGATTTCTCTAGGTTAAAACAGCGAGAGGAGAGCCGGGATTTTTACAGTTTTGAACAGCGAGAGGAGAGCCTGGGATTTTAGAGGTTAATATGATTAGAGGACAGCCAGGATTTTTACTATTTAAAACTGAAAAGAGAGCCGGGATTTTTACAGTTTAAAACAGCGAGAGGAGAGCCGGGATTTTTACGGCTGAAAACAGCGAGAGGAGAACCGGGATTTTTACAGGTTAAAATGATGAGAGGAGAGCCGGGATTTTTACGGTTTAAAACTGTAAGGATAGCCAGGATTTATCAAGTTTAAAACAGCAAGAGGAGAGCCAGTATTTTTCAAGTTTAAAACAGCGAGAGGAGAGCCAGGATTTTTACAGTTGAAAACAGCGAGAGGAGAGCTGGGATTTTATAAGTTAAAATGATGAGAGGAGAGCCGGGTTTTTGCCGTTTAAAACTGTAAGGAGAGCCGGGATTTTCACAGTTTAAAACAACAAGAGGGGAGCAGTGATTTTTATAGTTTAAAACAGAGAGAGGAGAGACGGGATTTTCACAGTTTAAAACAGCGAGGCGAAAGCCTGGAGTTAGTTTAAATCAGCAAAAGGATAGCCAAAGTTTTTACAGGTTAATACAGTGTGAGGAAAGAAGCGATTTCTCTAGGTTAAAACAGCGAGGGGATAGCCAGGATTTTTACAGGGTAAAATAACGAGAGGCGAGCCGGGATTTTTACAGGTTAAAACAGCGAGAGAAGAGCCGCGATTTTTACGGGTTAAATCAGCAAGAGGAGAACCAGGATTTTTACAGGTTAAAACAGTGAGAGGAGAGCCGGGTTATTTATAGTTTAAAATTATGAGAGGAGAACTGGGATTTTTACGGTTTAAAACTGACAGGAGAGCCAGGCTTTTCACAGTTTAATACAGCGAGGCGAAAGACTGGAATTTGTTCAAAACAGCAAAAGGAGGACCGGGATTTTTACAGGTTAAAACCCGTGTGCGGCAAGACGGGATTTTTACAGTTTAAAGCAGCGAGAGGAGAAGCACAATTTTTATAGGTTAAAACAGCGAGAGGAGAGCAGGGATTTGTACAGGTTAAAACAGAGAAAGGAGAGCCAGGATTTGTACAGGTTAAAACAACGAGAGGGGAGCAGGAATTTTTACAGTTTAAAACAATGAGAGGAGAGCCAGGATTTGTACAGGTTAAAACAGCGAGAGGAGAGCCAGGATTTTACAGGTTAAAACAGAGAGAGGAGAGCCGGGATTTTTACAAATTAAAACAGCGAGAGGAGAGCTGGGATTTTTACAGTTTAAAACAGTGAGAGGGGAGCTGGGATTTTTACAGCTTAAAACAGTGAGAGGGGAGCTGGGATTTTTACACTTAAAACAGTGAGAGGGGAGCTGGGATTTTTACAGTTTAAAACAGTGAGAGGGGAGCTGGGATTTTTACTGCTTAAAACAGTGAGAGGGGAGCTGGGATTTTTACACTTAAAACAGTGAGAGGGGAGCTGGGATTTTTACAGGTTTGAACAGCGAGAAGAGCGCCGGGAGTTAAACAGTTTAAAATAGCGAGAGGAGAGCTAGGTTTTTTACAGGTTTGAACAGCGAGAGGAGAGCCGGAATTTTTACAGTTTAAAACATCGAGAGGAGAGACGGGATTTTTACAGGTTAAAAAAGCCAGAGGAGAGCCGGGATTTTTATAGGTTAAAATAATGAGAGGAGAGCCAGGATTCTTACAGGTTAAAACAGTGTGCAGAAAGACGGGATTTCTACAGTTTAAAGCAGCGAGAGAAGAGCCGGGATTTTTATAGGTTAAAATGATGAGAGGAGAGCCGGGATTTTTACCGTTTGAAACTGTAAGGAGAGCCGGGATTTTCACAGTTTAAAACAGTGAGAGGAGAGCTGGGATTTTTATAGGTTAAAACAGTGAGAGGAGAGGTGGGATTTTTACAGGTTAAAACAGCGAGAGGGGAGCAGTGATTTTTATAGTTTAAAACAGCGAGATGAAAGCCGGGATTCTTACAGCTTAAAACAGTGAGAGGGGAGCTGGGATTTTTACAGGTTTGAACAGCGAGAAGAGAGCCGGGATTCTTACAGTTTAAAACAGCGAGAGGAGAACAGGGATTTTTACAGGTTAAAATAGCGAGAGGAGAGCCAAGATTTTTACAGGTTAATATGATGAGAGGAGAGCTGGGATTTTCACAATTTAACACAGCGAGGCCATAGCCTGGAGTTTGTTTAAAACAACAAAAGGAGAACTGGGATATTTACAGGTTAAAACTGTGGGCGGAAAGACAGGATTTCTACAGTTTAAAACAGTGATGGGGATCCGGGATTATTACAGGTTAAATGGTGACAGGAGAGCCGGGATTTTATAGGTTAAAATGATGAGAGGAGAGCCGGGATTTTGCCGTTTAAAACTGTAAGGAGAGCCGGGATTTTCACGGTTTAAAACAACAAAAGGGGAGCAGTGATTTTTATAGTTTAAAACAGTGAGAGGAAAGCCGGGATTTTCACTGTTTAAAACAGCGAGGCGAAAGCCTGGAGTTTGTTTAAATCAGCAAAAAGAGAGCCAGGGTTTTTACAGGTTAATACAGTGTGAGGAAAGATGCGATTTCTCTAGGTTAAAACAGCAAGAGGAGAGCCAGGATTTTTACAGTTCTGAACAGCGAGAGGAGAGCCTGGGATTTTAGAGGTTAATATGATTAGAGGACAGCTGCGATTTTTACTATTTAAAACTGAGAACGGAGCCGGGATTTTTACAGTTTAAAACAGCGAGAGGAGTGACGGGATTTCTACAGCTTAAAACAGCAAGAGAAGAGCCGGGATTTTTACAGTTTAAAACAGTCAGAGGAGAACCGGGATTTTTACAGCTTAAAACAGCGAGAGGAGAGCCGGGACTTTTACAGCTTAAAACAGCGAGAGCATAGCCGGGATTTTTACAGGTTTGAAAAGCGAGAGGATAGTCAGTAGTTTTCAAGTTTAAAACAGCGAGAGGAGAGCCAGGATTTTTACAGGTTAAAACAGCAAGAGGAGACCTTGGATTTTTACAGTTAAAAACAGCGAGAGGAGAGCTGGGATTTTATAGGTTAAAATGATGAGAGGAGAGCCGGGATTTTTACGGTTTAAAACTGAGAGGAGAGCCAGGCTTTTCACAGTTTAACACAGTGAGGCGAAAGCCTGGGGTTTGTTTAAAACAGCAAAAGGAGAGCCGGGGTTTTTACAGGTTAATACAGCATGAGGAAAGACAGGATTTCTACAGTTCAAAACAGCGAGAGAAGCGCCGGGATTTTTATGCGTTAAAACAGCGAGAGGATAACCGGGATTTTTACAGGTTAAAATGATGAGAGGAGAGCCGGGATTTTTATGGTTTAAAACTGGAAGGAGAGCCAGGATTTTCAGTTTAAAACAACGAGAGGAGAGCTGGGATTTTTACAGGTTAAAACAGTGAGAGGTGAGGCGGGATTTTTACAGGTTAAAACAGCGAGAGACGAGCATGGAGTTTTATAGATTAAAACAGCGAGAGAAGAGCCGGGATTTTTACAGGGTTGAACAGCGAGAGGAGAGCCGGGATTTTCACAGGTTAAAACAGCGAGAGAGAGCTGTGATTTTTACAGGTGAAAAAAGCAAGGGGAGAGCCGGGATTTTTACAGGTTAAAACAGTGAGATGAGAGCCGGGATTTTTATAGGTGAAAACAGAGAGAGGTGAACCGGGACTTTTACTCGTTTGAACATCGAGAGGAGACCTGGGATTTTTACAGCTAAAAACAGTGAGAGGGATTTTTATAGGTTAAATAGACGAAAGGAAAACTGGGATTTTTACGGTTTAAAACTGAGAAGAGGCGGGATTTTTACAGTTGAAAACAGCGAGAGTAAAGCTGGGATTTTTACAGGTTAATACAGCGAGAGGAGACCTGGGATTTTTACAGGCTAAAATGATGAAAGGAAAACTGGGATTTTTACGGTTTGAAACTGAGAGAAGAGCCGGGATTTTCACAGTTTAAAACAGCGAGAGGAAAGCTGGGATTTTTACAGGTTAAAACAGTGAGAGGCGAGCCGGGATTTTTACAGATTAAAACAGCAAGAGGAGAGCCGGGATTCTTGCAGTTTAAAACAGTGAGAGGACAGCCCAGAATTTTGCTGTTTAAAACAGCAAGAGGCGAGCCGGGATTTTTATAGGTTAAAACAGCGAGAGGAGAACCGGGATTTGTATAGGTTAAAACAGGGAGAGGAAAGCCGGGATTTTTATAGGTTAAAACAGTGAGAGGCGAGCCGGGATTTTTACAGATTAAAACAGTGAGAGGACAGCCCAGATTTTTGCTGTTTAAAACAACGAGAGGAGAGCGGGGATTTTTGCTGTTTAAAACAGCAAGAGGCGAGCCGGGATTTATACAGGTTAAAACAGAGAGAGGAGAACTGGGATTTTTACAGGTTAAAACAACGAGTGGAGAGCCGGGACTTTTACAGGTTAAAACAGCGAGAAGAGAGATGGGATTTTTATAGCTTAAAATGATGAAAGGAAAACTGGGATTTTTACGGTGTAAAACTGAGAGAAGAGCCGGGATTTTCACAGTTTAACACAGCGAGGCAAAAGCCTGGAGTTTGTTTAAAACAACAAAAGGAGAACTGGGATATTCACAGGTTAATGGCGTGTGCAGAAAGACAGGATTTCTACAGTTTAAAACAGTGAGACGAGAGCCGGGATTTTTACAGGTTAAAATGATGAGAGGAGAGCCGGGATTTTTATAGGTTAAAATGATGAGAGGAGAGCCTGGATTTTTACGGTTTAAGACTGTAAGGAGAGCCGGGATTTTCACACTTTAAAACAGCAAGGTGAAGGCCTTTACTTTGTTTAAAAAGCAAAAGGAGAACTGGGATTTTTACAGTTTAAAACAGCAAGAGGAGAGATGGGATTTACAGGTTTGAACATCGAGCGGAGAGCCAGGATTTTTGAAGTTTAAAATAGCGAGAGGAGAGCCGGGATTTTTACAGTCAAAAGCAGCGAGAGGAGAGATGGGATTTTTATAGGTTAAAATGATGAAAGGAAAACTGTGATTTTTAGGGTTTAAAACTGAGAGAAGAGCCGGGATTTTCACAGTTTAAAACAGCGAGAGGACAGCCAGGATTTTTACAGGGTAAAACAGTGAGAGGAGAGCTGGGATTTTTATAGGTTAAAATAGCGAGAGGAGAACCGGGACTTTTACTGGTTAAAACAGCGAGAGGAGAACCAGGATTTTTACAGGTTAAAACAGTGAGAGGAGAGCCGGGTTATTTATAGTTTAAAATTATGAGAGGAGAACTGGGATTTTTACGGTTTAAAACTGACAGGAGAGCCAGGGCTTTTCACAGTTTAACACAGCGAGGCGAAAGCCTGGAATTTGTTCAAAACAGCAAAAGGAGAACCGGGATTTTTACAGGTTAAAACCGTGTGCGGCAAGATGGGATTTTTACAGTTTAAAGCAGCAAGAGGAGAAGCACGATTTTTATAGGTTAAAACAGCGAGAGGGGAGCAGGGATTTTTACAGGTTAAAACAGCGAGAGGAGAGCTGGGATTTTTACAGGATAAAACAGCGAGTGGACAGTCGGGATTTTGTAGCTTAAAACAGCGAGAGGAGAGCCAGGATTTTTACAGTTAAAAACAGCGAGAGGAGAGCCAGGATTTGTACAGGTTAAAACAGCGAGATTAGAGCCAGGATTTGTACAGGATAAAACAGCGAGAGGAGAGCCAGGATTTTTACAGGTTAAAACAGCGAGAGGAGAGCCGGGATTTTTACAAATTAAAACAGCGAGAGGAGAGCAGGGATTTTTATGAGTTAAAACAGCGACAGGAGAGCCGGGATTTTTACAGGTTAAAACAGTGAGGGGGAGACGGGATTTCTAAAGGTTAAAACAGCGAGAGGAGAGCCAGGATTTTTACAGTTTAAAACAGCGAGAGGAGAGCCGGGATTATTACAGTTTAAAAGTGAGAGGGGAGCCGGGATTTTTACGGGTTTGAACAGCAAGAGGAGAGCCGGGATTTTTACAGGTTAAAACAGGGAGAGGAGAGTTGGGATTTTTACAGGTTAACTCAGGAAAAGGAGAGCCGGGACTTTTACAGGTTAAAACAGCAAGAGGTGAACCGAGATTTTTACAGGTTTACTCAGGAAGAGGAGAGCCGGTATTTTTAGAGGTTAAAACAACGAGCGGACAGCCAGGATTTTTCCAATTAAAACAGCGAGAAGACAGCTAGAATTTTTACAGGTTATAACAGCGAGAGGAGAGCCGGGATTTTTACAGTTTAAAACAGAGAGAGGCGAGCCGGGATTGTTACAGGTTAAAACAGCGAGAGGGGAGACGAGATTTTTACAGGTTAAAACAGCGAGAGGAAAAACTGGAATTTTGACAGTTTAAAACAGCAAGAGTAGAGACGGGATTTCTACACTTTAAAACAGCAAGAGGGGAGCCGGGATTTTTACTGGATAAAACAGTGAGAGGAGAGCTGGGATTTTTACAGCTAAAAACAGCGAGAGTAGAGCTGGAATTTTTAGAGGTTAATACAGCGTGAGGAGAACCGGGATTTTTACAGGTTAAAACAGCGAGAGGAGAGCCGGGATTTTTACAGGTTTAAATTATGAGAGGAGAGCTGGGATCTTAATGCTTTAAAAATGAGAGAGGAAAAACGGGATTTTCACAGTTTAAAACAGCGGGATGAAAGCCGTGATTTTTACAGGTTAAAACAGTGAGATTAGAGCCGGGAATTTTACTGTTTAAAACAGCGAGAGGAGAGAGCCGGGGTTTTACAGGTTAAAACAGCGAGAGGAGAGCCGGGATTTTTACAGGTTAAAACAGAGAGAAGAAAGCCTTGATTTTTAAGGGTTAAAGCAGTGAGATTGGAGCCGGGATTGTTACAGGTTTGAACAGCTAGAGGAGAACATGGATTTCTGAAGTTTAAAACATCGAGAGGAGAAACGGGATTTTTACAGGTTACAATAGTGAAAGGAGAGCTGGGATTTTTATAGGCTAAAATGATAAAGGAGAACTGTGATATTTACAGTTTAAAACTGAGAGTAGAGCCGGGAATTTCACAGTTTAAAACAGCGAGAGGAAAGCCAGGATTTTTGCAGGTTAAAACAGCAAGAGGAGAATTGGGATTTTTACAGGTTAAAACAGCGAGAGGGGAGCAAGGATTTTTATGGCTTAAAACAGGGAGAGGAGAGCCAGGATTTTTCAAGTTTAAACCAGCGAGAGGAGAGGCAGGATTTTTACAGGTGAAAACAGCGAGAGTAGAGCTGGGATTTTTAGAAGTTAATACAGCGAGAGGAGAAACGGGATTTTTACAGGTTAAAACAGCGAGTGGAAAGAAGGAATTTTTACAGGTTAAAGCAGCAAGAGGCGAGTTGGGATTTTTACAGATTTAAATGATGAGAGGAGAGCTGGGATTTTAATGCTTTAAAGATAAGAGAGGGAAAACGGGATTTTCACAGTTTAAAACAGCGGGAGGAAAGCCGTGATTTTTACAGGTTAAAACAGTGAGATTAGAGCCGGGAATTTTACTGTTTAAAACAGCGAGAGGAGAGCCGGGGTTTTTACAGGTTAAAAAAGCGAGAGGAATGCCGGGATTTTTACTGTTTAAAACAGCGAGAGGATAAACAAGATTTTTACAGGTTAACTCAGGAAGAGGAGAGCCGGTATTTTTGGAAGTTAAAACAGCGAGAGGAGAGCCGGGATTTTTACAGGTTAAAACAGGGAGAGGAGAGTTGGGATTTTTACAGGTTAACTCAGGAAAAGGAGTGCCGGGATTTTTACAGGTTAAAACAGCGAGAGGTGAACCGAGATTTTTACAGGTTTACTCAGGAAGAGGAGAGACGGTATTTTTAGAGGTTAAAACAGCGAGCAGACAGCCAGGATTTTTACAGGTTAACTCAGGGAGAGGAGAGTTGGGATTTTTTCAAGTGAAAACAGCGAGAGGAGAGCCGGGATTTTTACAGGTTTAAATGATGAGAGGAGAGCTGGGATTTCTAAGCTTTAAAAATAAGAGAGGAGTACTGGGATTTTCACAGTTTAAAACAGCAAGAGGAAAGCCATGATTTTTACAGGTTAAAACAGCGAGAGGCGAACCAGGTTTTTTACAGGTTTGAACAGCGAGAGGAGAGCCAGGATTTTTACAGGTTAAAATGACGAGAGGAGAGCCGGGAGTATGTTTAAAACAGCAAAAGGAGAACAGGGATTTATACAGGTTAAAACAGCGAGAGGAGAGGCTGGATTTTTACAGTTTGAAACAGCGAGAGGAGAACCACGATTTTTAGAGGTTAAAACAGCGAGAGGAGAGCCGGGATTTTTACAGTTTAAAACAGCGAGAGGCGAGCCGGGATTTTTACAGGTTAAAACAGCGAGAGGGGAGACGAGATTTTTACAGGTTAAAACAGCGAGAGGAGAACCGGAATTTTGACAGTTTAAAACAGCAAGAGGAGAGACGGGATTTCTACACTTTAAAACAGCAAGAGGGGAGCCTGGATTTTTACAGGATAAAACAGTGAGAGGAGAGCTGGGATTTTTACAGCTAAAAACAGCGAGAGTAGAGCTGGAATTTTTAGAGGTTAATACAGCGTGAGGAGAACCGGGATTTTTACAGGTTAAAACAGCGAGTGGAGAGATGGAATTTTTACAGGTTAAAACAGCGAGAGGAGAGCCGGGATTTTTACAGGTTTAAATTATGAGAGGAGAGCTGGGATCTTAATGCTTTAAAAATGAGAGAGGTAAAACGGGATTTTCACAGTTTAAAACAGCGGGATGAAAGCCGTGATTTTGACAGGTTAAAACAGTGAGATTAGAGCCGGGAATTTTACTGTTTAAAACAGCGAGAGGAGAGCCGGGGTTTTTACAGGTTAAAACAGCGAGAGGAGAGCCGGGATTTTTACAGGTTAAAACAGAGAGAAGAAAGCCTTGATTTTTAAGGGTTAAAGCAGTGAGATTGGAGCCGGGATTGTTACAGGTTTGAACAGCTAGAGGAGAACATGGATTTCTGAAGTTTAAAACATTGAGAGGAGAAACGGGATTTTTACAGGTTACAATAGTGAAAGGAGAGCTGGGATTTTTATAGGCTAAAATGATAAAGGAGAACTGTGATATTTACAGTTTAAAACTGAGAGTAGAGCCGGGAATTTCACAGTTTAAAACAGCGAGAGGAAAGCCAGGATTTTTGCAGGTTAAAACAGCAAGAGGAGAATTGGGATTTTTACAGGTTAAAACAGCGAGAGGGGAGCAAGGATTTTTATGGCTTAAAACAGGGAGAGGAGAGCCAGGATTTTTCAAGTTTAAACCAGCGAGAGGAGAGGCAGGATTTTTACAGGTGAAAACAGCGAGAGTAGAGCTGGGATTTTTAGAGGTTAATACAGCGAGAGGAGAAACGGGATTTTTGCAGGTTAAAACAGCGAGTGGAAAGAAGGAATTTTTACAGGTTAAAACAGCAAGAGGCGAGTTGGGATTTTTAAAGGTTTAAATGATGAGAGGAGAGCTGGGATTTTAATGCTTTAAAGATAAGAGAGGGAAAACGGGATTTTCACAGTTTAAAACAGCGGGAGGAAAGCCGTGATTTTTACAGGTTAAAACAGTGAGATTAGAGCCAGGAATTTTACTGTTTAAAACAGCGAGAGGAGAGCCGGGGTTTCTACAGGTTAAAAAAGCCAGAGGAATGCCGGGATTTTTACTGTTTAAAACAGCGAGAGGATAAACAAGATTTTTACAGTTTAACTCAGGAAGAGGAGAGCCGGTATTTTTGGAAGTTAAAACAGCGAGAGGAGAGCCGGGATTTTTACAGGTTAAAACAGGGAGAGGAGAGTTGGGATTTTTACAGGTTAACTCAGGAAAAGGAGAGCCGGGATTTTTACAGGGTAAAACAGCGAGAGGTGAACCGAGATTTTTACAGGTTTACTCAGGAAGAGGAGAGACGGTATTTTTAGAGGTTAAAACAGCGAGCAGACAGCCAGGATTTTTACAGGTTAACTCAGGGAGAGGAGAGTTGGGATTTTTTCAAGTGAAAACAGCGAGAGGAGAGCCGGGATTTTTACAGGTTTAAATGATGAGAGGAGAGCTGGGATTTCTAAGCTTTAAAAATGAGAGAGGAGTACTGGGATTTTCACAGTTTAAAACAGAAAGAGGAAAGCCATGATTTTTACAGGTTAAAACAGCGAGAGGCGAACCAGGTTTTTTACAGGTTTGAACAGCGAGAGGAGAGCCAGGATTTTTACAGGTTAAAATGACGAGAGGAGAGCCGGGAGTATGTTTAAAACAGCAAAAGGAGAACAGGGATTTATACAGGTTAAAACAGCGAGAGGAGAGGCTGGATTTTTACAGTTTGAAACAGCGAGAGGAGAACCACGATTTTTACAGGTTAAAACAGCGAGAGGCGAACCGGGTTTTTTACAGGTTTGAACAGCGAGAGGAGAGCCGGGATTTTTACAGGTTTAAATTATTAGAGGAGAGCTGGGATCTTAATGCTTTTAAAATGAGAGAGGAAAAACGGGATTTTCACAGTTTAAAACAGCGGGAGGAAAGCCGTGATTTTTACAGGTTAAAACAGCGAGATCAGAGCCGGGAATTTTACTGTTTAAAACAGCGAGAGGAGAGCCGGGGTTTTTACAGGTTAAAACAGCGAGAGGAGAGCCGGCATTTTTACAGGTTAAAACAGCGAGAGGAGAGGCAGGATTTTTACAGATTAAAACAGCGAGAGGAGAACCAAGATTTTTACAGGTTTGAACAGTGAGAGGATGGATGGGATTTCTAAACTTTAAAACAGCGAGAGGCGAACCGGGTTTTTTACAGGTTTGAACAGCGAGAGCAGAGCCAGGATTTTTACAGGTTAAAATGATGAGAGGAGAACCGGGAGTATGTTTAAAACAGCAAAAGGAGAACAGGGATTTATACAGGTTAAAACAGCGAGAGGAGAGGCTGGATTTTTACAGTTTGAAACAGCGAGAGGAGAACCACGATTTTTACAGTTTAAACAGCGAGAGGAGAGCCAGGATTTTTAGAGGTTAAAACAGCGAGAGGAGAGCCGGGATTTTTACAGGTTTAAATTATGAGAGGAGAGCTGGGATCTTAATGCTTTAAAAATGAGAGAGGAAAAACGGGATTTTCACAGTTTAAAACAGCGGGAGGAAAGCCATGATTTTGACAGGTTAAAACAGTGAGATTAGAGCCGGGAATTTTACTGTTTAAAACAGCGAGAGGAGAGCCGGGGTTTTTACAGGTTAAAACAGCGAGAGGAGAGCCGGGATTTTTACAGGTTAAAACAGAGAGAGGAAAGCCTTGATTTTTAAGGGTTAAAGCAGTGAGATTGGAGCCAGGATTTTTGAACAGGTTTGAACAGCGAGAGGAGAACATGGATTTCTGAAGTTTAAAACAGCGAGAGGAGAGCCAGGATTTTTACAGCTTACAACAGCGAGAGGAAGGCTGGGATTTTTATAGGCTAAAATGATAAAGGAGAACTGTGATATTTACAGTTTAAAACTGAGAGTAGAGCCAGGAATTTCACAGTTTAAAACAGCGAGAGGAAAGCCAGGATTTTTGCAGGTTAAAACAGCAAGAGGAGAATTGGGATTTTTACAGGTTAAAACAGCGAGAGGGGAGCAGGGATTTTTATAGCTTAAAACAGCGAGAGGAGAGCCAGGATTTTTCAAGTTTAAACCAGCGAGAGGTGAGGCGCGATTTTTACAGGTAAAAACAGCAAGAGTAGAGCTGGGATTTTTAGAAGTTAATACAGCAAGAGGAGAAACGGGATTTTTAAAGGTTAAAACAGCGAGTGGAGAGATGGAATTTTTACAGGATAAAACAACAAGAGGAGAGTTGGGATTTTTACAGGTTTAAATGATGAGAGGAGAACTGGAATTTTAATGCTTTAAAAATAAGAGAGGAAAAACGGGATTTTCACAGTTTAAAACAGCGGGAGGAAAGCCGTGATTTTTACAGGTTAAAAAAGCGAGAGGTGAGCCGGGATTTTTACTGTTTAAAACAGCGAGAGGATAAACAAGATTT
This sequence comes from Carcharodon carcharias, assembly GCF_017639515.1. Classification (NCBI taxonomy): domain Eukaryota; kingdom Metazoa; phylum Chordata; class Chondrichthyes; order Lamniformes; family Lamnidae; genus Carcharodon; species Carcharodon carcharias. The sequence goes on from NC_054477.1 coordinate 20,453,448, forward strand.
TTACAGGTTAACTCAGGAAGAGGAGAGCCGGTATTTTGGGAGGTTAAAACAGCGAGAGGACAGCCAGGATTTTTACAGGTTAACTCAGCGAGAGGAGAGCCGGGATTTTTACAGGTGAAAACAGGGAGAGGAGAGTTGGGATTTTTACAGGTTAACTCAGGAAAAGGAGAGCCAGGATTTTTACAGGTTAAAACAGCGAGAGGACAGCTAGGATTTTTAAAGTTTAATAGAGCGAGAGGAGAGTAAGGATTTTTACGGGTAAAAAAAGTGAGAGGTGAGCCAGCATTTTTACAGGTTAAAACAGCGAGAGGAGAGCCGCGATTTTTACAGGTTTGAACAGTGAGAGGATGGATGGGATTTCTAAACTTTAAAACAGCGAGAGGCGAGCCGGGTTTTTTACAGGTTTGAGCAGCGAGAGGAGAGCCAGGATTTTTACAGGTTAAAATGACGAGAAGAGAGCCGGGTGTATGTTTAAAACAGCAAAAGGAGAACAGGGATTTATACAGGTTAAAACAGCGAGAGGAGAGGCGGGATTTTTACAGTTTGAAACAGCGAGAGGGGAACCATGATTTTTACAGTTTAAACAGCGAGAGGAGAGCCGGGATTTTTAGAGGTTAAAACAGTGAGAGGAGAGCCGGGATTTTTACAAGTTAAAACAGCGAGAGGAGAGCCGGGATTTTTACAGGTTTAAATTATGAGAGGAGAGCTGGGATTTTTAGAGGTTAAAACAGCGAGAGGAGAGACGGGAATTTTACTGTTTAAAACAGCGAGAGGAGAGCCGGGGTTTTTACAGGTTAAAACAGCGAGAGGGGAGCAGTGATTTTTATAGCTTAAAACAGCGAGAGGAGAGCCAGGATTTTTCAAGTTTAAACCAGCGAGAGGAGAGCCGGGATTTTTACAGGTGAAAACAGCGAGAGGAGAGCTGGGATTTTTACAGCTAAAAACAGCAAGAGTAGAGCTGGGATTTTTAGAGGTTAATACAGCGAGAGGAGAAACGGGATTTTTACAGGTTAAAACAGCGAGAGGAGAACTGGATTTTACAGTTTAAAACAGCAAGAGTACAGACGGGATTTCTACACTTTAAAACAGCGAGAGGAGAGCCAGGATTTTTACAGGTTAAAACAGTGAGAGGAGAGCTGGGCTTTTTACAGCTAAAAACAGCAAGAGTAGAGCTGGGATTTTTAGAGGTTAATACAGCGAGAGGAGAAACGGGATTTTTACAGGTTAAAACAGCGAGAGGAGAACTGGATTTTTACAGTTTAAAACAGCAAGAGTAGAGACGGGATTTCTACACTTTAAAACAGCGAGAGGAGAGCCAGGATTTTTACAGGTTAAAACAGTGAGAGGAGAGCTGGGCTTTTTACAGCTAAAAACAGCGAGAGTAGAGCTGGGATTTTTAGAGGTTAATACAGCGAGAGGAGAAACGGGATTTTTACAGGTTAAAACAGCGAGTGGAGAGATGGAATTTTTACAGGTTAAAACAGCAAGAGGAGTGTTGGGATTTTTACAGGTTTAAATGATGAGAGGGGAGCTGGGATTTTAATGCTTTAAAAATAAGAGAGGATTACTGGGATTTTCACTGTTTAAAACAGCAAGAGGAAAGCCATGATTTTTACAGGTTAAAACAGCGAGAGGAGAACCGGGATTTTTACAGGTTAAAACAGCGAGCGGAGAAACGGATATTTTTACAGGTTAAAACAGCGAGTGGAGAGATGGAATTTTTACAGGTTAAAACAGCAAGAGGAGAGTTGGGATTTTTACAGGTTTAAATGATGAGAGGAGAACTGGAATTTTAATGCTTTAAAAATAAGAGAGGAAAAACGGGATTTTCACAGTTTAAAACAGCGGGAGGAAAGCCGTGATTTTTACAGGTTAAAACAGTGAGATTAGAGCCGGGATTTTACTGTTTAAAACATCGAGAGGAGAGCCGGGGTTTTTACAGGTTACAACAGCGAGAGGCGAGCTGGGATTTTTACAGGTTAAAACAGCAAGAGGATTGCCGGGATTTTTACAGGTTTAAAACAGCGAGAGGTGAGCCGGGATTTTTACAGGTTAAAAAAGTGAGAGGAATGCCGGGATTTTTAATTTTTAAAACAGCGAGAGGATAAACAAGATTTTTACAGGTTAACTCAGGAAGAGGAGAGCCGGTATTTTTGGAGGTTAAAACAGCGAGAGGACAGCCAGGATTTTTACAGGTTAACTCAGCGAGAGGAGAGCCAGGATTTTTACAGGTTAAAACAGGGAGAGGAGAGTTGGGATTTTTACAGGTTAACTCAGGAAAAGGAGAGCCGGGATTTTTACAGGTTAAAACAGCGAGAGGACAGCTAGGATTTTTAAAGTTTAATAGAGTGAGAGGAGAGCCGGGATTTTTACGGGTTAAAACAGTGAGAGGAGAGCCGGCATTTTTACACAGGTTAAAACAGCGAGAGGAGAGGCAGGATTTTTACACTTTAAAACAGCGAGAGAAAAGCCGCGATTTTTACAGGTTTGAACAGTGAGAGGATGGATGGGATTTCTAAACTTTAAAACAGCGAGAGGCGAGCCAGGTTTTTTACAGGTTTGAGCAGCGAGAGGAGAGCCAGGATTTTTACAGGTTAAAATGACGAGAGGAGAGCCGGGAGTATGTTTAAAACAGCAAAAGGAGAACAGGGATTTATACAGGTTAAAACAGCGAGAGGAGAGGCGGGATTTTAACAGTTTGAAACAGCGAGAGGAGAGCCGGGATTTTTAGAGGTTAAAACAGTGAGAGGAGAGCCGGGATTTTTACAAGTTAAAACAGCGAGAGGAGAGACGGGATTTTTACAGGTTTAAATTATGAGAGGAGAGCCGGGATTTTTACAAGTTAAAACAGCGAGAGGAGAGCCGGGATTTTTACAAGTTAAAACAGCGAGAGGAGAGCCGGGATTTTTACAAGTTAAAACAGCGAGAGGAGAGCCGGGATTTTTACAGGTTTAAATTATGAGAGGAGAGCTGGGATTTTTAGAGGTTAAAACAGCGAGAGGAGTGCCGGGATTTTTACAAGTTAAAACAGCGAGAGGAGAGCCGGGATTTTTACAGGTTTAAATTATGAGAGGAGAGCTGGGATTTTAATGCTTTAAAAATGAGAGAGGAAAAACGGGATTTTCACAGTTTAAAACAGCGGGATGAAAGCCGTGATTTTGACAGGTTAAAACAGTGAGATTAGAGCCGGGAATTTTACTGTTTAAAACAGCGAGAGGAGAGCCAGGGTTTTTACAGGTTAAAACAGAGAGAGGAAAGCCTTGATTTTTAAGGGTTAAAGCAGTGAGATTGGAGCCAGGATTCTTACAGGTTTGAACAGCTAGAGGAGAACATGGATTTCTGAAGTCTAAAACAGCGAGAGGAGAGCCGGGATTTTTACAGGTTTGAGCAGCGAGAAGAGAGCCAGGATTTTTACAGGTTAAAATGACGAGAGGAGAGCCGGGAGTATGTTTAAAACAGCAAAAGGAGAACAGGGATTTATACAGGTTAAAACAGCGAGAGGAGAGGCGGGATTTTTACAGTTTGAAACAGCGAGAGGGGAACCATGATTTTTACAGTTTAAACAGCGAGAGGAGAGCCGGGATTTTTAGAGGTTAAAACAGTGAGAGGAGAGCCGGGATTTTTACAGGTTTAAATTATGAGAGGAGAGCTGGGATTTTTAGAGGTTAAAACAGCGAGAGGAGTGCCGGGAATTTTACAAGTTAAAACAGCGAAAGGAGAGACGGGAATTTTACTGTTTAAAACAGTGAGAGGAGAGCCGGGGTTTTTACAGGTTAAAACAGCGAGAGGGGAGCAGTGATTTTTATAGCTTAAAACAGCGAGAGGAGAGCCAGGATTTTTCAAGTTTAAACCAGCGAGAGGAGAGCCGGGATTTTTACAGGTGAAAACAGCGAGAGGAGAGCTGGGATTTTTACAGCTAAAAACAGCAAGAGTAGAGCTGGGATTTTTAGAGGTTAATACAGCGAGAGGAGAAACGGGATTTTTACAGGTTAAAACAGCGAGAGGAGAACTGGATTTTTACAGTTTAAAACAGCAAGAGTAGAGACGGGATTTCTACACTTTAAAACAGCGAGAGGAGAGCCAGGATTTTTACAGGTTTAAATTATGAGAGGAGAGCCGGGATTTTTACAAGTTAAAACAGCGAGAGGAGAGCCGGGATTTTTACAAGTTAAAACAGCGAGAGGAGAGCCGGGATTTTTACAGGTTTAAATTATGAGAGGAGAGCTGGGATCTTTAGAGGTTAAAACAGCGAGAGGAGTGCCGGGATTTTTACAAGTTAAAAGAGCGAGAGGAGAGCCGGGATTTTTACAGGTTTAAATTATGAGAGGAGAGCTGGGAATTAATGCTTTAAAAATGAGAGAGGAAAAACGGGATTTTCACAGTTTAAAACAGCGGGATGAAAGCCGTGATTTTGACAGGTTGAAACACTGAGATTAGAGCCGGGAATTTTACTGTTTAAAACAGCGAGAGGAGAGCCAGGGTTTTTACAGGTTAAAACAGCGAGAGAAGAGCCGGGATTTTTACAGGTTAAAACAGAGAGAGGAAAGCCTTGATTTTTAAGGGTTAAAGCAGTGAGATTGGAGCCAGGATTCTTACAGGTTTGAACAGCTAGAGGAGAACATGGATTTCTGAAGTCTAAAACAGCGAGAGGAGAGCCGGGATTTTTACAGGTTTGAGCAGCGAGAAGAGAGCCAGGATTTTTACAGGTTAAAATGACGAGAGGAGAGCCGGGAGTATGTTTAAAACAGCAAAAGGAGAACAGGGATTTATACAGGTTAAAACAGCGAGAGGAGAGGCGGGATTTTTACAGTTTGAAACAGCGAGAGGAGAACCATGATTTTTACAGTTTAAACAGCGAGAGGAGAGCCGGGATTTTTAGAGGTTAAAACAGTGAGAGGAGAGCCGGGATTTTTACAAGTTAAAACAGCGAGAGGAGAGCCGGGATTTTTACAGGTTTAAATTATGAGAGGAGAGCTGGGATTTTTAGAGGTTAAAACAGCGAGAGGAGTGCCGGGAATTTTACAAGTTAAAACAGCGAGAGGAGAGACGGGAATTTTACTGTTTAAAACAGCGAGAGGAGAGCCGGGATTTTTAAGGGTTAAAACAGATAGAGGAAAGCCTTGATTTTTAAGGGTTAAAGCAGTGAGATTGGAGCCAGGATTTTTACAGGTTTGAACAGCTAGAGGAGAACATGGATTTCTGAAGTCTAAAACAGCGAGAGGAGAGCCGGGATTTTTACAGGTTACAACAGCGAGAGGAGAGCTGGGATTTTTATAGGCTAAAATGATAAAGGAGAACTGTGATATTTACAGTTTAAAACTGAGAGTAGAGCCAGGAATTTCACAGTTTAAAACAGCGAGAGGAAAGCCAGGATTTTTGCAGGTTAAAACAGCAAGAGGAGAATTGGGATTTTTACAGGTTAAAACAGCGAGAGGGGAGCAGGGATTTTTATAGCTTAAAACAGCGAGAGGAGAGCCAGGATTTTTCAAGTTTAAACCAGCGAGAGGAGAGGCGGGATTTTTACAGGTGAAAACAGCGAGAGGAGAGCTGGGATTTTTACAGCTAAAAACAGCGAGAGTAGAGCTGGGATTTTTAGAGGTTAATACAGCGAGAGGAGAAACGGGATTTTTACAGGTTAACACAGCGAGTGGAGAGATGGAATTTTTACAGGTTAAGACAGCAAGAGGAGAGTTGGGATTTTTACAGGTTTAAATGATGAGAGGAGAGCTGGGATTTTAATGCTTTAAAAATAAGAGAGGGAAAACAGTATTTTCACAGTTTAAAACAGCGGGAGGAAAGCCGTGATTTTGACAGGTTAAAACAGTGAGATTAGAGCCGGGAATTTTACTGTTTAAAACAGCGAGAGGAAAGCCGGGGTTTTCACAGGTTGCAACAGCGAGAGGAGAGCCGGGGTTTTTACAGGTTAAAAAAGTGAGAGGAATGCCGGGATTTTTACTGTTTAAAACAGCGAGAGGATAAACAAGATTTTTACAGGTTAACTCAGGAAGAGGAGAGCCGGTATTTTTGGAGGTTAAAACAGCGAGAGGACAGCCAGGATTTTTACAGGTTAACTCAGCGAGAGGAGAGCCGGGATTTTTACAGGTTAAAACAGGGAGAGGAGAGTTGGGACTTTTACAGGTTAACTCAGGAAAAGAAGAGCCGGGATTTTTACAGGTTAAAACAGCGAGAGGCGAACCGAGATTTTTACAGGTTTACTCAGGAAGAGGAGAGACGGTATTTTTAGAGGTTAAAACAGCGAGCGGACAGCTAGGATTTTTACAGGTTAAAACAGCGAGAGCAGAGCCGGGATTTTTACAGTTTAAAACAGCGAGAGGAGAGCCGGCATTTTTACAGTTTAAAACAACGAGCGGAGAGCCGGGATTTTTACAGTTTAAAACAGCGAGAGGAGAACCAAGATTTTTACAGGTTTGAACAGTGAGAGGATGGATGGGATTTCTAAACTTTAAAACAGCGAGAGGCGAGCCAGGTTTTTTACAGGTTTGAACAGCGAGAGGAGAGCCAGGATTTTTACAGGTTAAAATGACGAGAGGAGAGCCAGGATTCTTATGGTTTAAAACTGTAAGGAGAGCCAGGATTTTCACAGTTTAAAACCGCAAGGCGAAAGCCAGGAGTATGTTTAAAACAGCAAAAGGAGAACAGGGATTTATACAAGTTAAAACAGCGAGAGGAGAGGCAGGATTTTTACAGTTTGAAACAGCGAGAAGAGAACCACCATTTTTATAGTTTAAAACAGTGTGAGGAGAACCGGGATTTTTGCAGGTTAAAGCAGCGAGAGGAGAACCACGATTTTTACAGTTTAAACAGCGAGAGGAGAGCCGGGATTTTTAGAGGTTAAAACAGCGAGAGGAGTGCCGGGATTTTTACAGGTTAAAACAGTGAGAGGAGAGCTGGGATTTTTACAGCTAAAAACAGCGAGAGTAGAGCTGGAATTTTTAGAGGTTAATACAGCGCGAGGAGAACTGGGATTTTTACAGGATAAAACAGCGAGCGGAGAGATGGAATTTTTACAGGTTAAAACAGCGAGAGGAGAGCCGGGATTTTTACAGGTTTAAATTATGAGAGGAGAGCTGGGATCTTAATGCTTTAAAAATGAGAGAGGAAAAACGGGATTTTCACAGTTTAAAACAGCGGGAGGAAAGCCGTGATTTTGACAGGTTAAAACAGTGAGATTAGAGCCGGGAATTTTACAGGTTAAAACAGAGAGAGGAAAGCCTTGATTTTTAAGGGTTAAAGCAGTGAGATTGGAGCCGGGATTTTTACAGGTTTGAACAGCGAGAGGAGAAAATGGATTTCTGAAGTTTAAAACAGCGAGAGGAGAGCCAGGATTTTTACAGGTTACAACAGCGAGAGGAAGGCTGGAATTTTTATAGGCTAAAATGATAAAGGAGAACTGTGATATTTACAGTTTAAAACAGAGAGTAGAGCCAGGAATTTCACAGTTTAAAACAGCGAGAGGAAAGCCAGGATTTTTGCAGGTTAAAACAGCAAGAGGAGAATTGGGATTTTTACAGGTTAAAACAGCGAGAGGGGAGCAGGGATTTTTATAGCTTAAAACAGCGAGAGGAGAGCCAGGATTTTTCAAGTTTAAACCAGCGAGAGGAGAGCCAGGATTTTTACAGGTGAAAACAGCGAGAGGAGAGCTGGGATTTTTACAGCTAAAAACAGCGAGAGTAGAGCTGGGATTTTTAGAGGTTAATACAGCGAGAGGAGAAACGGGATTTTTACAGGTTAAAACAGCGAGTGGAGAGATGGAATTTTTACAGGTTAAAAGAGCAAGAGGAGAGTTGGGATTTTTACAGGTTAAATGATGAGAGGAGTGCTGGGATTTTAATGCTTTAAAAATAAGAGAGGGAAAACGGGATTTTCACAGTTTAAAACAGCGGGAGGAAAGCCGTGATTTTTACAGGTTAAAACAGTGAGATTAGAGCCGGGAATTTTACTGTTTAAAACAGCGAGAGGAAAGCCGGGGTTTTCACAGGTTACAACATCGAGAGGAGAGTTGGGATTTTTACAGGTTAAAAAAGTGAGAGGAATGCCGGGATTTTTACTGTTTAAAACAGCGAGAGGATAAACAAGATTTTTACAGGTTAACTCAGGAAGAGGAGAGCCGGTATTTTTGGAGGTTAAAACAGCGAGAGGACAGCCAGGATTTTTACAGGTTAACTCAGCGAGAGGAGAGCCGGGATTTTTACAGGTTAAAACAGGGAGAGGAGAGTTGGGATTTTTACAGGTTAACTCAGGAAAAGGAGAGCCGGGATTTTTACAGGTTAAAACAGCGAGAGGTGAACCGAGATTTTTACAGGTTTACTCAGGAAGAGGAGAGCCGGTATTTTTAGAGGTTAAAACAGCGAGCAGACAGCCAGGATTTTTACAGGTTAACTCAGGGAGAGGAGTGTTGGGATTTTTTCAAGTGAAAACAGCGAGAGGAGAGCCGGGATTTTTACAGGTTTAAATGATGAGAGGAGAGCTGGGATTTCTAAGCTTTAAAAATGAGAGAGGATTACTGGGATTTTCACAGTTTAAAACAGCAAGAGGAAAGCCATGATTTTTACAGGTTAAAACAGCGAGAGGAGAACCGGGATTTTTACTGTTTAAAACAGCAAGAGGAGAGCCGGGATTTTTACAGGTTAAAACAGCGAGAGGTGAACCGGGATTTTTCTGTTTAAAACAGCAAGAGGAGAGCCGGGATTTTTACAGGTTAAAACAGCGAGAGGAGTGCTGGGATTTTTACAGGTTAAAACAGCGAGAGGAGTGCTGGGATTTTTACAGGTTAAAACAGCGAGAGGAGTGCCGGGATTTTTACAGTTTTAAACAGCGAAGGAGAGCCGGGATTTTTACAGTTTAAAACAGCGAGAGGAGAGCCGGGATTTTTACAGTTTAAACAGCGAGAGCAGAGCCGGGATTTTTACAGTTTAAACAGCGAGAGGAGAGCCGGGATTTTTACAGTTTAAACAGCGAGAGGAGAGCCGGGATTTTTACAGGTTAAAACCGCGAGAGGAATGCCGGGATTTTTACTGTTTAAAACAGCGAGAGGATAAACAAGATTTTTACAGGTTAACTCAGGAAGAGGAGAGCCGGTATTTTTGGAGGTTAAAACAGCGAGAGGACAGCCAGGATTTTTACAGGTTAACTCAGCGAGAGGAGAGCCGGGATTTTTACAGGTTAAAACAGGGAGAGGAGAGTTGGGATTTTTACAGGTTAACTCAGGAAAAGGAGAGCTGGGATTTTTACAGGTTAAAACAGCGAGAGGACAGCTAGGATTTTTAAAGTTTAATAGAGTGAGAGGAGAGCCGGGATTTTTACGGGTTAAAACAGTGAGAGGAGAGCTGGCATTTTTACAGGTTAAAACAGCGAGAGGAGAGGCAGGATTTTTACACTTTAAAACAGCGAGAGAAAAGCCGCGATTTCTACAGGTTTGAACAGTGAGAGGATGGATGGGATTTCTAAACTTTAAAACAGCGAGAGGCGAGCCAGGTTTTTTACAGGTTTGAGCAGCAAGAGGAGAGCCAGGATTTTTACAGGTTAAAATGACGAGAGGAGAGCCGGGAGTATGTTTAAAACAGCAAAAGGAGAACAGGGATTTATACAGGTTAAAACAGCGAGAGGAGAGGCGGGATTTTAACAGTTTGAAACAGCGAGAGGAGAACGATGATTTTTACAGTTTAAACAGCGAGAGGAGAGCTGGGATTTTTAGAGGTTAAAACAGTGAGAGGAGAGTTGGGATTTTTACAAGTTAAAACAGCGAGAGGAGAGCCGGGATTTTTACAGGTTTAAATTATGAGAGGAGAGCTGGGATTTTTAGAGGTTAAATCAGTGAGAAGAGAGTTGGGATTTTTACAAGTTAAAACAGCGAGAGGAGAGCTGGGATTTTTACAGGTTTAAATTATGAGAGGAGAGCTGGGATTTTTAGAGGTTAAAACAGCGAGAGGAGAGCCGGGATTTTTACAAGTTAAAACAGCGAGAGGAGAGCCGGGATTTTTACAGGTTTAAATTATGAGAGGAGAGCTGGGACCTTAATGCTTTAAAAATGAGAGAGGAAAAACGGGATTTTCACAGTTTAAAACAGCGGGAGGAAAGCCGTGTTTTTTACAGGTTAAAACAGTGAGATTAGAGCCGGGAATTTTACTGTTTAAAACAGCGAGAGGAGAGCCGGGGTTTTTACAGGTTAAAACAGCGAGAGGAGAGCCGGGATTTTTACAGGTTAAAACAGAGAGAGGAAAGCCTTGATTTTTAAGGGTTAAAGCAGTGAGATTGGAGCCAGGATTTTTACAGGTTTGAACAGCTAGAGGAGAACATGGATTTCTGAAGTCTAAAACAGCGAGAGGAGAGCCGGGATTTTTACAGGTTACAACAGCGAGAGGAGAGCTGGGATTTTTATACGCTAAAATGATAAAGGAGAACTGTGATATTTACAGTTTAAAACTGAGAGTAGAGCCAGGAATTTCACAGTTTAAAACAGCGAGAGGAAAGCCAGGATTTTTGCAGGTTAAAACAGCAAGAGGAGAATTGGGATTTTTACAGGTTAAAACAGCGAGAGGGGAGCAGTGATTTTTATAGCTTAAAACAGCGAGAGGACAGCCAGGATTTTTCAAGTTTAAACCAGCGAGAGGAGAGCCGGGATTTTTACAGGTTAAAACAGGGAGAGGAGAGTTGGGATTTTTACAGGTTAACTCAGGAAAAGGAGAGCCGGGATTTTTACAGGTTAAAACAGCGAAAGGACAGCTAGGATTTTTAAAGTTTAATAGAGTGAGAGGAGAGCCGGGATTTTTACGGGTTAAAACAGTGAGAGGAGAGCTGGCATTTTTACAGGTTAAAACAGCGAGAGGAGAGGCGGGATTTTTACACTTTAAAACAGCGAGAGAAAAGCCGCGATTTTTACAGGTTTGAACAGTGAGAGGATGGATGGGATTTCTAAACTTTAAAACAGCGAGAGGCGAGCCAGGTTTTTTACAGGTTTGAGCAGCGAGAGGAGAGCCAGGATTTTTACAGGTTAAAATGACGAGAGGAGAGCCGGGAGTATGTTTAAAACAGCAAAAGGAGAACAGGGATTTATACAGGTTAAAACAGCGAGAGGAGAGGCGGGATTTTAACAGTTTTAAACAGCGAGAGGAGAACGATGATTTTTACAGTTTAAACAGCGAGAGGAGAGCTGGGATTTTTAGAGGTTAAAACAGTGAGAGGAGAGTTGGGATTTTTACAAGTTAAAACAGCGAGAGGAGAGCCGGGATTTTTACAGGTTTAAATTATGAGAGGAGAGCTGGGATTTTTAGAGGTTAAAACAGCGAGAGGAGAGCCGGGATTTTTACAAGTTAAAACAGCGAGAGGAGAGCCGGGATTTTTACAGGTTTAAAACAGCAAGAGGAGAGCTGGGACCTTAATGCTTTAAAAATGAGAGAGGAAAAACGGGATTTTCACAGTTTAAAACAGCGGGAGGAAAGCCGTGATTTTTACAGGTTAAAACAGTGAGATTAGAGCCGGGAATTTTACTGTTTAAAACAGCGAGAGGAAAGCCGGGGTTTTTACAGGTTAAAACAGCGAGAGGAGAGCCGGGATTTTTACAGGTTAAAACAGAGAGAGGAAAGCCTTGATTTTTAAGGGTTAAAGCAGTGAGATTGGAGCCAGGATTTTTACAGGTTTGAACAGCTAGAGGAGAACATGGATTTCTGAAGTCTAAAACAGCGAGAGGAGAGCCGGGATTTTTACAGGTTACAACAGCGAGAGGAGAGCTGGGACTTTTATAGGCTAAAATGATAAAGGAGAACTGTGATATTTACAGTTTAAAACTGAGAGTAGAGCCAGGAATTTCACAGTTTAAAACAGCGAGAGGAAAGCCAGGATTTTTGCAGGTTAAAACAGCAAGAGGAGAATTGGGATTTTTACAGGTTAAAACAGCGAGAGGGGAGCAGTGATTTTTATAGCTTAAAACAGCGAGAGGACAGCCAGAATTTTTCAAGTTTAAACCAGCGAGAGGAGAGCCGGGATTTTTACAGGTTAAAACAGGGAGAGGAGAGTTGGGATTTTTACAGGTTAACTCAGGAAAAGGAGAGCCGGGATTTTTACAGGTTAAAACAGCGAGAGGAGAGCTGGGATTTTTAAAGTTTAATTGAGTGAGAGGAGAGCCGGGATTTTTACGGGTTAAAACAGTGAGAGGAGAGGCGGGATTTTTACACTTTAAAACAGCGAGAGAAAAGCCGCGATTTCTACAGGTTTGAACAGTGAGAGGATGGATGGGATTTCTAAACTTTAAAACAGCGAGAGGCGAGCCAGGTTTTTTACAGGTTTGAGCAGCAAGAGGAGAGCCAGGATTTTTACAGGTTAAAATGACGAGAGGAGAGCCGGGAGTATGTTTAAAACAGCAAAAGGAGAACAGGGATTTATACAGGTTAAAACAGCGAGAGGAGAGGCGGGATTTTAACAGTTTGAAACAGCGAGAGGAGAACGATGATTTTTACAGTTTAAACAGCGAGAGGAGAGCTGGGATTTTTAGAGGTTAAAACAGTGAGAGGAGAGTTGGGATTTTTACAAGTTAAAACAGCGAGAGGAGAGCCGGGATTTTTACAGGTTTAAATTATGAGAGGAGAGCTGGGATTTTTAGAGGTTAAAACAGCGAGAGGAGAGCCGGGATTTTTACAAGTTAAAACAGCGAGAGGAGAGCCGGGATTTTTACAGGTTTAAATTATGAGAGGAGAGCTGGGACCTTAATGCTTTAAAAATGAGAGAGGAAAAACGGGATTTTCACAGTTTAAAACAGCGGGAGGAGAGCCGTGATTTTTACAGGTTAAAACAGTGAGATTAGAGCCGGGAATTTTACTGTTTAAAACAGCGAGAGGAGAGCCGGGGTTTTTACAGGTTAAAACAGCGAGAGGAGAGCCGGGATTTTTACAGGTTAAAACAGAGAGAGGAAAGCCTTGATTTTTAAGGGTTAAAGCAGTGAGATTGGAGCCAGGATTTTTACAGGTTTGAACAGCTAGAGGAGAACATGGATTTCTGAAGTCTAAAACAGCGAGAGGAGAGCCGGGATTTTTACAGGTTACAACAGCGAGAGGAGAGCTGGGATTTTTATAGGCTAAAATGATAAAGGAGAACTGTGATATTTACAGTTTAAAACTGAGAGTAGAGCCAGGAATTTCACAGTTTAAAACAGCGAGAGGAAAGCCAGGATTTTTGCAGGTTAAAACAGCAAGAGGAGAATTGGAATTTTTACAGGTTAAAACAGCGAGAGGGGAGCAGTGATTTTTATAGCTTAAAACAGCGAGAGGAGAGACGGGATTTTTCAAGTTTAAACCAGCGAGAGGAGAGCCGGGATTTTTACAGGTGAAAACAGCGAGAGGAGAGCTGGGATTTTTACAGCTAAAAACAGCAAGAGTAGAGCTGGGATTTTTAGAGGTTAATACAGCGAGAGGAGAAACGGGATTTTTACAGGTTACAACAGCGAGAGGAGAGCTGGGATTTTTATAGGCTAAAATGATAAAGGAGAACTGTGATATTTACAGTTTAAAACTGAGAGTAGAGCCAGGATTTTCACAGTTTAAAACAGCGAGAGGAAAGCCAGGATTTTTGCAGGTTAAAACAGCAGGAGGCGAATTGGGATTTTTATAGGTTAAAACAGCGAGAGGGGAGCAGGGATTTTTATAGCTTAAAACAGCGAGAGTAGAGACGGGATTTCTACACTTTAAAACAGCGAGAGGAGAGCCAGGATTTTTACAGGTTAAAACAGTGAGAGGAGAGCTGGGCTTTTTACAGCTAAAAACAGCGAGAGTAGAGCTGGGATTTTTAGAGGTTAATACAGCGAGAGGAGAAACGGGATTTTTACAGGTTAAAACGGCGAGTGGAGAGATGGAATTTTTACAGGTTAAAACAGCAAGAGGAGAGTTGGGATTTTTACAGGTTTAAATGATGAGAGGGGAGCTGGGATTTTAATGCTTTAAAAATAAGAGAGGATTACTGGGATTTTCACTGTTTAAAACAGCAAGAGGAAAGCCATGATTTTTACAGGTTAAAACAGCGAGAGGAGAACCGGGATTTTTACAGGTTAAAACAGCGAGCGGAGAAACGGATATTTTTACAGGTTAAAACAGCGAGTGGAGAGATGGAATTTTTACAGGTTAAAACAGCAAGAGGAGAGTTGGGATTTTTACAGGTTTAAATGATGAGAGGAGAACTGGAATTTTAATGCTTTAAAAATAAGAGAGGAAAAACGGGATTTTCACAGTTTAAAACAGCGGGAGGAAAGCCGTGATTTTTACAGGTTAAAACAGTGAGATTAGAGCCGGGATTTTACTGTTTAAAACATCGAGAGGAGAGCCGGGGTTTTTACAGGTTACAACAGCGAGAGGCGAGCTGGGATTTTTACAGGTTAAAACAGCAAGAGGATTGCCGGGATTTTTACAGGTTTAAAACAGCGAGAGGTGAGCCGGGATTTTTACAGGTTAAAAAAGTGAGAGGAATGCCGGGATTTTTACTGTTTAAAACAGCGAGAGGATAAACAAGATTTTTACAGGTTAACTCAGGAAGAGGAGAGCCGGTATTTTTGGAGGTTAAAACAGCGAGAGGACAGCCAGGATTTTTACAGGTTAACTCAGCGAGAGGAGAGCCGGGATTTTTACAGGTTAAAACAGGGAGAGGAGAGTTGGGATTTTTACAGGTTAACTCAGCAAAAGGAGAGCCGGGATTTTTACAGGTTAAAACAGCGAGAGGACAGCTAGGATTTTTAAAGTTTAATAGAGTGAGAGGAGAGCCGGGATTTTTACGGGTTAAAACAGTGAGAGGAGAGCCGGCATTTTTACACAGGTTAAAACAGCGAGAGGAGAGGCAGGATTTTTACACTTTAAAACAGCGAGAGGAAAGCCGCGATTTTTACAGGTTTGAACAGTGAGAGGATGGATGGGATTTCTAAACTTTAAAACAGCGAGAGGCGAGCCAGGTTTTTTACAGGTTTGAGCAGCGAGAGGAGAGCCAGGATTTTTACAGGTTAAAATGACGAGAGGAGAGCCGGGAGTATGTTTAAAACAGCAAAAGGAGAACAGGGATTTATACAGGTTAAAACAGCGAGAGGAGAGGCGGGATTTTAACAGTTTGAAACAGCGAGAGGAGAGCCGGGATTTTTACAAGTTAAAACAGCGAGAGGAGAGCCGGGATTTTTACAAGTTAAAACAGCGAGAGGAGAGTTGGGATTTTTACAAGTTAAAACAGCGAGAGGAGAGCCGGGATTTTTACAGGTTTAAATTATGAGAGGAGAGCTGGGATTTTTAGAGGTTAAAACAGCGAGAGGAGAGCCGGGATTTTTACAAGTTAAAACAGCGAGAGGAGAGCCGGGATTTTTACAGGTTTAAATTATGAGAGGAGAGCTGGGATCTTAATGCTTTAAAAATGAGAGAGGAAAACGGGATTTTCACAGTTTAAAACAGCGGGATGAAAGCCGTGATTTTGACAGGTTAAAACAGTGAGATTAGAGCCGGGAATTTTACTGTTTAAAACAGCGAGAGGAGAGCCAGGGTTTTTACAGGTTAAAACAGCGAGAGGAGAGCCGGGATTTTTACAGGTTAAAACAGAGAGAGGAAAGCCTTGATTTTTAAGGGTTAAAGCAGTGAGATTGGAGCCAGGATTCTTACAGGTTTGAACAGCTAGAGGAGAACATGGATTTCTGAAGTCTAAAACAGCGAGAGGAGAGCCGGGATTTTTACAGGTTACAACAACGAGAGGAGAGCTGGGACTTTTATAGGCAAAAATGATAAAGGAGAACTGTGATATTTACAGTTTAAAACTGAGAGTAGAGCCAGGAATTTCACAGTTTAAAACAGTGAGAGGAAAGCCAGGATTTTTGCAGGTTAAAACAGCAAGAGGAGAATTGGGATTTTTACAGGTTAAAACAGCGAGAGGGGAGCAGGGATTTTTATAGCTTAAAACAGCGAGAGGAGAGCCAGGATTTTTCAAGTTTAAACCAGCGAGAGGAGAGCCAGGATTTTTACAGGTGAAAACAGCGAGAGGAGAGCTGGGATTTTTACAGCTAAAAACAGCGAGAGTAGAGCTGGGATTTTTAGAGGTTAATACAGCGAGAGGAGAAACGGGATTTTTACAGGTTAAAACAGCGAGTGGAGAGATGGAATTTTTACAGGTTAAAACAGCAAGAGGAGAGTTGGGATTTTTACAGGTTTAAATGATGAGAGGAGAACTGGAATTTTAATTCTTTAAAAATAAGAGAGGAAAAACGGGATTTTCACAGTTTAAAACAGCGGGAGGAAAGCCGTGATTTTTACAGGTTAAAACAGTGAGATTAGAGCCGGGATTTTACTGTTTAAAACATCGAGAGGAGAGCCGGGGTTTTTACAGGTTACAACAGCGAGAGGCGAGCTGGGATTTTTACAGGTTAAAACAGCAAGAGGATTGCCGGGATTTTTACAGGTTTAAAACAGCGAGAGGTGAGCCGGGATTTTTACAGGTTAAAAAAGTGAGAGGAATGCCGGGATTTTTACTGTTTAAAACAGCGAGAGGATAAACAAGATTTTTACAGGTTAACTCAGGAAGAGGAGAGCCGGTATTTTTGGAGGTTAAAACAGCGAGAGGACAGCCAGGATTTTTACAGGTTAACTCAGCGAGAGGAGAGCCGGGATTTTTACAGGTTAAAACAGGGAGAGGAGAGTTGGGATTTTTACAGGTTAACTCAGGAAAAGGAGAGCCGGGATTTTTACAGGTTAAAACAGCGAGAGGACAGCTAGGATTTTTAAAGTTTAATAGAGTGAGAGGAGAGCCGGGATTTTTACGGGTTAAAACAGTGAGAGGAGAGCCGGCATTTTTACACAGGTTAAAACAGCGAGAGGAGAGGCAGGATTTTTACACTTTAAAACAGCGAGAGAAAAGCCGCGATTTTTACAGGTTTGAACAGTGAGAGGATGGATGGGATTTCTAAACTTTAAAACAGCGAGAGGCGAGCCAGGTTTTTTACAGGTTTGAGCAGCGAGAGGAGAGCCAGGATTTTTACAGGTTAAAATGACGAGAGGAGAGCCGGGAGTATGTTTAAAACAGCAAAAGGAGAACAGGGATTTATACAGGTTAAAACAGCGAGAGGAGAGGCGGGATTTTAACAGTTTGAAACAGCGAGAGGAGAGCCGGGATTTTTACAAGTTAAAACAGCGAGAGGAGAGCCGGGATTTTTACAAGTTAAAACAGCGAGAGGAGAGCCGGGATTTTTACAAGTTAAAACAGCGAGAGGAGAGCCGGGATTTTTACAGGTTTAAATTATGAGAGGAGAGCTGGGATTTTTAGAGGTTAAAACAGCGAGAGGAGAGCCGGGATTTTTACAAGTTAAAACAGCGAGAGGAGAGCCGGGATTTTTACAGGTTTAAATTATGAGAGGAGAGCTGGGATCTTAATGCTTTAAAAATGAGAGAGGAAAACGGGATTTTCACAGTTTAAAACAGCGGGATGAAAGCCGTGATTTTGACAGGTTAAAACAGTGAGATTAGAGCCGGGAATTTTACTGTTTAAAACAGCGAGAGGAGAGCCAGGGTTTTTACAGGTTAAAACAGCGAGAGGAGAGCCGGGATTTTTACAGGTTAAAACAGAGAGAGGAAAGCCTTGATTTTTAAGGGTTAAAGCAGTGAGATTGGAGCCAGGATTCTTACAGGTTTGAACAGCTAGAGGAGAACATGGATTTCTGAAGTCTAAAACAGCGAGAGGAGAGCCGGGATTTTTACAGGTTACAACAACGAGAGGAGAGCTGGGACTTTTATAGGCAAAAATGATAAAGGAGAACTGTGATATTTACAGTTTAAAACTGAGAGTAGAGCCAGGAATTTCACAGTTTAAAACAGTGAGAGGAAAGCCAGGATTTTTGCAGGTTAAAACAGCAAGAGGAGAATTGGGATTTTTACAGGTTAAAACAGCGAGAGGGGAGCAGGGATTTTTATAGCTTAAAACAGCGAGAGGAGAGCCAGGATTTTTCAAGTTTAAACCAGCGAGAGGAGAGCCAGGATTTTTACAGGTGAAAACAGCGAGAGGAGAGCTGGGATTTTTACAGCTAAAAACAGCGAGAGTAGAGCTGGGATTTTTAGAGGTTAATACAGCGAGAGGAGAAACGGGATTTTTACAGGTTAAAACAGCGAGTGGAGAGATGGAATTTTTACAGGTTAAGACAGCAAGAGGAGAGTTGGGATTTTTACAGGTTTAAATGATGAGAGGAGAGCTGGGATTTTAATGCTTTAAAAATAAGAGAGGGAAAACGGTATTTTCACAGTTTAAAACAGCGGGAGGAAAGCCGTGATTTTTACAGGTTAAAACAGTGAGATTAGAGCCGGGAATTTTACTGTTTAAAACAGCGAGAGGAAAGCCGGGGTTTTCACAGGTTACAACAGCGAGAGGAGAGTTGGGATTTTTACAGGTTAAAAAAGTGAGAGGAATGCCGGGATTTTTACTGTTTAAAACAGTGAGAGGAGAACCAAGATTTTTACAGGTTAACTCAGGAAGAGGAGAGCCGGTATTTTTGGAGGTTAAAACAGCGAGAGGGGAGCAGTGATTTTTACAGGTTAACTCAGCGAGAGGAGAGCTGGAATTTTTACAGGTTAAAACAGGGAGAGGAGAGTTGGGACTTTTACAGGTTAACTCAGGAAAAGAAGAGCCGGGATTTTTACAGGTTAAAACAGCGAGAGGTGAACCGAGATTTTTACAGGTTTACTCAGGAAGAGGAGAGCCGGTATTTTTAGAGGTTAAAACAGCGAGAGGAGAGCCGGGATTTTTACAAGTTAAAACAGCGAGAGGAGAGCCGGGATTTTTACAAGTTAAAACAGCGAGAGGAGAGCCGGGATTTTTACAGGTTTAAATTATGAGAGGAGAGCTGGGACCTTAATGCTTTAAAAATGAGAGAGGAAAATGGGATTTTCACAGTTTAAAACAGCGGGAGGAAAGCCGTGATTTTTACAGGTTAAAACAGTGAGATTAGAACCGGGAAATTTACTGTTTAAAACAGCGAGAGGAGAGCCGGGGTTTTTACAGGTTAAAACAGCGAGAGGAGAGCCGGGATTTTTACAGGTTTAAATTATGAGAGGAGAGCCGGGATTTTTACAAGTTAAAACAGCGAGAGGAGAGCCGGGATTTTTACAAGTTAAAACAGCGAGAGGAGAGCCGGGATTTTTACAGGTTTAAATTATGAGAGGAGAGCTGGGATTTTTAGAGGTTAAAACAGCGAGAGGAGTGCCGGGATTTTTACAAGTTAAAACAGCGAGAGGAGAGCTGGGATTTTTACAGGTTTAAATTATGAGAGGAGAGCTGGGATCTTAATGCTTTAAAAATGAGAGAGGAAAAAAAGGAATTTTCACAGTTTAAAACAGCGGGATGAAAGCCGTGATTTTGACAGGTTAAAACAGTGAGATTAGAGCCGGGAATTTTACTGTTTAAAACAGCGAGAGGAGAGCCGGGATTTTTACAGGTTAAAACAGAGAGAGGAAAGCCTTGATTTTTAAGGGTTAAAGCAGTGAGATTGGAGCCAGGATTTTTACAGGTTTGAACAGCTAGAGGAGAACATGGATTTCTGAAGTCTAAAACAGCGAGAGGAGAGCCGGGATTTTTACAGGTTACAACAGCGAGAGGAGAGCTGGGATTTTTATAGGCTAAAATGATAAAGGAGAACTGTGATATTTACAGTTTAAAACTGAGAGTAGAGCCAGGATTTTCACAGTTTAAAACAGCGAGAGGAAAGCCAGGATTTTTGCAGGTTAAAACAGCAGGAGGCGAATTGGGATTTTTATAGGTTAAAACAGCGAGAGGGGAGCAGGGATTTTTATAGCTTAAAACAGCGAGAGTAGAGACGGGATTTCTACACTTTAAAACAGCGAGAGGAGAGCCAGGATTTTTACAGGTTAAAACAGTGAGAGGAGAGCTGGGCTTTTTACAGCTAAAAACAGCGAGAGTAGAGCTGGGATTTTTAGAGGTTAATACAGCGAGAAGGGAAACGGGATTTTTACAGGTTAAAACAGCGAGTGGAGAGATGGAATTTTTACTGGTTAAAACAGCAAGAGGAGAGTTGGGATTTTTACAGGTTTAAATGATGAGAGGAGAGCTGGGATTTTAATGCTTTAAAAATAAGAGAGGAAAAACGGGATTTTCACAGTTTAAAACAGCGGGATGAAAGCCGTGATTTTGACAGGTTAAAACAGTGAGATTAGAGCCGGGAATTTTACTGTTTAAAACAGCGAGAGGAGAGCCGGGATTTTTACAGGTTAAAACAGAGAGAGGAAAGCCTTGATTTTTAAGGGTTAAAGCAGTGAGATTGGAGCCAGGATTTTTACAGGTTTGAACAGCTAGAGGAGAACATGGATTTCTGAAGTCTAAAACAGCGAGAGGAGAGCCGGGAATTTTACAGGTTACAACAGCGAGAGGAGAGCTGGGATTTTTACAGCTAAAAACAGCGAGAGTAGAGCTGGAATTTTTACAGGTTAAAAAAGCGAGAGGAATGCCGGGATTTTTACTGTTTAAAACAGTGAGAGGATAAACAAGATTTTTACAGGTTAACTCAGGAAGAGGAGAGCCGGTATTTTTGGAGGTTAAAACAGCGAGAGGACAGCCAGAATTTTTACAGGTTAAAACAGAGAGAGGAGAGTTGGGATTTTTACAGGTTAACTCAGGAAAAGGAGAGCCGGGATTTTTACAGGTTAAAACAGCGAGAGATGAGCTGAGATTTTTACAGGCTTACTCAGGAAGAGGAGAGCCGGTATTTTTAGAGGTTAAAACAGCGAGCAGACAGCCAGGAGTTTTACAGGTTAACTCAGGGAGAAGAGTGTTGGGATTTTTTCAACTGAAAACAGCGAGAGGAGAGCCGGGATTTTTACAGGTTTAAATGATGAGAGGAGAGCTGGGATTTCTAAGCTTTAAAAATGAGAGAGGATTACTGGGATTTTCACAGTTTAAAACAGCAAGAGGAAAGCCATGATTTTTACAGGTTAAAACAGCGAGAGGAAGAGCCGGGATTTTTACAGGTTAAAACAGCGAGTGGAGAGATGGGATTTTTACAGGTTAAAACAGCGAGAGGTGAACTGGGATTTTTACTGTTTAAAACAGCAAGAGGAGAGCCGGGATTTTTACAGTTTAAACAGCGAGAGGAGAGCCGGGATTTTTACAGGTTAAAACAGCGAGTGGAGAGATGGGATTTTTACAGGTTAAAACAGCGAGAGGTGAACTGGGATTTTTACTGTTTAAAACAGCAAGAGGAGAGCCGGGATTTTTACAGTTTAAACAGCGAGAGGAGAGCCGGGATTTTTACAGGTTAAAACAGCGAGAGGAATGCCGGGATTTTTACTGTTGAAAACAGTGAGAGGATAAACAAGATTTTTACAGGTTAACTCAGGAAGAGGAGAGCCGGTATTTTTGGAGGTTAAAACAGCGAGAGGACAGCCAGGATTTTTACAGGTTAACTCAGCGAGAGGAGAGCCGGGATTTTTACAGGTTAAAACAGGGAGAGGAGAGTTGGGACTTTTACAGGTTAACTCAGGAAAAGAAGAGCCGGGATTTTTACAGGTTAAAACAGCGAGAGGTGAACCGAGATTTTTACAGGTTTACTCAGGAAGAGGAGAGACGGTATTTTTAGAGGTTAAAACAGCGAGCGGACAGCTAGGATTTTTACAGGTTAAAACAGCGAGAGCAGAGCCGGGATTTTTACAGTTTAAAACAGCGAGAGGAGAGCCGGGATTTTTACAGTTTAAAACTGCGAGAGGAGAGCCGGGATTTTTACAGTTTAAACAGCGAGAGGAGAGCCGGGATTTTTATAGGTTTAAAAAGCGAGAGGAGAGCCGAGATTTTTACAGGTTAAAACAGCGAGAGGAAAACTGGGATTTTTACAGTTTAAAACAGCAAGAGTAGAGACGGGATTTCTACACTCTAAAACAGCGATAGGAGAGCCAGGATTTTTACAGGTTAAAACAGCGAGAGGAGAGCCGGGATTTTTACAGGTTTAAATGATGAGAGGAGAGCTGGGATTTCTAAGCTTTAAAAATGAGAGAGGATTACTGGGATTTTCACAGTTTAAAACAGCAAGAGGAGAGCCGGGATTTTTACAAGTTAAAACAGCGAGAGGAGAGCCGGGATTTTTACAAGTTAAAACAGCGAGAGGAGAGCCGGGATTTTTACAAGTTAAAACAGCGAGAGGAGAGCCGGGATTTTTACAGGTTTAAATTATGAGAGGAGAGCTGGGATTTTTAGAGGTTAAAACAGCGAGAGGAGTGCCGGGATTTTTACAAGTTAAAACAGCGAGAGGAGAGCCGGGATTTTTACAGGTTTAAATTATGAGAGGAGAGCTGGGATCTTAATGCTTTAAAAATGAGAGAGGAAAAACGGGATTTTCACAGTTTAAAACAGCGGGAGGAAAGCCGTGATTTTGACAGGTTAAAACACTGAGATTAGAGCCGGGAATTTTACTGTTTAAAACAGCGAGAGGAGAGCCAGGGTTTTTACAGGTTAAAACAGCGAGAGGAGAGCCGGGATTTTTACAGGTTAAAACAGAGAGAGGAAAGCCTTGATTTTTAAGGGTTAAAGCAGTGAGATTGGAGCCAGGATTCTTACAGGTTTGAACAGCTAGAGGAGAACATGGATTTCTGAAGTCTAAAACAGCGAGAGGAGAGCCGGGATTTTTACAGGTTTGAGCAGCGAGAAGAGAAACGGGATTTTTACAGGTTAAAATGACGAGAGGAGAGCCGGGAGTATGTTTAAAACAGCAAAAGGAGAACAGGGATTTATACAGGTTAAAACAGCGAGAGGAGAGGCGGGATTTTTACAGTTTGAAACAGCGAGAGGAGAACCATGATTTTTACAGTTTAAACAGCGAGAGGAGAGCCGGGATTTTTAGAGGTTAAAACAGTGAGAGGAGAGCGGGGATTTTTACAAGTTAAAACAGCGAGAGGAGAGCCGGGACTTTTACAGGTTTAAATTATGAGAGGAGAGCTGGGATTTTTAGAGGTTAAAACAGCGAGAGGAGTGCCGGGAATTTTACAAGTTAAAACAGTGAGAGGAGAGACGGGAATTTTACTGTTTAAAACAGCGAGAGGAAAGCCGGGGTTTTTACAGGTTAAAACAGCGAGAGGAGAGCCGGGATTTTTAAGGGTTAAAACAGAGAGAGGAAAGCCTTGATTTTTAAGGGTTAAAGCAGTGAGATTGGAGCCAGGATTTTTACAGGTTTGAACAGCTAGAGGAGAACATGGATTTCTGAAGTCTAAAACAGCGAGAGGAGAGCCGGGATTTTTACAGGTTACAACAGCGAGAGGAGAGCTGGGACTTTTATAGGCTAAAATGATAAAGGAGAACTGTGATATTTACAGTTTGAAACTGAGAGTAGAGCCAGGAATTTCACAGTTTAAAACAGCGAGAGGAAAGCCAGGATTTTTGCAGGTTAAAACAGCAAGAGGAGAATTGGGATTTTTACAGGTTAAAACAGCGAGAGGAGTGCCGGGAATTTTACAAGTTAAAACAGCGAGAGGAGAGATGGGAATTTTACTGTTTAAAACAGCGAGAGGAGAGCCGGGGTTTTTACAGGTTAAAACAGCGAGAGGGGAGCAGTGATTTTTATAGCTTAAAACAGCGAGAGGAGAGCCAGGATTTTTCAAGTTTAAACCAGCGAGAGGAGAGCCGGGATTTTTACAGGTGAAAACAGCGAGAGGAGAGCTGGGATTTTTACAGCTAAAAACAGCAAGAGTAGAGCTGGGATTTTTAGAGGTTAATACAGCGAGAGGAGAAACGGGATTTTTACAGGTTAAAACAGCGAGAGGAGAACTGGATTTTTACAGTTTAAAACAGCAAGAGTAGAGACGGGATTTCTACACTTTAAAACAGCGAGAGGAGAGCCGGGATTTTTACAGGTTTAAATTATGAGAGGAGAGCCGGGATTTTTACAAGTTAAAACAGCGAGAGGAGAGGCGGGATTTTTACAAGTTAAAACAGCGAGAGGAGAGGCGGGATTTTTACAAGTTAAAACAGCGAGAGGAGAGCCGGGATTTTTACAGGTTTAAATTATGAGAGGAGAGCCGGGATTTTTACAAGTTAAAACAGCGAGAGGAGAGGCGGGATTTTTACAAGTTAAAACAGCGAGAGGAGAGCCGGGATTTTTACAGGTTTAAATTATGAGAGGAGAGCTGGGATTTTTAGAGGTTAAAACAGCGAGAGGAGAGCCGGGATTTTTACAAGTTAAAACAGCGAGAGGAGAGCCGGGATTTTTACAGGTTTAAATTATGAGAGGAGAGCTGGGATTTTTAGAGGTTAAAACAGCGAGAGGAGTGCCGGGAATTTTACAAGTTAAAACAGCGAGAGGAGAGACGGGAATTTTACTGTTTAAAACAGCGAGAGGAGAGCCGGGGTTTTTACAGGTTAAAACAGCGAGAGGAGAGCCGGGATTTTTAAGGGTTAAAACAGAGAGAGGAAAGCCTTGATTTTTAAGGGTTAAAGCAGTGAGATTGGAGCCAGGATTTTTACAGGTTTGAACAGCTAGAGGAGAACATGGATTTCTGAAGTCTAAAACAGCGAGAGGAGAGCCGGGATTTTTACAGGTTACAACAGCGAGAGGAGAGCTGGGACTTTTATAGGCTAAAATGATAAAGGAGAACTGTGATATTTACAGTTTAAAACTGAGAGTAGAGCCAGGAATTTCACAGTTTAAAACAGCGAGAGGAAAGCCAGGATTTTTGCAGGTTAAAACAGCAAGAGGAGAATTGGGATTTTTACAGGTTAAAACAGCGAGAGGGGAGCAGGGAATTTTACAAGTTAAAACAGCGAGAGGAGAGCCGGGATTTTTACAGGTTTAAATTATGAGAGGAGAGCTGGGATTTTTAGAGGTTAAAACAGCGAGAGGAGTGCCGGGAATTTTACAAGTTAAAACAGCGAGAGGAGAGACGGGAATTTTACTGTTTAAAACAGCGAGAGGAGAGCCGGGGTTTTTACAGGTTAAAACAGCGAGAGGGGAGCAGTGATTTTTATAGCTTAAAACAGCGAGAGGAGAGCCAGGATTTTTCAAGTTTAAACCAGCGAGAGGAGAGCCGGGATTTTTACAGGTGAAAACAGCGAGAGAGGAGCTGGGATTTTTACAGCTAAAAACAGCAAGAGTAGAGCTGGGATTTTTAGAGGTTAATAAAGCGAGAGGAGAAAAGGGATTTTTACAGGTTAAAACAGCGAGAGGAGAACTGGATTTTTACAGTTTAAAACAGCAAGAGTAGAGACGGGATTTCTACACTTTAAAACAGCGAGAGGAGAGCCGGGATTTTTACAAGTTAAAACAGCGAGAGGAGAGCCGGGATTTTTACAAGTTAAAACGGCGAGAGGAGAGCCGGGAGTATGTTTAAAACAGCAAAAGGAGAACAGGGATTTATACAGGTTAAAACAGCGAGAGGAGAGGCGGGATTTTAACAGTTTCAAACAGCGAGAGGAGAACGATGATTTTTACAGTTTAAACAGCGAGAGGAGAGCTGGGATTTTTAGAGGTTAAAACAGTGAGAGGAGAGTTGGGATTTTTACAAGTTAAAACAGCGAGAGGAGAGCCGGGATTTTTACAGGTTTAAATTATGAGAGGAGAGCTGGGATTTTTAGAGGTTAAAACAGCGAGAGGAGAGCCGGGATTTTTACAAGTTAAAACAGCGAGAGGAGAGCCGGGATTTTTACAGGTTTAAATTTTGAGAGGAGAGCTGGGACCTTAATGCTTTAAAAATGAGAGAGGAAAAACGGGATTTTCACAGTTTAAAACAGCGGGAGGAGAGCCGTGATTTTTGCAGGTTAAAACAGTGAGATTAGAGCCGGGAATTTTACTGTTTAAAACAGCGAGAGGAGAGCCGGGGTTTTTACAGGTTAAAACAGCGAGAGGAGAGCCGGGATTTTTACAGGTTAAAACAGAGAGAGGAAAGCCTTGATTTTTAAGGGTTAAAGCAGTGAGATTGGAGCCAGGATTTTTACAGGTTTGAACAGCTAGAGGAGAACATGGATTTCTGAAGTCTAAAACAGCGAGAGGAGAGCCGGGATTTTTACAGGTTACAACAGCGAGAGGAGAGCTGGGATTTTTATAGGCTAAAATGATAAAGGAGAACTGTGATATTTACAGTTTAAAACTGAGAGTAGAGCCAGGAATTTCACAGTTTAAAACAGCGAGAGGAAAGCCAGGATTTTTGCAGGTTAAAACAGCAAGAGGAGAATTGGGATTTTTACAGGTTAAAACAGCGAGAGGGGAGCAGTGATTTTTATAGCTTAAAACAGCGAGAGGAGAGACGGGATTTTTCAAGTTTAAACCAGCGAGAGGAGAGCCGGGATTTTTACAGGTGAAAACAGCGAGAGGAGAGCTGGGATTTTTACAGCTAAAAACAGCAAGAGTAGAGCTGGGATTTTTAGAGGTTAATACAGCGAGAGGAGAAACGGGATTTTTACAGGTTAAAACAGCGAGAGGAGAACTGGATTTTTACAGTTTAAAACAGCAAGAGTAGAGACGGGATTTCTACACTTTAAAACAGCGAGAGGAGAGCCAGGATTTTTACAGGTTAAAACAGTGAGAGGAGAGCTGGGCTTTTTACAGCTAAAAACAGCGAGAGTAGAGCTGGGATTTTTAGAGGTTAATACAGCGAGAGGAGAAACGGGATTTTTACAGGTTAAAACAGCGAGTGGAGAGATGGAATTTTTACAGGTTAAAACAGCAAGAGGAGAGTTGGGATTTTTACAGGTTTAAATGATGAGAGGGGAGCTGGGATTTTATTGCTTTAAAAATAAGAGAGGATTACTGGGATTTTCACTGTTTAAAACAGCAAGAGGAAAGCCATGATTTTTACAGGTTAAAACAGCGAGAGGAGAACCGGGATTTTTACAGGTTAAAACAGCGAGCGGAGAAACGGATATTTTTACAGGTTAAAACAGCGAGTGGAGAGATGGAATTTTTACAGGTTAAAACAGCAAGAGGAGAGTTGGGATTTTTACAGGTTTAAATGATGAGAGGAGAACTGGAATTTTAATTCTTTAAAAATAAGAGAGGAAAAACGGGATTTTCACAGTTTAAAACAGCGGGAGGAAAGCCGTGATTTTTACAGGTTAAAACAGTGAGATTAGAGCCGGGATTTTACTGTTTAAAACATCGAGAGGAGAGCCGGGGTTTTTACAGGTTACAACAGCGAGAGGCGAGCTGGGATTTTTACAGGTTAAAACAGCAAGAGGATTGCCGGGATTTTTACAGGTTTAAAACAGCGAGAGGTGAGCCGGGATTTTTACAGGTTAAAAAAGTGAGAGGAATGCCGGGATTTTTACTGTTTAAAACAGCGAGAGGATAAACAAGATTTTTACAGGTTAACTCAGGAAGAGGAGAGCCGGTATTTTTGGAGGTTAAAACAGCGAGAGGACAGCCAGGATTTTTACAGGTTAACTCAGCGAGAGGAGAGCCGGGATTTTTACAGGTTAAAACAGGGAGAGGAGAGTTGGGATTTTTACAGGTTAACTCAGGAAAAGGAGAGCCGGGATTTTTACAGGTTAAAACAGCGAGAGGACAGCTAGGATTTTTAAAGTTTAATAGAGTGAGAGGAGAGCCGGGATTTTTACGGGTTAAAACAGTGAGAGGAGAGCCGGCATTTTTACACAGGTTAAAACAGCGAGAGGAGAGGCAGGATTTTTACACTTTAAAACAGCGAGAGAAAAGCCGCGATTTTTACAGGTTTGAACAGTGAGAGGATGGATGGGATTTCTAAACTTTAAAACAGCGAGAGGCGAGCCAGGTTTTTTACAGGTTTGAGCAGCGAGAGGAGAGCCAGGATTTTTACAGGTTAAAATGACGAGAGGAGAGCCGGGAGTATGTTTAAAACAGCAAAAGGAGAACAGGGATTTATACAGGTTAAAACAGCGAGAGGAGAGGCGGGATTTTAACAGTTTGAAACAGCGAGAGGAGAGCCGGGATTTTTACAAGTTAAAACAGCGAGAGGAGAGCCGGGATTTTTACAAGTTAAAACAGCGAGAGGAGAGCCGGGATTTTTACAAGTTAAAACAGCGAGAGGAGAGCCGGGATTTTTACAAGTTAAAACAGCGAGAGGAGAGCCGGGATTTTTACAGGTTTAAATTATGAGAGGAGAGCTGGGATTTTTAGAGGTTAAAACAGCGAGAGGAGAGCCGGGATTTTTACAAGTTAAAACAGCGAGAGGAGAGCCGGGATTTTTACAGGTTTAAATTATGAGAGGAGAGCTGGGATCTTAATGCTTTAAAAATGAGAGAGGAAAACGGGATTTTCACAGTTTAAAACAGCGGGATGAAAGCCGTGATTTTGACAGGTTAAAACAGTGAGATTAGAGCCGGGAATTTTACTGTTTAAAACAGCGAGAGGAGAGCCAGGGTTTTTACAGGTTAAAACAGCGAGAGGAGAGCCGGGATTTTTACAGGTTAAAACAGAGAGAGGAAAGCCTTGATTTTTAAGGGTTAAAGCAGTGAGATTGGAGCCAGGATTCTTACAGGTTTGAACAGCTAGAGGAGAACATGGATTTCTGAAGTCTAAAACAGCGAGAGGAGAGCCGGGATTTTTACAGGTTACAACAACGAGAGGAGAGCTGGGACTTTTATAGGCAAAAATGATAAAGGAGAACTGTGATATTTACAGTTTAAAACTGAGAGTAGGGCCAGGAATTTCACAGTTTAAAACAGCGAGAGGAAAGCCAGGATTTTTGCAGGTTAAAACAGCAAGAGGAGAATTGGGATTTTTACAGGTTAAAACAGCGAGAGGGGAGCAGGGATTTTTATAGCTTAAAACAGCGAGAGGAGAGCCAGGATTTTTCAAGTTTAAACCAGCGAGAGGAGAGCCAGGATTTTTACAGGTGAAAACAGCGAGAGGAGAGCTGGGATTTTTACAGCTAAAAACAGCGAGAGTAGAGCTGGGATTTTTAGAGGTTAATACAGCGAGAGGAGAAACGGGATTTTTACAGGTTAAAACAGCGAGTGGAGAGATGGAATTTTTACAGGTTAAGACAGCAAGAGGAGAGTTGGGATTTTTACAGGTTTAAATGATGAGAGGAGAGCTGGGATTTTAATGCTTTAAAAATAAGAGAGGGAAAACGGTATTTTCACAGTTTAAAACAGCGGGAGGAAAGCCGTGATTTTTACAGGTTAAAACAGTGAGATTAGAGCCGGGAATTTTACTGTTTAAAACAGCGAGAGGAAAGCCGGGGTTTTCACAGGTTACAACAGCGAGAGGAGAGTTGGGATTTTTACAGGTTAAAAAAGTGAGAGGAATGCCGGGATTTTTACTGTTTAAAACAGTGAGAGGAGAACCAAGATTTTTACAGGTTAACTCAGGAAGAGGAGAGCCGGTATTTTTGGAGGTTAAAACAGCGAGAGGGGAGCAGTGATTTTTACAGGTTAACTCAGCGAGAGGAGAGCTGGAATTTTTACAGGTTAAAACAGGGAGAGGAGAGTTGGGACTTTTACAGGTTAACTCAGGAAAAGAAGAGCCGGGATTTTTACAGGTTAAAACAGCGAGAGGTGAACCGAGATTTTTACAGGTTTACTCAGGAAGAGGAGAGCCGGTATTTTTAGAGGTTAAAACAGCGAGAGGAGAGCCGGGATTTTTACAGGTTTAAATTATGAGAGGAGAGCTGGGACCTTAATGCTTTAAAAATGAGAGAGGAAAATGGGATTTTCACACTTTAAAACAGCGGGAGGAAAGCCGTGATTTTTACAGGTTAAAACAGTGAGATTAGAACCGGGAAATTTACTGTTTAAAACAGCGAGAGGAGAGCCGGGGTTTTTACAGGTTAAAACAGCGAGAGGAGAGCCGGGATTTTTACAGGTTTAAATTATGAGAGGAGAGCCGGGATTTTTACAAGTTAAAACAGCGAGAGGAGAGCCGGGATTTTTACAAGTTAAAACAGCGAGAGGAGAGCCGGGATTTTTACAGGTTTAAATTATGAGAGGAGAGCTGGGATTTTTAGAGGTTAAAACAGCGAGAGGAGTGCCGGGATTTTTACAAGTTAAAACAGCGAGAGGAGAGCCGGGATTTTTACAGGTTTAAATTATGAGAGGAGAGCTGGGATCTTAATGCTTTAAAAATGAGAGAGGAAAAAAAGGAATTTTCACAGTTTAAAACAGCGGGATGAAAGCCGTGATTTTGACAGGTTAAAACAGTGAGATTAGAGCCGGGAATTTTACTGTTTAAAACAGCGAGAGGAGAGCCGGGATTTTTACAGGTTAAAACAGAGAGAGGAAAGCCTTGATTTTTAAGGGTTAAAGCAGTGAGATTGGAGCCAGGATTTTTACAGGTTTGAACAGCTAGAGGAGAACATGGATTTCTGAAGTCTAAAACAGCGAGAGGAGAGCCGGGATTTTTACAGGTTACAACAGCGAGAGGAGAGCTGGGATTTTTATAGGCTAAAATGATAAAGGAGAACTGTGATATTTACAGTTTAAAACTGAGAGTAGAGCCAGGATTTTCACAGTTTAAAACAGCGAGAGGAAAGCCAGGATTTTTGCAGGTTAAAACAGCAGGAGGCGAATTGGGATTTTTATAGGTTAAAACAGCGAGAGGGGAGCAGGGATTTTTATAGCTTAAAACAGCGAGAGTAGAGACGGGATTTCTACACTTTAAAACAGCGAGAGGAGAGCCAGGATTTTTACAGGTTAAAACAGTGAGAGGAGAGCTGGGCTTTTTACAGCTAAAAACAGCGAGAGTAGAGCTGGGATTTTTAGAGGTTAATACAGCGAGAAGGGAAACGGGATTTTTACAGGTTAAAACAGCGAGTGGAGAGATGGAATTTTTACTGGTTAAAACAGCAAGAGGAGAGTTGGGATTTTTACAGGTTTAAATGATGAGAGGAGAGCTGGGATTTTAATGCTTTAAAAATAAGAGAGGAAAAACGGGATTTTCACAGTTTAAAACAGCGGGAGGAAAGCCGTGATTTTTACAGGTTAAAACAGTGAGATTAGAGCCGGGAATTTTACTGTTTAAAACAGCGAGAGGAAAGCCGGGGTTTTCACAGGTTACAACAGCGAGAGGAGAGCTGGGATTTTTACAGCTAAAAACAGCGAGAGTAGAGCTGGAATTTTTACAGGTTAAAAAAGCGAGAGGAATGCCGGGATTTTTACTGTTTAAAACAGTGAGAGGATAAACAAGATTTTTACAGGTTAACTCAGGAAGAGGAGAGCCGGTATTTTTGGAGGTTAAAACAGCGAGAGGACAGCCAGGATTTTTACAGGTTAACTCAGCGAGAGGAGAGCTGGGATTTTTACAGGTTAAAACAGAGAGAGGAGAGTTGGGATTTTTACAGGTTAACTCAGGAAAAGGAGAGCCGGGATTTTTACAGGTTAAAACAGCGAGAGATGAGCTGAGATTTTTACAGGTTTACTCAGGAAGAGGAGAGCCGGTATTTTTAGAGGTTAAAACAGCGAGCAGACAGCCAGGAGTTTTACAGGTTAACTCAGGGAGAAGAGTGTTGGGATTTTTTCAAGTGAAAACAGCGAGAGGAGAGCCGGGATTTTTACAGGTTTAAATGATGAGAGGAGAGCTGGGATTTCTAAGCTTTAAAAATGAGAGAGGATTACTGGGATTTTCACAGTTTAAAACAGCAAGAGGAAAGCCATGATTTTTACAGGTTAAAACAGCGAGAGGAGAGCCGGGATTTTTACAGGTTAAAACAGCGAGTGGAGAGATGGGATTTTTACAGGTTAAAACAGCGAGAGGTGAACTGGGATTTTTACTGTTTAAAACAGCAAGAGGAGAGCCGGGATTTTTACAGTTTAAACAGCGAGAGGAGAGCCGGGATTTTTACAGGTTAAAACAGCGAGAGGAATGCCGGGATTTTTACTGTTGAAAACAGTGAGAGGATAAACAAGATTTTTACAGGTTAACTCAGGAAGAGGAGAGCCGGTATTTTTGGAGGTTAAAACAGCGAGAGGACAGCCAGGATTTTTACAGGTTAACTCAGCGAGAGGAGAGCC
This sequence comes from Carcharodon carcharias, assembly GCF_017639515.1. Classification (NCBI taxonomy): domain Eukaryota; kingdom Metazoa; phylum Chordata; class Chondrichthyes; order Lamniformes; family Lamnidae; genus Carcharodon; species Carcharodon carcharias. The sequence continues at coordinate 20,485,368 of NC_054477.1, forward strand.
GGGATTTTTACAGGTTAAAACAGGGAGAGGAGAGTTGGGACTTTTACAGGTTAACTCAGGAAAAGAAGAGCCGGGATTTTTACAGGTTAAAACAGCGAGAGGTGAACCGAGATTTTTACAGGTTTACTCAGGAAGAGGAGAGACGGTATTTTTAGAGGTTAAAACAGCGAGCGGACAGCTAGGATTTTTACAGGTTAAAACAGCGAGAGCAGAGCCGGGATTTTTACAGTTTAAAACAGCGAGAGGAGAGCCGGGATTTTTACAGTTTAAAACTGCGAGAGGAGAGCCGGGATTTTTACAGTTTAAACAGCGAGAGGAGAGCCGGGATTTTTATAGGTTTAAAAAGCGAGAGGAGAGCCGAGATTTTTACAGGTTAAAACAGCGAGAGGAAAACTGGGATTTTTACAGTTTAAAACAGCAAGAGTAGAGACGGGATTTCTACACTTTAAAACAGCGATAGGAGAGCCAGGATTTTTACAGGTTAAAACAGCGAGAGGAGAGCCGGGATTTTTACAGGTTTAAATTATGAGAGGAGAGCTGGGATCTTAATGCTTTAAAAATGAGAGAGGAAAAACGGGATTTTCACAGTTTAAAACAGCGGGAGGAAAGACATGATTTTTACAGGTTAAAACAGTGAGATTAGAGCCAGGAATTTTACTGTTTAAAACAGCGAGACGAAAGCCGGGGTTTTTACAGGTTACAACAGCGAGAGGAGAGTTGGGATTTTTACAGGTTAAAACAGCGAGAGGAATGCCGGGATTTTTACTGTTTAAAATAGCGAGAGGAGAACCAAGATTTTTAGAGGTTAAAACAGCGAGAGGGGAGCAGGGATTTTTGTAGCTTAAAACAGCGAGAGGAGAGCCCTGAGTTTTACAGGTTAAAACAGCGAGATTTGAGCCGGGATTTTTACAGGTTAAAACAGCGAGTGGAGGGATAGGATTTTTACAGGGTAGAACAGCGAGAGGAGAGATGGGATTTTTAGAGGCTTGAACAGCGAGAGGAGAGCTAGGTTTTTTCAACTTTAAACCAGCAAGAGGAGAGCCGGGATTTTTACAAGTAAAAACAGCGAGAGGAGAGCTGGGATTTTTACAGGTTTAAATGATGAGAGGAGAGCTGGGATTTCTAAGCTTTAAAAATGAGAGAGGTTTACTGGGATTTTCACAGTTTAAAACAGCAAGAGGAAAGCCATGATTTTTACAGGTTAAAACAGCGAGAGGAGAACCGGGACTTTTACAGGTTAAAACAGCGAGTGGAGAGATGGGATTTTTACAGGTTAAAACAGCGAGAGGTGCACCGGGATTTTTACTGTTTAAAACAGCAAGAGGAGAGACGGGATTTTTACAGGTTAAAACAGAGAGAGGAGTGCTGGGATTTTTACAGGTTAAAACAGCGAGAGGAGTGCCGGGATTTTTACAGTTTTAAACAGCGAAGGAGAGCCGGGATTTTTACAGTTTAAACAGCGAGAGGAGAGCCTGGATTTTTACAGGTTAAAACAGCGAGAGGAATGCCGGGATTTTTACTGTTTAAAACAGTGAGAGGATAAACAAGATTTTTACAGGTTAACTCAGGAAGAGGAGAGCCGGGATTTTTACAGGTTTAAATGATGAGAGGAGAGCTGGGATTTCTAAGCTTTAAAAATGAGAGAGGATTACTGGGATTTTCACAGTTTAAAACAGCAAGAGGAAAGCCATGATTTTTACAGGTTAAAACAGCGAGAGGAGAACCGGGATTTTTACAGGTTAAAACAGCGAGTGGAGAGATGGGATTTTTACAGGTTAAAACAGCGAGAGGTGCACCGGGATTTTTACTGTTTAAAACAGCAAGAGGAGAGCCGAGATTTTTACAGGTTAAAACAGAGAGAGGAGTGCTGGGATTTTTACAGGTTAAAACAGCGAGAGGAGTGCCGGGATTTTTACAGTTTTAAACAGCGAAGGAGAGCCGGGATTTTTACAGTTTTAAACAGCGAAGGAGAGCCGGGATTTTTACAGTTTAAAACAGCGAGAGGAGAGCCGGGATTTTTACAGTTTAAACAGCGAGAGGAGAGCCGGGATTTTTACAGGTTAAAACAGCGAGAGGAATGCCGGGATTTTTACTGTTTAAAACAGTGAGAGGATAAACAAGATTTTTACAGGTTAACTCAGGAAGAGGAGAGCCGGTATTTTTGGAGGTTAAAACAGCGAGAGGACAGCCAGGATTTTTACAGGTTAACTCAGCGAGAGGAGAGCCGGGATTTTTACAGGTTAAAACAGGGAGAGGAGAGTTGGGACTTTTACAGGTTAACTCAGGAAAAGAAGAGCCGGGATTTTTACAGGCTAAAACAGTGAGAGGAGAGCTGGGACCTTAATGCTTTAAAAATGAGAGAGGAAAAACGGGATTTTCACAGTTTAAAACAGCGGGAGGAAAGCCGTGATTGTTACAGGTTAAAACAGTGAGATTAGAGCTGGGAATTTTACTGATTAAAACAGCGAGAGGAGAGCCGGGGTTTTCACAGGTTAAAACAGCGAGAGGAATGCCGGGATTTTTACTGTTTAAAATAGCGAGAGGAGAACCAAGATTTTTAGAGGTTAAAACAGCGAGAGGGGAGCAGGGATTTTTGTAGCTTAAAACAGCGAGAGGAGAGCCCTGAGTTTTACAGGTTAAAACAGCGAGATTTGAGCCGGGATTTTTACAGGTTAAAACAGCGAGTGGAGGGATAGGATTTTTACAGGGTAGAACAGCGAGAGGAGAGATGGGATTTTTAGAGGCTTGAACAGCGAGAGGAGAGCTAGGTTTTTTCAACTTTAAACCAGCAAGAGGAGAGCCGGGATTTTTACAAGTAAAAACAGCGAGAGGAGAGCTGGGATTTTTACAGGTTTAAATGATGAGAGGAGAGCTGGGATTTCTAAGCTTTAAAAATGAGAGAGGTTTACTGGGATTTTCACAGTTTAAAACAGCAAGAGGAAAGCCATGATTTTTACAGGTTAAAACAGCGAGAGGAGAACCGGGACTTTTACAGGTTAAAACAGCGAGTGGAGAGATGGGATTTTTACAGGTTAAAACAGCGAGAGGTGCACCGGGATTTTTACTGTTTAAAACAGCAAGAGGAGAGACGGGATTTTTACAGGTTAAAACAGAGAGAGGAGTGCTGGGATTTTTACAGGTTAAAACAGCGAGAGGAGTGCCGGGATTTTTACAGTTTTAAACAGCGAAGGAGAGCCGGGATTTTTACAGTTTAAACAGCGAGAGGAGAGCCTGGATTTTTACAGGTTAAAACAGCGAGAGGAATGCCGGGATTTTTACTGTTTAAAACAGTGAGAGGATAAACAAGATTTTTACAGGTTAACTCAGGAAGAGGAGAGCCGGGATTTTTACAGGTTTAAATGATGAGAGGAGAGCTGGGATTTCTAAGCTTTAAAAATGAGAGAGGATTACTGGGATTTTCACAGTTTAAAACAGCAAGAGGAAAGCCATGATTTTTACAGGTTAAAACAGCGAGAGGAGAACCGGGATTTTTACAGGTTAAAACAGCGAGTGGAGAGATGGGATTTTTACAGGTTAAAACAGCGAGAGGTGCACCGGGATTTTTACTGTTTAAAACAGCAAGAGGAGAGCCGAGATTTTTACAGGTTAAAACAGAGAGAGGAGTGCTGGGATTTTTACAGGTTAAAACAGCGAGAGGAGTGCCGGGATTTTTACAGTTTTAAACAGCGAAGGAGAGCCGGGATTTTTACAGTTTAAAACAGCGAGAGGAGAGCCGGGATTTTTACAGTTTAAACAGCGAGAGGAGAGCCGGGATTTTTACAGGTTAAAACAGCGAGAGGAATGCCGGGATTTTTACTGTTTAAAACAGTGAGAGGATAAACAAGATTTTTACAGGTTAACTCAGGAAGAGGAGAGCCGGTATTTTTGGAGGTTAAAACAGCGAGAGGACAGCCAGGATTTTTACAGGTTAACTCAGCGAGAGGAGAGCCGGGATTTTTACAGGTTAAAACAGGGAGAGGAGAGTTGGGACTTTTACAGGTTAACTCAGGAAAAGAAGAGCCGGGATTTTTACAGGCTAAAACAGTGAGAGGAGAGCTGGGACCTTAATGCTTTAAAAATGAGAGAGGAAAAACGGGATTTTCACAGTTTAAAACAGCGGGAGGAAAGCCGTGATTGTTACAGGTTAAAACAGTGAGATTAGAGCTGGGAATTTTACTGATTAAAACAGCGAGAGGAGAGCCGGGGTTTTCACAGGTTAAAACAGCGAGAGTAGAGCTGGGATTTTTAGAGGTTAATACAGCGAGAGGAGAAACGGGATTTTTACAGGTTAATACAGCGAGAGGAGAAACGGGATTTTTACAGGTTAAAACAGCGAGTGGAGAGATGGAATCTTTACTGGTTAAAACAGCAAGAGGAGAGTTGGGATTTTTACAGGTTTAAATGATGAGAGGGGCGCTGGGATTTTAATGCTTTAAAAATAAGAGAGGATTACTGGGATTTTCACTGTTTAAAACAGCAAGAGGAAAGCCATGATTTTTACAGGTTAAAACAGCGAGAGGAGAACCGGGATTTTTACAGGTTAAAACAGCGAGCGGAGAAACGGATATTTTTACAGGTTAAAACAGCGAGTGGAGAGATGGAATTTTTACAGGTTAAAACAGCAAGAGGAGAGTTGGGATTTTTACAGGTTTAAATGATGAGAGGAGAACTGGAATGTTAATGCTTTAAAAATAAGAGAGGAAAAACGGGATTTTTACAGGTTAAAACAGTGAGATTAGAGCCGGGATTTTACTGTTTAAAACATCGAGAGGAGAGCCGGGGTTTTTACAGGTTACAACAGCGAGAGGCGAGCTGGGATTTTTACAGGTTAAAACAGCAAGAGGATTGCCGGGATTTTTACAGGTTTAAAACAGCGAGAGGTGAGCCGGGATTTTTACAGGTTAAAAAAGTGAGAGGAATGCCGGGATTTTTACTGTTTAAAACAGCGAGAGGATAAACAAGATTTTTACAGGTTAACTCAGGAAGAGGAGAGCCGGTATTTTTGGAGGTTAAAACAGCGAGAGGACAGCCAGGATTTTTACAGGTTAACTCAGCGAGAGGAGAGCCGGGATTTTTACAGGTTAAAACAGGGAGAGGAGAGTTGGGATTTTTACAGGTTAACTCAGGAAAAGGAGAGCCGGGATTTTTACAGGTTAAAACAGCGAGAGGACAGCTAGGATTTTTAAAGTTTAATAGAGTGAGAGGAGAGCCGGGATTTTTACGGGTTAAAACAGTGAGAGGAGAGCCGGCATTTTTACACAGGTTAAAACAGCGAGAGGAGAGGCAGGATTTTTACACTTTAAAACAGCGAGAGGAAAGCCGCGATTTTTACAGGTTTGAACAGTGAGAGGATGGATGGGATTTCTACACTTTAAAACAGCGAGAGGCGAGCCGGGTTTTTTACAGGTTTGAGCAGCGAGAGGAGAGCCAGGATTTTTACAGGTTAAAATGACGAGAAGAGAGCCGGGTGTATGTTTAAAACAGCAAAAGGAGAACAGGGATTTATACAGGTTAAAACAGCGAGAAGAGAGGCGGGATTTTAACAGTTTGAAACAGCGAGAGGAGAGCTGGGATTTTTAGAGGTTAAAACAGTGAGAGGAGAGCCGGGATTTTTACAAGTTAAAACAGCGAGAGGAGAGCCGGGATTTTTACAGGTTTAAATTATGAGAGGAGAGCCGGGATTTTTACAGGTTAAAACAGAGAGAGGAGTGCTGGGATTTTTACAGGTTAAAACAGCGAGAGGAGTGCCGGGATTTTTACAGTTTTAAACAGCGAAGGAGAGCCGGGATTTTTACAGTTTAAAACAGCGAGAGGAGAGCCGGGATTTTTACAGTTTAAACAGCGAGAGGAGAGCCGGGATTTTTACAGGTTAAAACAGCGAGAGGAATGCCGGGATTTTTACTGTTTAAAACAGTGAGAGGATAAACAAGATTTTTACAGGTTAACTCAGGAAGAGGAGAGCCGGTATTTTTGGAGGTTAAAACAGCGAGAGGACAGCCAGGATTTTTACAGGTTAAAATGACGAGAGGAGAGCCGGGAGTATGTTTAAAACAGCAAAAGGAGAACAGGGATTTATACAGGTTAAAACAGCGAGAGGAGAGGCGGGATTTTAACAGTTTGAAACAGCGAGAGGAGAGCCGGGATTTTTACAAGTTAAAACAGCGAGAGGAGAGCCGGGATTTTTACAAGTTAAAACAGCGAGAGGAGAGCCGGGATTTTTACAAGTTAAAACAGCGAGAGGAGAGCCGGGATTTTTACAGGTTTAAATTATGAGAGGAGAGCTGGGATTTTTAGAGGTTAAAACAGCGAGAGGAGAGCCGGGATTTTTACAAGTTAAAACAGCGAGAGGAGAGCCGGGATTTTTACAGGTTTAAATTATGAGAGGAGAGCTGGGATCTTAATGCTTTAAAAATGAGAGAGGAAAACGGGATTTTCACAGTTTAAAACAGCGGGATGAAAGCCGTGATTTTGACAGGTTAAAACAGTGAGATTAGAGCCGGGAATTTTACTGTTTAAAACAGCGAGAGGAGAGCCAGGGTTTTTACAGGTTAAAACAGCGAGAGGAGAGCCGGGATTTTTACAGGTTAAAACAGAGAGAGGAAAGCCTTGATTTTTAAGGGTTAAAGCAGTGAGATTGGAGCCAGGATTCTTACAGGTTTGTACAGCTAGAGGAGAACATGGATTTCTGAAGTCTAAAACAGCGAGAGGAGAGCCGGGATTTTTACAGGTTACAACAACGAGAGGAGAGCTGGGACTTTTATAGGCAAAAATGATAAAGGAGAACTGTGATATTTACAGTTTAAAACTGAGAGTAGAGCCAGGAATTTCACAGTTTAAAACAGTGAGAGGAAAGCCAGGATTTTTGCAGGTTAAAACAGCAAGTGGAGAATTGGGATTTTTACAGGTTAAAACAGCGAGAGGGGAGCAGGGATTTTTATACCTTAAAACAGCGAGAGGAGAGCCAGGATTTTTCAAGTTTAAACCAGCGAGAGGAGAGCCAGGATTTTTACAGGTGAAAACAGCGAGAGGAGAGCTGGGATTTTTACAGCTAAAAACAGCGAGAGTAGAGCTGGGATTTTTAGAGGTTAATACAGCGAGAGGAGAAACGGGATTTTTACAGGTTAAAACAGCGAGTGGAGAGATGGAATTTTTACAGGTTAAGACAGCAAGAGGAGAGTTGGGATTTTTACAGGTTTAAATGATGAGAGGAGAGCTGGGATTTTAATGCTTTAAAAATAAGAGAGGGAAAACGGTATTTTCACAGTTTAAAACAGCGGGAGGAAAGCCGTGATTTTTACAGGTTAAAACAGTGAGATTAGAGCCGGGAATTTTACTGTTTAAAACAGCGAGAGGAAAGCCGGGGTTTTCACAGGTTACAACAGCGAGAGGAGAGTTGGGATTTTTACAGGTTAAAAAAGTGAGAGGAATGCCGGGATTTTTACTGTTTAAAACAGTGAGAGGAGAACCAAGATTTTTACAGGTTAACTCAGGAAGAGGAGAGCCGGTATTTTTGGAGGTTAAAACAGCGAGAGGGGAGCAGTGATTTTTACAGGTTAACTCAGCGAGAGGAGAGCTGGAATTTTTACAGGTTAAAACAGGGAGAGGAGAGTTGGGACTTTTACAGGTTAACTCAGGAAAAGAAGAGCCGGGATTTTTACAGGTTAAAACAGCGAGAGGTGAACCGAGATTTTTACAGGTTTACTCAGGAAGAGGAGAGCCGGTATTTTTAGAGGTTAAAACAGTGAGAGGAGAGCCGGGATTTTTACAAGTTAAAACAGCGAGAGGAGAGCCGGGATTTTTACAGGTTTAAATTATGAGAGGAGAGCTGGGACCTTAATGCTTTAAAAATGAGAGAGGAAAATGGGATTTTCACACTTTAAAACAGCGGGAGGAAAGCCGTGATTTTTACAGGTTAAAACAGTGAGATTAGAACCGGGAAATTTACTGTTTAAAACAGCGAGAGGAGAGCCGGGGTTTTTACAGGTTAAAACAGCGAGAGGAGAGCCGGGATTTTTACAGGTTTAAATTATGAGAGGAGAGCCGGGATTTTTACAAGTTAAAACAGCGAGAGGAGAGCCGGGATTTTTACAAGTTAAAACAGCGAGAGGAGAGCCGGGATTTTTACAGGTTTAAATTATGAGAGGAGAGCTGGGATTTTTAGAGGTTAAAACAGCGAGAGGAGTGCCGGGATTTTTACAAGTTAAAACAGCGAGAGGAGAGCCGGGATTTTTACAGGTTTAAATTATGAGAGGAGAGCTGGGATCTTAATGCTTTAAAAATGAGAGAGGAAAAAAAGGAATTTTCACAGTTTAAAACAGCGGGATGAAAGCCGTGATTTTGACAGGTTAAAACAGTGAGATTAGAGCCGGGAATTTTACTGTTTAAAACAGCGAGAGGAGAGCCGGGATTTTTACAGGTTAAAACAGAGAGAGGAAAGCCTTGATTTTTAAGGGTTAAAGCAGTGAGATTGGAGCCAGGATTTTTACAGGTTTGAACAGCTAGAGGAGAACATGGATTTCTGAAGTCTAAAACAGCGAGAGGAGAGCCGGGATTTTTACAGGTTACAACAGCGAGAGGAGAGCTGGGATTTTTATAGGCTAAAATGATAAAGGAGAACTGTGATATTTACAGTTTAAAACTGAGAGTAGAGCCAGGATTTTCACAGTTTAAAACAGCGAGAGGAAAGCCAGGATTTTTGCAGGTTAAAACAGCAGGAGGCGAATTGGGATTTTTATAGGTTAAAACAGCGAGAGGGGAGCAGGGATTTTTATAGCTTAAAACAGCGAGAGTAGAGACGGGATTTCTACACTTTAAAACAGCGAGAGGAGAGCCAGGATTTTTACAGGTTAAAACAGTGAGAGGAGAGCTGGGCTTTTTACAGCTAAAAACAGCGAGAGTAGAGCTGGGATTTTTAGAGGTTAATACAGCGAGAAGGGAAACGGGATTTTTACAGGTTAAAACAGCGAGTGGAGAGATGGAATTTTTACTGGTTAAAACAGCAAGAGGAGAGTTGGGATTTTTACAGGTTTAAATGATGAGAGGAGAGCTGGGATTTTAATGCTTTAAAAATAAGAGAGGAAAAACGGGATTTTCACAGTTTAAAACAGCGGGAGGAAAGCCGTGATTTTTACAGGTTAAAACAGTGAGATTAGAGCCGGGAATTTTACTGTTTAAAACAGCGAGAGGAGAGCCGGGGTTTTTACAGGTTAAAACAGCGAGAGGAGAGCCGGGATTTTTACAGGTTAAAACAGAGAGAGGAAAGCCTTGATTTTTAAGGGTTAAAGCAGTGAGATTGGAGCCAGGATTTTTACAGGTTTGAACAGCTAGAGGAGAACATGGATTTCTGAAGTCTAAAACAGCGAGAGGAGAGCCGGGAATTTTACAGGTTACAACAGCGAGAGGCGAGCTGGGATTTTTACAGCTAAAAACAGCGAGAGTAGAGCTGGAATTTTTACAGGTTAAAAAAGCGAGAGGAATGCCGGGATTTTTACTGTTTAAAACAGTGAGAGGATAAACAAGATTTTTACAGGTTAACTCAGGAAGAGGAGAGCCGGTATTTTTGGAGGTTAAAACAGCGAGAGGACAGCCAGGATTTTTACAGGTTAACTCAGCGAGAGGAGAGCCGGGATTTTTACAGGTTAAAACAGAGAGAGGAGAGTTGGGATTTTTACAGGTTAACTCAGGAAAAGGAGAGCCGGGATTTTTACAGGTTAAAACAGCGAGAGATGAGCTGAGATTTTTACAGGTTTACTCAGGAAGAGGAGAGCCGGTATTTTTAGAGGTTAAAACAGCGAGCAGACAGCCAGGAGTTTTACAGGTTAACTCAGGGAGAAGAGTGTTGGGATTTTTTCAAGTGAAAACAGCGAGAGGAGAGCCGGGATTTTTACAGGTTTAAATGATGAGAGGAGAGCTGGGATTTCTAAGCTTTAAAAATGAGAGAGGATTACTGGGATTTTCACAGTTTAAAACAGCAAGAGGAAAGCCATGATTTTTACAGGTTAAAACAGCGAGAGGAGAGCCGGGATTTTTACTGTTTAAAACAGCAAGAGGAGAGCCGGGATTTTTACAGTTTAAACAGCGAGAGGAGAGCCGGGATTTTTACAGGTTAAAACAGCGAGAGGAATGCCGGGATTTTTACTGTTGAAAACAGTGAGAGGATAAACAAGATTTTTACAGGTTAACTCAGGAAGAGGAGAGCCGGTATTTTTGGAGGTTAAAACAGCGAGAGGACAGCCAGGATTTTTACAGGTTAACTCAGCGAGAGGAGAGCCGGGATTTTTACAGGTTAAAACAGGGAGAGGAGAGTTGGGACTTTTACAGGTTAACTCAGGAAAAGAAGAGCCGGGATTTTTACAGGTTAAAACAGCGAGAGGTGAACCGAGATTTTTACAGGTTTACTCAGGAAGAGGAGAGACGGTATTTTTAGAGGTTAAAACAGCGAGCGGACAGCTAGGATTTTTACAGGTTAAAACAGCGAGAGCAGAGCCGGGATTTTTACAGTTTAAAACAGCGAGAGGAGAGCCGGGATTTTTACAGTTTAAAACTGCGAGAGGAGAGCCGGGATTTTTACAGTTTAAACAGCGAGAGGAGAGCCGGGATTTTTATAGGTTTAAAAAGCGAGAGGAGAGCCGAGATTTTTACAGGTTAAAACAGCGAGAGGAAAACTGGGATTTTTACAGTTTAAAACAGCAAGAGTAGAGACGGGATTTCTACACTTTAAAACAGCGAGAGGAGAGCCAGGATTTTTACAGGTTAAAACAGCGAGAGGAGAGCCGGGATTTTTACAGGTTTAAATTATGAGAGGAGAGCTGGGATCTTAATGCTTTAAAAATGAGAGAGGAAAAACGGGATTTTCACAGCTTAAAACAGCGGGAGGAAAGACATGATTTTTACAGGTTAAAACAGTGAGATTAGAGCCGGGAATTTTACTGTTTAAAACAGCGAGACGAAAGCCGGGGTTTTTACAGGTTACAACAGCGAGAGGAGAGTTGGGATTTTTACAGGTTAAAACAGCGAGAGGAATGCCGGGATTTTTACTGTTTAAAATAGCGAGAGGAGAACCAAGATTTTTAGAGGTTAAAACAGCGAGAGGGGAGCAGGGATTTTTGTAGCTTAAAACAGCGAGAGGAGAGCCCTGAGTTTTACAGGTTAAAACAGCGAGATTTGAGCCGGGATTTTTACAGGTTAAAACAGCGAGTGGAGGGATAGGATTTTTACAGGGTAGAACAGCGAGAGGAGAGATGGGATTTTTAGAGGCTTGAACAGCGAGAGGAGAGCTAGGTTTTTTCAACTTTAAACCAGCAAGAGGAGAGCCGGGATTTTTACAAGTTAAAACAGCGAGAGGAGAGCTGGGATTTTTACAGGTTTAAATGATGAGAGGAGAGCTGGGATTTCTAAGCTTTAAAAATGAGAGAGGTTTACTGGGATTTTCACAGTTTAAAACAGCAAGAGGAAAGCCATGATTTTTACAGGTTAAAACAGCGAGAGGAGAACCGGGACTTTTACAGGTTAAAACAGCGAGTGGAGAGATGGGATTTTTACAGGTTAAAACAGCGAGAGGTGAACCGGGATTTTTACTGTTTAAAACAGCAAGAGGAGAGACGGGATTTTTACAGGTTAAAACAGAGAGAGGAGTGCTGGGATTTTTACAGGTTAAAACAGCGAGAGGAGTGCCGGGATTTTTACAGTTTTAAACAGCGAAGGAGAGCCGGGATTTTTACAGTTTAAACAGCGAGAGGAGAGCCTGGATTTTTACAGGTTAAAACAGTGAGAGGAATGCCGGGATTTTTACTGTTTAAAACAGTGAGAGGATAAACAAGATTTTTACAGGTTAACTCAGGAAGAGGAGAGCCGGGATTTTTACAGGTTTGAATGATGAGAGGAGAGCTGGGATTTCTAAGCTTTAAAAATGAGAGTGGATTACTGGGATTTTCACAGTTTAAAACAGCAAGAGGAAAGCCATGATTTTTACAGGTTAAAACAGCGAGAGGAGAACCGGGATTTTTACAGGTTAAAACAGCGAGTGGAGAGATGGGATTTTTACAGGTTAAAACAGCGAGAGGTGCACCGGGATTTTTACTGTTTAAAACAGCTAGAGGAGAGCCGGGATTTTTACAGGTTAAAACAGAGAGAGGAGTGCTGGGATTTTTACAGGTTAAAACAGCGAGAGGAGTGCTGGGATTTTTACAGTTTTAAACAGCGAAGGAGAGCCGGGATTTTTACAGTTTAAAACAGCGAGAGGAGAGCCGGGATTTTTACAGTTTAAACAGCGAGAGGAGAGCCGGGATTTTTACAGGTTAAAACAGCGAGAGGAATGCCGGGATTTTTACTGTTTAAAACAGTGAGAGGATAAACAAGATTTTTACAGGTTAACTCAGGAAGAGGAGAGCCGGTATTTTTGGAGGTTAAAACAGCGAGAGGACAGCCAGGATTTTTACAGGTTAACTCAGCGAGAGGAGAGCCGGGATTTTTACAGGTTAAAACAGGGAGAGGAGAGTTGGGACTTTTACAGGTTAACTCAGGAAAAGAAGAGCCGGGATTTTTACAGGCTAAAACAGTGAGAGGAGAGCTGGGACCTTAATGCTTTAAAAATGAGAGAGGAAAAACGGGATTTTCACAGTTTAAAACAGCGGGAGGAAAGCCGTGATTGTTACAGGTTAAAACAGTGAGATTAGAGCCGGGAATTTTACTGATTAAAACAGCGAGAGGAGAGCCGGGGTTTTCGCAGGTTAAAACAGCGAGAGTAGAGCTGGGATTTTTAGAGGTTAATACAGCGAGAGGAGAAACGGGATTTTTACAGGTTAATACAGCGAGAGGAGAAACGGGATTTTTACAGGTTAAAACAGCGAGTGGAGAGATGGAATCTTTACTGGTTAAAACAGCAAGAGGAGAGTTGGGATTTTTACAGGTTTAAATGATGAGAGGGGCGCTGGGATTTTAATGCTTTAAAAATAAGAGAGGATTACTGGGATTTTCACTGTTTAAAACAGCAAGAGGAAAGCCATGATTTTTACAGGTTAAAACAGCGAGAGGAGAACCGGGATTTTTACAGGTTAAAACAGCGAGCGGAGAAACGGATATTTTTACAGGTTAAAACAGCGAGTGGAGAGATGGAATTTTTACAGGTTAAAACAGCAAGAGGAGAGTTGGGATTTTTACAGGTTTAAATGATGAGAGGAGAACTGGAATGTTAATGCTTTAAAAATAAGAGAGGAAAAACGGGATTTTTACAGGTTAAAACAGTGAGATTAGAGCCGGGATTTTACTGTTTAAAACATCGAGAGGAGAGCCGGGGTTTTTACAGGTTACAACAGCGAGAGGCGAGCTGGGATTTTTACAGGTTAAAACAGCAAGAGGATTGCCGGGATTTTTACAGGTTTAAAACAGCGAGAGGTGAGCCGGGATTTTTACAGGTTAAAAAAGTGAGAGGAGAGTTGGGACTTTTACAGGTTAACTCAGGAAAAGAAGAGCCGGGATTTTTACAGGTTAAAACAGTGAGAGGAGAGCTGGGACCTTAATGCTTTAAAAATGAGAGAGGGAAAACGGGATTTTTACAGTTTAAAACAGCGGGAGGAAAGCCGTGATTTTTACAGGTTAAAACAGTGAGATTAGAGCCGGGAATTTTACTGTTTAAAACAGCGAGAGGAAAGCCGGGGTTTTCACAGGTTACAACAGCGAGAGGAGAGTTGGGATTTTTACAGGTTAAAAAAGTGAGAGGAATGCCGGGATTTTTACTGTTTAAAACAGTGAGAGGAGAACCAAGATTTTTACAGGTTAACTCAGGAAGAGGAGAGCCGGTATTTTTGGAGGTTAAAACAGCGAGAGGGGAGCAGTGATTTTTACAGGTTAACTCAGCGAGAGGAGAGCTGGAATTTTTACAGGTTAAAACAGGGAGAGGAGAGTTGGGACTTTTACAGGTTAACTCAGGAAAAGAAGAGCCGGGATTTTTACAGGTTAAAACAGCGAGAGGTGAACCGAGATTTTTACAGGTTTACTCAGGAAGAGGAGAGCCGGTATTTTTAGAGGTTAAAACAGCGAGAGGAGAGCCGGGATTTTTACAAGTTAAAACAGCGAGAGGAGAGCCGGGATTTTTACAGGTTTAAATTATGAGAGGAGAGCTGGGACCTTAATGCTTTAAAAATGAGAGAGGAAAATGGGATTTTCACACTTTAAAACAGCGGGAGGAAAGCCGTGATTTTTACAGGTTAAAACAGTGAGATTAGAACCGGGAAATTTACTGTTTAAAACAGCGAGAGGAGAGCCGGGGTTTTTACAGGTTAAAACAGCGAGAGGAGAGCCGGGATTTTTACAGGTTTAAATTATGAGAGGAGAGCCGGGATTTTTACAAGTTAAAACAGCGAGAGGAGAGCCGGGATTTTTACAAGTTAAAACAGCGAGAGGAGAGCCGGGATTTTTACAGGTTTAAATTATGAGAGGAGAGCTGGGATTTTTAGAGGTTAAAACAGCGAGAGGAGTGCCGGGATTTTTACAAGTTAAAACAGCGAGAGGAGAGCCGGGATTTTTATAGGTTTAAATTATGAGAGGAGAGCTGGGATCTTAATGCTTTAAAAATGAGAGAGGAAAAAAAGGAATTTTCACAGTTTAAAACAGCGGGATGAAAGCCGTGATTTTGACAGGTTAAAACAGTGAGATTAGAGCCGGGAATTTTACTGTTTAAAACAGCGAGAGGAGAGCCGGGATTTTTACAGGTTAAAACAGAGAGAGGAAAGCCTTGATTTTTAAGGGTTAAAGCAGTGAGATTGGAGCCAGGATTTTTACAGGTTTGAACAGCTAGAGGAGAACATGGATTTCTGAAGTCTAAAACAGCGAGAGGAGAGCCGGGATTTTTACAAGTTACAACAGCGAGAGGAGAGCTGGGATTTTTATAGGCTAAAATGATAAAGGAGAACTGTGATATTTACAGTTTAAAACTGAGAGTAGAGCCAGGATTTTCACAGTTTAAAACAGCGAGAGGAAAGCCAGGATTTTTGCAGGTTAAAACAGCAGGAGGCGAATTGGGATTTTTATAGGTTAAAACAGCGAGAGGGGAGCAGGGATTTTTATAGCTTAAAACAGCGAGAGTAGAGACGGGATTTCTACACTTTAAAACAGCGAGAGGAGAGCCAGGATTTTTACAGCTAAAAACAGCGAGAGTAGAGCTGGGATTTTTAGAGGTTAATACAGCGAGAAGGGAAACGGGATTTTTACAGGTTAAAACAGCGAGTGGAGAGATGGGATTTTTACAGGTTTAAATGATGAGAGGAGAGCTGGGATTTTAATGCTTTAAAAATAAGAGAGGAAAAACGGGATTTTCACAGTTTAAAACAGCGGGAGGAAAGCCGTGATTTTTACAGGTTAAAACAGTGAGATTAGAGCCGGGAATTTTACTGTTTAAAACAGCGAGAGGAGAGCCGGGGTTTTTACAGGTTAAAACAGCGAGAGGAGAGCCGGGATTTTTACAGGTTAAAACAGAGAGAGGAAAGCCTTGATTTTTAAGGGTTAAAGCAGTGAGATTGGAGCCAGGATTTTTACAGGTTTGAACAGCTAGAGGAGAACATGGATTTCTGAAGTCTAAAACAGCGAGAGGAGAGCCGGGAATTTTACAGGTTACAACAGCGAGAGGCGAGCTGGGATTTTTACAGCTAAAAACAGCGAGAGTAGAGCTGGAATTTTTACAGGTTAAAAAAGCGAGAGGAATGCCGGGATTTTTACTGTTTAAAACAGTGAGAGGATAAACAAGATTTTTACAGGTTAACTCAGGAAGAGGAGAGCCGGTATTTTTGGAGGTTAAAACAGCGAGAGGACAGCCAGGATTTTTACAGGTTAACTCAGCGAGAGGAGAGCCGGGATTTTTACAGGTTAAAACAGAGAGAGGAGAGTTGGGATTTTTACAGGTTAACTCAGGAAAAGGAGAGCCGGGATTTTTACAGGTTAAAACAGCGAGAGATGAGCTGAGATTTTTACAGGTTTACTCAGGAAGAGGAGAGCCGGTATTTTTAGAGGTTAAAACAGCGAGCAGACAGCCAGGAGTTTTACAGGTTAACTCAGGGAGAAGAGTGTTGGGATTTTTTCAAGTGAAAACAGCGAGAGGAGAGCCGGGATTTTTACAGGTTTAAATGATGAGAGGAGAGCTGGGATTTCTAAGCTTTAAAAATGAGAGAGGATTCACAGTTTAAAACAGCAAGAGGAAAGCCATGATTTTTACAGGTTAAAACAGCGAGAGGAGAGCCGGGATTTTTACAGGTTAAAACAGCGAGAGGAATGCCGGGATTTTTACTGTTGAAAACAGTGAGAGGATAAACAAGATTTTTACAGGTTAACTCAGGAAGAGGAGAGCCGGTATTTTTGGAGGTTAAAACAGCGAGAGGACAGCCAGGATTTTTACAGGTTAACTCAGCGAGAGGAGAGCCGGGATTTTTACAGGTTAAAACAGGGAGAGGAGAGTTGGGACTTTTACAGGTTAACTCAGGAAAAGAAGAGCCGGGATTTTTACAGGTTAAAACAGCGAGAGGTGAACCGAGATTTTTACAGGTTTACTCAGGAAGAGGAGAGACGGTATTTTTAGAGGTTAAAACAGCGAGCGGACAGCTAGGATTTTTACAGGTTAAAACAGCGAGAGGAGAGCCGGGATTTTTACAGTTTAAAACAGCGAGAGGAGAGCCGGGATTTTTACAGTTTAAAACAGTGAGAGGAGAGCCGGGATTTTTACAGTTTAAACAGCGAGAGGAGAGCCGGGATTTTTATAGGTTTAAAAAGCGAGAGGAGAGCCGAGATTTTTACAGGTTAAAACAGCGAGAGGAAAACTGGGATTTTTACAGTTTAAAACAGCAAGAGTAGAGACGGGATTTCTACACTTTAAAACAGCGAGAGGAGAGCCAGGATTTTTACAGGTTAAAACAGCGAGAGGAGAGCCGGGATTTTTACAGGTTTAAATTATGAGAGGAGAGCTGGGATCTTAATGCTTTAAAAATGAGAGAGGAAAAACGGGATTTTCACAGCTTAAAACAGCGGGAGGAAAGACATGATTTTTACAGGTTAAAACAGTGAGATTAGAGCCGGGAATTTTACTGTTTAAAACAGCGAGACGAAAGCCGGGGTTTTTACAGGTTACAACAGCGAGAGGAGAGTTGGGATTTTTACAGGTTAAAACAGCGAGAGGAATGCCGGGATTTTTACTGTTTAAAATAGCGAGAGGAGAACCAAGATTTTTAGAGGTTAAAACAGCGAGAGGGGAGCAGGGATTTTTGTAGCTTAAAACAGCGAGAGGAGAGCCCTGAGTTTTACAGGTTAAAACAGCGAGATTTGAGCCGGGATTTTTACAGGTTAAAACAGCGAGTGGAGGGATAGGATTTTTACAGGGTAGAACAGCGAGAGGAGAGATGGGATTTTTAGAGGCTTGAACAGCGAGAGGAGAGCTAGGTTTTTTCAACTTTAAACCAGCAAGAGGAGAGCCGGGATTTTTACAAGTTAAAACAGCGAGAGGAGAGCTGGGATTTTTACAGGTTTAAATGATGAGAGGAGAGCTGGGATTTCTAAGCTTTAAAAATGAGAGAGGTTTACTGGGATTTTCACAGTTTAAAACAGCAAGAGGAAAGCCATGATTTTTACAGGTTAAAACAGCGAGAGGAGAACCGGGACTTTTACAGGTTAAAACAGCGAGTGGAGAGATGGGATTTTTACAGGTTAAAACAGCAAGAGGTGAACCGGGATTTTTACTGTTTAAAACAGCAAGAGGAGAGACGGGATTTTTACAGGTTAAAACAGAGAGAGGAGTGCTGGGATTTTTACAGGTTAAAACAGCGAGAGGAGTGCCGGGATTTTTACAGTTTTAAACAGCGAAGGAGAGCCGGGATTTTTACAGTTTAAACAGCGAGAGGAGAGCCGGGATTTTTACAGGTTAAAACAGCGAGAGGAATGCCGGGATTTTTACTGTTTAAAACAGTGAGAGGATAAACAAGATTTTTACAGGTTAACTCAGGAAGAGGAGAGCCGGTATTTTTGGAGGTTAAAACAGCGAGAGGACAGCCAGGATTTTTACAGGTTAACTCAGCGAGAGGAGAGCCGGGATTTTTACAGGTTAAAACAGGGAGAGGAGAGTTGGGACTTTTACAGGTTAACTCAGGAAAAGAAGAGCCGGGATTTTTACAGGCTAAAACAGTGAGAGGAGAGCTGGGACCTTAATGCTTTAAAAATGAGAGAGGAAAAACGGGATTTTCACAGTTTAAAACAGCGGGAGGAAAGCCGTGATTGTTACAGGTTAAAACAGTGAGATTAGAGCCGGGAATTTTACTGATTAAAACAGCGAGAGGAGAGCCGGGGTTTTCACAGGTTAAAACAGCGAGAGTAGAGCTGGGATTTTTAGAGGTTAATACAGCGAGAGGAGAAACGGGATTTTTACAGGTTAATACAGCGAGAGGAGAAACGGGATTTTTACAGGTTAAAACAGCGAGTGGAGAGATGGAATCTTTACTGGTTAAAACAGCAAGAGGAGAGTTGGGATTTTTACAGGTTTAAATGATGAGAGGGGAGCTGGGATGTTAATGCTTTAAAAATAAGAGAGGATTACTGGGATTTTCACTGTTTAAAACAGCAAGAGGAAAGCCATGATTTTTACAGGTTAAAACAGCGAGAGGAGAACCGGGATTTTTACAGGTTAAAACAGCGAGCGGAGAAACGGATATTTTTACAGGTTAAAACAGCGAGTGGAGAGATGGAATTTTTACAGGTTAAAACAGCAAGAGGAGAGTTGGGATTTTTACAGGTTTAAATGATGAGAGGAGAACTGGAATGTTAATGCTTTAAAAATAAGAGAGGAAAAACGGGATTTTTACAGGTTAAAACAGTGAGATTAGAGCCGGGATTTTACTGTTTAAAACATCGAGAGGAGAGCCGGGGTTTTTACAGGTTACAACAGCGAGAGGCGAGCTGGGATTTTTACAGGTTAAAACAGCAAGAGGATTGCCGGGATTTTTACAGGTTTAAAACAGCGAGAGGTGAGCCGGGATTTTTACAGGTTAAAAAAGTGAGAGGAATGCCGGGATTTTTACTGTTTAAAACAGCGAGAGGATAAACAAGATTTTTACAGGTTAACTCAGGAAGAGGAGAGCCGGTATTTTTGGAGGTTAAAACAGCGAGAGGACAGCCAGGATTTTTACAGGTTAACTCAGCGAGAGGAGAGCCAGGATTTTTACAGGTTAAAACAGGGAGAGGAGAGTTGGGATTTTTACAGGTTAACTCAGGAAAAGGAGAGCCGGGATTTTTACAGGTTAAAACAGCGAGAGGACAGCTAGGATTTTTAAAGTTTAATAGAGTGAGAGGAGAGCCGGGATTTTTACGGGTTAAAACAGTGAGAGGAGAGCCGGCATTTTTACACAGGTTAAAACAGCGAGAGGAGAGGCAGGATTTTTACACTTTAAAACAGCGAGAGGAAAGCCGCGATTTTTACAGGTTTGAACAGTGAGAGGATGGATGGGATTTCTAAACTTTAAAACAGCGAGAGGCGAGCCGGGTTTTTTACAGGTTTGAGCAGCGAGAGGAGAGCCAGGATTTTTACAGGTTAAAATGACGAGAAGAGAGCCGGGTGTATGTTTAAAACAGCAAAAGGAGAACAGGGATTTATACAGGTTAAAACAGCGAGAAGAGAGGCGGGATTTTAACAGTTTGAAACAGCGAGAGGAGAGCTGGGATTTTTAGAGGTTAAAACAGTGAGAGGAGAGCCGGGATTTTTACAAGTTAAAACAGCGAGAGGAGAGCCGGGATTTTTACAGGTTTAAATTATGAGAGGAGAGCCGGGATTTTTACAGGTTAAAACAGAGAGAGGAGTGCTGGGATTTTTACAGGTTAAAACAGCGAGAGGAGTGCCGGGATTTTTACAGTTTTAAACAGCGAAGGAGAGCCGGGATTTTTACAGTTTAAAACAGCGAGAGGAGAGCCGGGATTTTTACAGTTTAAACAGCGAGAGGAGAGCCGGGATTTTTACAGGTTAAAACAGCGAGAGGAATGCCGGGATTTTTACTGTTTAAAACAGTGAGAGGATAAACAAGATTTTTACAGGTTAACTCAGGAAGAGGAGAGCCGGTATTTTTGGAGGTTAAAACAGCGAGAGGACAGCCAGGATTTTTACAGGTTAACTCAGCGAGAGGAGAGCCGGGATTTTTACAGGTTAAAACAGGGAGAGGAGAGTTGGGACTTTTACAGGTTAACTCAGGAAAAGAAGAGCCGGGATTTTTACAGGTTAAAACAGTGAGAGGAGAGCTGGGACCTTAATGCTTTAAAAATGAGAGAGGAAAAACGGGATTTTCACAGTTTAAAACAGCGGGAGGAAAGCCGTGATTTTTACAGGTTAAAACAGTGAGATTAGAGCCGGGAATTTTACTGATTAAAACAGCGAGAGGAGAGCCGGGGTTTTTACAGGTTAAAACAGCGAGAGGAGAGCCGGGATTTTTACAGGTTATAACAGAGAGAGGAGAGCCGCGATTTTTACAGGTTTGAACAGTGAGAGGATGGATGGGATTTCTAAACTTTAAAACAGCGAGAGGCGAACCAGGTTTTTTACAGGTTTGAACAGCGAGAGGAGAGCCAGGATTTTTACAGGTTAAAATGACGAAAGGAGAGCCGGGATTCTTATGGTTTAAACTGTAAGGAGAGCCAGGATTTTCACGGCGAAAGCCAGGAGTATGTTTAAAACAGCAAAAGGAGAACAGGGATTTATACAGGTTAAAACAGCTAGAGGAGAGGCAGGATTTTTACAGTTTGAAACAGCGAGAGGAGAACCACGATTTTTATAGTTTAAAACAGCGCGAGGAGAGCCGGGATTTTTGCACGTTAAAGCAGCGAGAGGAGAACCACGATTTTTACAGTTTAAACAGCGAGAGGAGAGCCGGGATTTTTAGGAGTTAAAACAGCGAGAGGAGTGCCAGGATTTTTACTGTTTAAAACAGCGAGAGGAGAACCAAGATTTTTAGAGGTTAAAACAGCGAGAGGAGTGCCGGGATTTTTACTGTTTAAAACAGCGAGAGGGGAACCAAGATTTTTACAGGTTAAAACAGCAAGAGGGGAGCAGGGATTTTTATAGCTTAAAACTGCGAGAGGAGAGATGGGATTTTTACAGGGTAAAAAAGCGAGAGGAAAGCCGTCATTTTTACAGGTTAAAACAGCGAGAGGAGAACCGGGATTTTTACAAGTTAAAACAGCGAGTGGAGAGATGGGATTTTTACAGGGTAAAACAGTGAGAGGAGAGATGGGATTTTTACAGGCTTGAACGGGGAAAGGAGAGCCAGGTTTTTTCAAGTTTAAACCAGCAAGAGGAGAGCCGGGATTTTTACAAGTTAAATCAGCGAGAGAGAGCTGGGATTTTTATAGGTTAAAATCATGAAAGGAAAACTGGGATTTTTACGGTTTAAAACTAAAAGAAGAGCCGGGATTTTCACAGTTTAAAACAGCGAGAGGAAAGCCGGTATTATTACAGATTAAAACAGCAAGAGGAGAGCCAGGATTTTTGAAGTGTAAAACAGCGAGAGGAGAGCCAGGATTTTTACAGGTTACAACAGCGAGAGGAGAGCTGGGATTTTTATGGGATAAAATGATAAAGGAGAACTGTGATATTTACGGTTTAAAACTGAGAGTAGAGCCAGGATTTTCATACTTTAAAACAGCGAGCGGAGAGCCGGGATTTTTACAGGTTCAAACAGCGAGAGGAGAGCCAGGATTTTTACAGGTTAAAACTGCGAGAGGAGTGCCAGGATTTTTACTGTTTAAAACAGCGAGAGGAGAACTAAGATTTTTACAGGTTCGAACAGCGAGAGAGGAGCAGGTATTTTTATATTTTAAAACAGCGAGAGGAGTGCCGGGATTTTTACAGTTTAAAACAGCGAGAGGGGAGCTGGGTTTATTACAGGTTAAAACAGTGAGAGGAGAGCCGTGATTCTTACAGGTTAAAACAGCGAGAGGAGAGCCGGGACTTTTACAGGTTAAAACAGCAAGAGGGGAACCGGGATTTTTACAGGTTAAAACTGCGAGAGAAGAGCCGGGATTTTTACAGTTTAAAACAGTGAGAGGAGAACCACGATTTTTACAGTTTAAACAGCGAGAGGAGAGCCGGGATTTTTAGAGGTTAAAACAGCGAGAGGAATGCCGGGATTTTTACTGTTTAAAATAGCGAGAGGAGAACCAACATTTTTAGAGGTTAAAACAGCGAGAGGGGAGCAGGGATTTTTGTAGCTTAAAACAGCGAGAGGAGAGCCCTGAGTTTTACAGGTTAAAACAGCGAGATTTGAGCCGGGATTTTTACAGGTTAAAACAGCGAGTGGAGGGATAGGATTTTTACAGGGTAGAACAGCGAGAGGAGAGATGGGATTTTTAGAGGCTTGAACAGCGAGAGGAGAGCTAGGTTTTTTCAACTTTAAACCAGCAAGAGGAGAGCCGGGATTTTTACAAGTTAAAACAGCGAGAGGAGAGCTGGGATTTTTATAGGTTAAAATCATGAAAGGAAAACTGGGATTTTTACGGTTTAAAACTGAGAGAAGAGCCTGGATTTTCACAGTTTAAAACAGCGAGAGGAAAGCTGGGATTTTTACAGGTTAAAACAGCAAGATGAGAGCCAGTATTATTACAAGTTAAAACAGCAAGAGGAGAGCCGGGATTTTTACAGGTTTGAATAGCGAGAGGAGAGCCAGGATTTTTGAAGTGTAAACCAGCGAGAGGAGAGCCGGGATTTTTACAGGTTAAAACAGCGAGAGGAGAGGCGGGAATTTTACAGGTTAAAACAGCGAGAGGAGAGCCGGAATTTTTACAGGTTAAAACAGCAAGAGGAGAGTCGTGATTCTTACAGGTTAAAACAGTGAGAGGAGGGCCGGGATTTTTACAGTTTAAAACAGCGAGAGGAGAGCCGGGATTTTTACAAGTTAAAACAGCGAGACAAGAGCCGGGATTATTACAGGTTAAAACAGTGAGAGGAGGGCCGGGATTTTTACAGTTTAAAACAGCGAGAGGAGAGCCGGGATTTTTACAAGTTAAAACAGCGAGACAAGAGCCGGGATTATTACAGGTTAAAACAGTGAGTGGAAGGCCGGGATTTTTACAGGTTAAAACCGTGTGCAGAATGTTGGGATTTCTACAGTTTAAAACAGTGTGAGGAGAAGAACAATTTTTACAGCTTAAACCAGCGAGAGGAGAGCCGGGATTTTTACAGGTTAAAACAGCGAGAGGTGAGCTGGGATTTTTATAGGTTAAAATGATAAAGGAGAACTGTGATATTTACGGTTTAAAACTGAGTAGAGCCAGGATTTTCACAGTTTAAAACAGCGAGAGGAGAGCCGGGATTTTTACAGGTTAAAGCAGCGAGAGGAGAGCCGGGAATTCTACAGGTTAAAACAGCGAGAGGAGAGCCGGAATTTTTACAGTTTAAAACAGCGAGAGGAGAGCCGGGATTTTTACAAGTTAAAACAGCGAGACAAGAGCCGGGATTATTACAGGTTAAAACAGTGAGTGGAAGGCCGGGATTTTTACAGGTTAAAACCGTGTGCAGAATGTTGGGATTTCTACAGTTTAAAACAGTGAGAGGAGAAGAACAATTTTTACAGCTTAAAACAGCGAGAGGAGAGCCGGGATTTTTACAGGTTAAAACAGCAAGGGGAGAGCCAGGATTTTTACAGGTTAAAATAGAGAGAGGAAAGCTGGGATTTTTACAAGTTAAAACAGCGAGACGAGAGCCGGGATTTTTACAGGTTAAGACAGTGAGAGGAGAGCCGGGATTTTTACAGTTTAAAACAGCCAGAAGATGGGCGGGATTTTTACAGTTTAAAACAGCGAGAGGAGGGCCGGGATTTTTACAATTTAAAACAGCGAGAGGAGAGCCGGGATTTTTACAGGTTTGAAAAGTCACAGGAGAGCCGGGATTTTTACAGGTTTGAACAGCGGGAAGAGAGCCAGTTTTTTACAGGTCTGAATAGCGAGAAGAGAGCCGGCAATTTTGCAGTTTAAAACAGCGAGAGGAGAGCTGGGATTTTTACAGGTTAAAACGAGAGGAGAGCGAGAAGTTTACAGTTTAAAACAGCCAGAGGAAAGCTGGGATTTTTATAGGTCAAAATGATGAGAAGAGAGCCAGGATTCTTACAGGTTAAAACAGTGAGCGTACAGACGGGATTTCTACAGTGTAAAGCAGCGAGAGGAGAGCTGGGATTTTTACAGGTTACAACAGTGAGAGGCGAGCCGGGAATTTTACAGTTTACAACAGTGAGGCGAAAGCCTGGAGTTTGTTTAAAACAGCAAAAGGAGAGCCAGGGTTTTTACAGGTTAATATAGTGTGAGGAAAGATGGGATTTCTCTAGGTTAAAACCGCGAGAGGAGAGCCGGGATTTTTACAGGGTAAAAGAGCAAGAGGAGAGCCGGGATTTTTACAAGTTAAAACAGTGTGCGGAAAGACAGGATTTCTATAGTTTAAAACAGTGAGAGGAGAGCCGGGATTTTTACATTTTAAAACATTGAGAGGGGAGACGGGATTTTTATATGTTAAAATGATGAGAGGAGAGCCAGAATTTTTACTGGTTTGAGCAACGAGAGGAGAGCCTGGGTTTTTAGAGGTTAATATGATGAGAGGACAGCCGGGATTTTTACGGTTTAAAACTGAGAGGAGAGACAGGATTTCTACATTTTAAAACAGCGAGAGAAGAGCTGGGATTTTTACTGGTTAAAATGATGAGATGAGAGCCGGGATTTTTACAGTTTAAAACTGTAAGGAGAGCCGGGATTTTCACAGTTTAAAACAATGAGAGGAGAGCTGGGATTTTCACTGTTTAAAACAGCGGGAGGAGAGCCGGGATGTTTTCAGGTTTGAACAGCAAGAGGAGAACCGGGATCTTTACATATTAAAACAGCGAGAGGAGGGCCAGGTTTTTGACAGGTTTGAACAGCGAGAGGAATGCCAGCATTTTTACAGTTTAAAACAGCGAGAGTAGAGGCGGGATTTTTACAGTTTTAAACAACGAGAGGAGAGCTGGTATTTTTACAGGTTTGAACAGTGAGAGGAGAGCTGGCATTTTTACAGGTTCGAACAGCAAGAAGAGAGCCGGGATTTTTACTGTTTAAAACAGCGAGAGGAGAGCCAGGCATTTTACAGTTTTGAACAGCGAGAGGAGAGCCGGGATATTTACAGTTCAAAACAGCAAGAGGAGAGCCGGGATTTTTACAGGTTAAAACAGTGAGAGGAAAGCTGGGATTTTTACAGCTAATAACAGCGAAAGGAGAGCTGGGATTTTTATAGGTTAAAAAGATGAAAGGAAAACTGGGATTTTTACGGTTTAAAACTGAGAGAAGAGCTGGGATTTTCACAGTTTAAAACAGCGAGAGGAATACTGCGATTTTTACAGGTTAAAACAGCGAGTGGAGAGCCGGGATTTTTACAGGTTAAAACAGCGAGTGGAGAGCCGGGATTTCTACAGTTTTAAACAGCAAGAGGAGAGCCGGGATATTTACATTTTAAAAACGTTGAGAAGGGAGACGGGATTTTTATATGTTAAAATGATGAGAGGAGAGCCAGAATTTTTACAGGTTTGAACAGCGAGAGGAGAGCCTGGGTTTTTAGAGGTTAATATAATGAGAGGACAGCCGGGATTTTTACAGTTTAAAACTGAGAGGAGAGACGGGATTTCTACATTTTAAAACAGTGAGAGGAGAACCGGGATTTTTACAGGTTAAAACAGCGAGAGGAGAGCAGGGTTATTTATAGTTTAAAATGCTGAGAGGAGAATTGGGATTTTTATGGTTTAAAACTGACAGGAGATCTGGGCTTTTTACAGGTTTGAACAGCGAGAGGTTTTCCGGGATTTTTTCAGGTTAAAACATCAAGAGGAGAGCCAGGTTTTTAGAGGTTTGAACAGCGAGAGGAAAGCCGGGATTTTTACCGGTTTGAACAGTGAGAGGAGAGCCGGGATTTTTACTGGTTTGAACAGTGAGAGGAGAGCCGGGATTTTTACAGTTTAAAACAGCGAGAAGAGAGCCGGGATTTTTACAGTTTAAAACAGCGAGAGGAGAGCCAGGCTTTTTACAGGTTTGAACAGCGAGAAGAAAGCCGGGATTTTCACAGTTTAAAGCAACGAGAGGAGAGCTGGGATTTTCACTCTTTAAAGCAGCAAGAGGAGAGCCGGGATTTTTACAGGTTTGAACATTGAGAGGAATGCCGGCATTTTTACAGGTTTGAACAGCAAGAGGGGAACCGGGATCTTTACAAATTAAAACAACGAGAAGAGAGCCGGGATTTTTACAGGTTTGAAAAGTGACAGGCGAGCTGGGATTTTTACAGGTTTGAACAGCAAGAAGAGAGACGGGATTTTTAGAGCTTAAAACAGCGAGAGCAAGAGCCAGGCATTTTACAGGTTTAAAACAGCGAAAAGAGAGCCGGGATTTTTACACTTTAAAATAGCGAGAGGAGAGCCGGGATTTTTACAGGTTTGCACAGCGAGAGGCGAGCCTGGATTTTTACAGGTTTGCACAGCGAGAGGAGAGCTGGGATTTTTACAGGTTTGCACAGCAAGAGGCGAGCCGGGATTTTTACAGGTTTGAACAGCGAGAGGAGTGCCGGCATTTTTACAGTTTAAAACAGCGAGAGGAGAGCCAGCATTTTTACAGGTAACAACAGCGAGAGGAGAGCCGGGATTTTTACAGGTTAAAACAGTGGGAGGAAAGCTGGGATTTTTACAGCTAATAACAGCGCAAGGAGAGCTGGGATTTTTATAGGTTAAAATGATGAAAGGAAAACTGGGATTTTTACGGTTTAAATCTGACAGAAGAGCCGGGATATTCAGTTTAAAACAGTGAGAGGCGAGCCGGGATTTTTACAGGTTAAAACAGCAAGAGGAGAGCTGGGATTTTCACAGTTTAAAACAATGAAAGGAGAGCTGGTATTTTCACTGTTTAAAACAGCAAGAGGAGAGCCGGCATTTTTACAGTTCAAAACAGCGAGAGGAGAGCCGGGATTTTTACAGTTTAAAACAGCGAGAGGAGAGCTGGGATTTTTACAGGTTTGCACAGCGAGAGGCGAGCTGGGATTTTTACAGGTTTGAACAGCGAGAGGAGTGCCGGCATTTTTACAGTTTAAAACAGCGAGAGGAGAGCCGGCATTTTTACAGGTAACAACAGCGAGATGAGAGCCGGGATTTTTACAGGTTAAAACAGTGGGAGGAAAGCTGGGATTTTTACAGCTAATAACAGCGAAAGAAGAGCTGGGATTTTTATAGGTTAAAATGATGAAAGGAAAACTGGGAATTTTACGGTTTAAAACTGAGAGAAGAGCTGGGATTTTCACAGTTTAAAACAATAAGAGGAAAGCTGCGATTTTTACAGGTTTAAACAACGAGAGGAGAGCCGGGATTTTTACAGGTTAATACAGCGAGAGGAAAGCTGGGATTTTTACAGCTAATAACAGCGCAAGGAGAGCTGGGATTTTTATAGGTTAAAATGATGAAAGGAAAACTGGGATTTTTAAGGTTTAAAACTGAGAGAGGAGAGCTGGGATTTTTATAGGTTAAAATGATGAAAGGAAAACTGGGAATTTTACCGTTTAAAACTGACAGAAGAGCCGGGATATTCAGTTTAAAACAGCGAGAGGGAAGCTGGGAATTTTACATGTTAAAACAGTGAGAGGAGAGCCGGGATTTTTACAGTTTAAAACAGCGAGAAGAGAGCCGGGATTTTTACAGTTTAAAACAGCGAGAGGAGAGCCAGGCTTTTTACAGGTTTGAACAGCGAGAGGAGAGCCGGGACTTTTACAGTTTAAAACTGTAAGGAGAGCCGGCTTTTCACAGTTTAAAACAACGAGAGGAGAGCTGGGATTTTCACTGTTTAAAACAGCAGGAGGAGAGCTGGGATTTTTATAGGTTTGAACAGCGATAGGAATGCCAGCATTTTTACAGGTTTGAACAACAAGAGGGGAACCGGGATCTTTACAAATTAAAACAACGAGAAGAGAGCCGGGATTTTTACAGATTTGAAAAGTGACAGGAGAGCTGGGCTTTTTACAGGTTTGAACAGCAAGAAGAGAGCTGGGATTTTTACAGTTTAAAACAGCGAGAGCAAGAGCCAGGCATTTTACTGGTTTGAACAGCGAAAAGAGAGCCGGCATTTTTACAGTTCAAAACAGCGAAAAGAGAGCCGGCATTTTTACAGTTCAAAACAGCGAGAGGGGAGCCGGGATTTTTACACTTTAAAACAGCGAGAGGCGAGCCGGGATTTTTACAGGTTTGCACAGCGGGAGGCGAGCCGGGATTTTTACAGGTTTGAACAGCGAGAGGAGTGCCGGCATTTTTACAGTTTAAAACAGCGAGAGGAGAGCCAGCATTTTTACAGGTAACAACAACGAGAGGAGAGCCGGGATTTTTACAGGTTAAAACAGTGGGAGGAAAGCTGGGATTTTTACAGCTAATAACAGCGAAAGGAGAGCTGGGATTTTTATAGGTTAAAATGATGAAAGGAAAACTGGGATTTTTACGGTTTAAAACTGAGAGAAGAGCTGGGATTTTCACAGTTTAAAACAATAAGAGGAAAGCTGCGATTTTTACAGGTTCAAACAGCGAGAGGAGAGCTGGGATTGTTACAGGTTAATACAGCGAGAGGAAAGCTGGGATTTTTACAGCTAATAACAGCGCAAGGAGAGCTGGGATTTTTATAGATTAAAATGATGAAAGGAAAACTGGGATTTTTACGGTTTAAATCTGACAGAAGAGCCGGGATATTCAGTTTAAAACAGTGAGAGGCGAGCCGGGATTTTTACAGGTTAAAACAGCAAGAGGAGAGCTGGGATTTTCACAGTTTAAAACAATGAAAGGAGAGCTGGTATTTTCACTGTTTAAAACAGCAAGAGGAGAGCCAGCATTTTTACAGTTCAAAACAGCGAGAGGAGAGCCGGGATTTTTACAGTTTAAAACAGCGAGAGGAGAGCCAGCATTTTTACAGGTAACAACAACGAGAGGAGAGCCGGGATTTTTACAGGTTAAAACAGTGGGAGGAAAGCTGGGATTTTTACAGCTAATAACAGCGAAAGGAGAGCTGGGATTTTTATAGGTTAAAATGATGAAAGGAAAACTGGGATTTTTACGGTTTAAAACTGAGAGAAGAGCTGGGATTTTCACAGTTTAAAACAATAAGAGGAAAGCTGCGATTTTTACAGGTTCAAACAGCGAGAGGAGAGCTGGGATTTTTACAGGTTAATACAGCGAGAGGAAAGCTGGGATTTTTACAGCTAATAACAGCGCAAGGAGAGCTGGGATTTTTATAGGTTAAAATGATGAAAGGACAACTGGGATTTTTACGGTTTAAATCTGACAGAAGAGCCGGGATATTCAGTTTAAAACAGTGAGAGGCGAGCCGGGATTTTTACAGGTTAAAACAGCAAGAGGAGAGCCGGGATTTTCACTGTTTAAAATAACGAAAGGAGAGCTGGGATTTTCACTGTTTAAAACAGCAAGAGGAGAGCCGGCATTTTTACAGTTTAAACCAGTGAGAGGAGAGCCAGGCATTTTACAGGTTTGAACAGCGAAAAGAGAGCCGGCATTTTTACAGTTCAAAACAGCGAGAGGAGAGCTGGGATTTTTACAGGTTTGCACAGCGAGAGACGAGCCGGAATTTTTACAGGTTTGAACAGCGAGAGGAGTGCCGGCATTTTTACAGTTTAAAACAGCGAGAGGAGAGCCAGCATTTTTACAGGTTAAAACAGTGGGAGGAAAGCTGGGATTTTTACAGCTCATAACAGCGAAAGGAGAGCTGGGATTTTTATAGGTTAAAATGATGAAAGGAAAACTGGGATTTTTACGGTTTAAAACTGAGAGAAGAGCTGGGATTTTCACAGTTTAAAACAATAAGAGGAAAGCTGCGATTTTTACAGGTTCAAACAACGAGAGGAGAGCCGGGATTTTTACAGGTTAATACAGCGAGAGGAAAGCTGGGATTTTTACAGCTAATAACAGCGCAAGGAGAGCTGGGATTTTTATAGGTTAAAATGATGAAAGGAAAACTGGGATTTTTACGGTTTAAAACTGAGAGAGGAAAGCTGGGATTTTTACAGCTAATAACAGCGCAAGGAGAGCTGGGATTTTTATAGGTTAAAACGATGATAGGAAAACTGGGATTTTTATGGTTTAAAACTGACAGAAGAGCCGGGATATTCAGTTTAAAACAGCGAGAGGGAAGCTGGGAATGTTACACGTTAAAACAGTGAGAGGAGAGCCGGGATATTTACAGTTTAAAACAGCGAGAGGAGAGCCAGGCTTTTTACAGGTTTGAACAGCGAGAGGAGAGCCGGGACTTTTACAGTTTAAAACTGTAAGGAGAGCCGGCTTTTCACAGTTTAAAACAACGAGAGGAGGGCTGGGATTTTCACTGTTTAAAACAGCAGGAGGAGAGCTGGGATTTTTACAGGTTTGAACAGCGAGAGGAATGCCGGCATTTTTACAGGTTTGAACAACAAGAGGGGAACCGGGATCTTTACAAATTAAAACAACGAGAAGAGAGCCGGGATTTTTACAGGTTTGAAAAGTGACAGGAGAGCTGGGATTTTTACAGGCTTGAACAGCAAGAAGAGAGCCGGGATTTTTACAGTTTAAAACAGCGAGAGCAAGAGCCAGGCATTTTACAGGTTTGAACAGCGAAAAGAGAGCCGGCATTTTTACAGTTCAAAACAGCGAAAAGAGACCCGGCATTTTTACAGTTCAAAACAGCGAGAGGAGAGCCGGGATTTTTACAGGTTTGCACAGCGAGAGGCGAGCCGGGATTTTTACAGGTTTGCACAGCGAGAGGCGAGCCGGGATTTTTACAGGTTTGAACAGCGAGAGGAGTGCCGGCATTTTTACAGTTTAAAACAGCGAGAGGAGTGCCGGCATTTTTACAGGTAACAACAACGAGAGGAGAGCCGGGATTTTTACAGGTTAAAACAGTGGGAGGAAAGCTGGGATTTTTACAGCTAATAACAGCGAAAGGAGAGCTGGGATTTTTATAGGTTAAAATGATGAAAGGAAAACTGGGATTTTTACGGTTTAAAACTGAGAGAAGAGCTGGGATTTTCACAGTTTAAAACAATAAGAGGAAAGCTGCGATTTTTACAGGTTCAAACAGCGAGAGGAGAGCTGGGATTTTTACAGGTTAAAACAGCAAGAGGAGAGCTGGGATTTTCACAGTTTAAAACAACGAAAGGAGAGCTGGGATTTTCACTGTTTAAAACAGCAAGAGGAGAGCTTCAGTGCTCAGCAAATGACTTAGTTTCATACCCTTACGCCCTCACCTCAATGAATTTCGGGCTCGGCATGATGCTGAACTCTTCTTCCGCCGTCTTCGTCTCCGGGCTCACTTCTTTGGGCAGGAGTCCTCTCCCAGTTCAACGGATCCTTTTACCCATCTCCAATATTCTCCCTCCACCTGGACCCCTCCCTCTGGATTCTTACCTTCTCTTGATCTTTTCATTGAGAACTGTCGGCGCGACATTAGTCATCTCAATTTCTCTGCTCCTCTCATCCATTCTAACCTGTCTCTCTCTGAACTTACTGCACTCCATTCTCTCAGGTCCAACCCTGACATTGTCATCAAACCCGCTGACAAGGGTGGTGCTGTTGTTGTCTGGCGCACTGACCTCTACCTCGCGGAGGCTGAGCGTCAACTCGCAGACACTTCCTCCTACCTCTCCCTGGACCATGACCCCACCACTGAACATCAAGCCATTGTTTCCAGGACTGTCACTGACCTCATCTCCTCTGGGGATCTCCCTCCCACAGCTTCCAACCTGATAGTCTCCCAACCTCGGACGGCCCGCTTCTATCTCCTACCCAAAATCCACAAACAGAACTGCCCCGGTAGACCGATCGTCTCAGCTTGTTCCTGCCCCACAGAACTCATTTCTCGTTATCTTGACTCCCTTCTCTCTCCCCTTGTCCAGTCCCTTCCCACCTACATCCGTGATTCCTCTGACACCTTACGTCACATCAACGATTTCCAGTTCCCTGGCCCCAACCACTTCCTCTTCACCATGGACGTCCAATCCCTCTACACCTCCATCCCCCACCAGGATGGTCTGAGGGCCCTTAGCTTCTTCCTCGAACAGAGGCCCGAACAATCCCCATCCACCACTACTCTCCTCCGTCTGGCTGAACTTGTTCTCACACTGAACAACTTCTCCTTCAACTCCTCTCACTTCCTCCAAATAAAAGGTGTGGCTATGGGTACCTGCATGGGCCCCAGCTATGCCTGTCTCTTTATGGGGTATGTGGAACATTCCTTGTTGCAGTCCTACTCCGGCCCCCTTCCACAACTCTTTCTCCGGTACATCGATGATTACTTCGGTGCCGCTTCATGCTCTCGTCAGGACTTGGAAAAATTTATTAATTTTGCTTCCAATCTCCACCCCTCCATCATTTTCACGTGGTCCATCTCTGACACTTCCCTTCCCTTCCTTGACCTCTCTGTCTCAATCTCTGGTGATAGACTGTCCACCAATATCCATTACAAACCCACCGACTCCCACAGCTATCTCGACTACAGCTCCTCACACCCCGCTTCCTGTAAGGACTCCATCCCATTCTCTCAGTTCCTTCGCCTCCGTCGCATCTGTTCCGATGATGCTACATTCAAAAACAGTTCCTCTGACATGTCCTCCTTCTTCCTTAACCGAGGTTTTCCACCCACGGTCGTTGACAGGGCCCTCAACCGTGTCCGGCCCATCTCCCGCGCATCCGCCCTCACGCCTTCTCCTCCCTCCCAGAAACATGATAGGGTCCCCCTTGTCCTCACTTATCACCCCACCAGCCTCCGCATTCAAAGGATCATCCTCCGCCATTTCCGCCAACTCCAGCATGATGCCACCACCAAACACATCTTCCCTTCACCCCCCTTATCGGCATTCCGTAGGGATCGCTCCCTCCGGGACACCCTGGTCCACTCCTCCATCATCCCCTACTCCTCAACCCCCTCCTATGGCACCACCCCATGCCCACGCAAAAGATGCAACACCTGCCCCGTCACTTCCTCTCTCCTCACCGTCCAAGGATCCAAACACTCCTTTCAAGTGAAGCAGCATTTCACTTGCATTTCCCCCAACTTAGTCTACTGCATTCGTTGCTCCCAATGTGGTCTCCTCTACATTGGAGAGACCAAACGTAAACTGGGCGACCGCTTTGCAGAACACCTGCGGTCTGTCCGCAAGAATGACCCAAACCTCCCTGTCGCTTGCCATTTCAACACTCCACCCTGCTCTCTTGCCCACATGTCTGTCCTTGGCTTGCTGCATTGTTCCAGTGAAGCCCAACGCAAACTGGAGGAACAACACCTCATCTTCCGACTAGGGACTTTACAGCCTTCCGGACTGAATATTGAATTCAACAACTTTAGGTCGTAAGCACCCTCCCCCATCCCCACCCCCTTTCTGTTTCCCCCTTCCCTTTTTTTTTTCCCAATAAATTATAAAGATTTTCCTTTTCCCACCTATTTCCATTATATAAATTAAAAAAAAACCCCACTAGAGCTATACCTTGAGTGCCCTACCATCCATTCTTAATTAGCACATTCGTTTAGATAATATCACCAACTTTAATTTTAACACCTATGTGTTCTATTGTACTATTGTCGTTGACATCTTTTGATGAGCTGCTTCTATCACTGCTTGTTTGTCCCTACAACCACACCCCCGCCCCCCCGCTCCACCTCTTTGTCTCTCTATCTCTCCGCCCCCCCACACACACACCTTAAACCAGCTTATATTTCAACTCTTTCTTGGACTCGAACGCAAGTTCTGTCGAAGGGTCATGAGGACTCGAAACGTCAACTCTTTTCTTCTCCGCCGATGCTGCCAGACCTGCTGAGTTTTTCCAGGTAATTCTGTTTTTGTTGAAGAGGAGAGCCGGCATTTTTACAGTTTAAACCAGTGAGAGGAGAGCCAGGCATTTTACAGGTTTGAACAGCGAAAAGAGAGCCGGCATTTTTACAGTTCAAAACAGCGAGAGGAGAGCTGGGATTTTTACAGGTTTGCACAGTGAGAGACGAGCCGGGATTTTTACAGGTTTGAACAGTGAGAGGAGTGCTGGCATTTTTACAGTTTAAAACAGCGAGAGGAGAGCCAGCATTTTTACAGGTAAAAACAGCGAGAGGAGAACCAGCATTTTTACAGGTAAAACCAGCGAGAGGAGAGCCGGGATTTTTACAGGTTAAAACAGTGGGAGGAAAGCTGGGATTTTTACAGCTCATAACAGCGAAAGGAGAGCTGGGATTTTTATAGGTTAAAATGATGAAAGGAAAACTGGGATTTTTACAGTTTAAAACTGAGAGAACAGCTGGGATTTTCACAGTTTAGAATAATAAGAGGAAAGCTGCGACTTTTACAGGTTCAAACAACGAGAGGAGAGCCGGGATTTTTACAGGTTAATACAGCGAGAGGAAAGCTGGGATTTTTACAGCTAATAACAGCGCAAGGAGAGCTGAGATTTTTATAGGTTAAAATGATGAAAGGAAAACTGGGATTTTTACGGTTTAAATCTGACAGAAGAGCCGGGATATTCAGTTTAAAACAGTGAGAGGAGAGCCGGGATTTTCACAGTTTAAAACAACGAAAGGAGAGCTGGTATTTTCACTGTTTAAAGCAGCAAGAGGAGAGCCGGCATTTTTACAGTTCAAAACAGCGAGAGGAGAGCCGGGATTTTTACAGTTTAAACCAGTGAGAGGAGAGCCAGGCATTTTACAGGTTTGAACAGCGAAAAGAGAGCCGGCATTTTTACAGTTCAAAACAGCGAGAGCAGAGCTGGGATTTTTACAGGTTTGCACAGCGAGAGACGAGCTGGGATTTTTACAGGTTTGAACAGCGAGAGGAGTGCCGGCATTTTTACAGTTTAAAACAGCGAGAGGAGAGCCAGGCTTTTTACAGGTTTGAACAGCGAGAAGAAAGCCGGGACTTTTACAGTTTAAAACTGTAAGGAGAGCCGGGATTTTCACAGTTTAAAGCAACGAGAGGAGAGCTGGGATTTTCACTCTTTAAAACAGCAAGAGGAGAGCCGGGATTTTTACAGGTTTGAACATCAAGAGGAATGCCGGCATTTTTACAGGTTTGAACAGCAAGAGGGGAACCGGGACCTTTACAAATTAAAACAACGAGAGGAGAGCCGGGATTTTTACAGGTTTGAAAAGTGACAGGAGAGCTGGGATTTTTACAGGTTTGAACAGCAAGAAGAGAGACGGGATTTTTACAGTTTAAAACAGCGAGAGCAAGAGCCAGGCATTTTACAGCTTTAAAACAGCGAAAAGAGAGCCGGCATTTTTACAGTTCAAAACAGCGAGAGGAGTGCTGGCATTTTTACAGTTCAAAACAGCGAGAGGAGAGCCGCGATTTTTACACTTTAAAACTGCGAGAGGAGAGCAGGGATTTTTACAGGTTTGCACAGCGAGAGGCGAGCCGGGATTTTTACAGGTTTGCACAGCGAGAGGCGAGCCGGGATTTTTACAGGTTTGAACAGCGAGAGGAGTGCCGGCATTTTTACAGTTTAAAACAGCAAGAGGAGAGCCAGCATTTTTACAGGTAACAACAGCGAGAGGAGAGCCAGGATTTTTACAGGTTAAAACAGTGGGAGAAATGCTGGGATTTTTACAGGTAATAACAGCGAAAGGAGAGCTGGGATTTTTATAGGTTAAAATGATGAAAGGAAAACTGGGATTTTTACGGTTTAAAACTGAGAGAAGAGCTGGGATTTTCACAGTTTAAAACAATAAGAGGAAAGCTGCGATTTTTACAGGTTCAAACAGCGAGAGGAGAGCCGGGGCTTTTACAGTTTAAAACTGTAAGGAGAGCCGGCTTTTCACAGTTTAAAACAACGAGAGGAGGGCTGGGATTTTCACTGTTTAAAACAGCAGGAGGAGAGCTGGGATTTTTACAGGTTTGAACAGCGAGAGGAATGCCGGCATTTTTACAGGTTTGAACAACAAGAGGGGAATCGGGATCTTTACAAATTAAAACAACGAGTAGAGAGCCGGGATTTTTACAGGTTTGAAAAGTGACAGGAGAGCTGGGATTTTTACAGGCTTGAACAGCAAGAAGAGAGCCGGGATTTTTACAGTTTAAAACAGCGAGAGCAAGAGCCAGGCATTTTACAGGTTTGAACAGCGAAAAGAGAGCCAGCATTTTTACAGTTCAAAACAGCGAAAAGAGAGCCGGCATTTTTACAGTTCAAAACAGCGAGAGGAGAGCCGGTATTTTTACAGGTTTGCACAGCGAGAGGCGAGCCGGGAATTTTACAGGTTTGCACAGCGAGAGGCGAGCCGGGATTTTTACAGGTTTGAACAGCGAGAGGAGTGCCGGCATTTTTACAGTTTAAAACAGCGAGAGGAGAGCCAGCATTTTTACAGGTAACAACAGCGAGAGGAGTGCCGGGATTTTTACAGGTTAAAACAGTGGGAGGAAAGCTGGGATTTTTACAGCTAATAACAGTGAAAGGAGAGCTGGGATTTTTATAGGTTAAAATGATGAAAGGGAAACTGGGATTTTTACGGTTTAAAACTGAGAGAGGAGAGCTGGGATTTTTATAGGTTAAAATGATGAAAGGAAAACTGGGATTTTTACTGTTTAGAACTGACAGAAGAGCCGGGATATTTAGTTTAAAACAGCGAGAGGGAAGCTGGGAATTTTACGTGTTAAAACAGTGAGAGGAGAGCCGGGATTTTTATAGGTTAATACAACGAGAGGAAAGCTGGGATTTTTACAGCTAATAACAGCGCAAGGAGAGCTGGGATTTTTATAGGTTAAAACGATGAAAGGAAAACTGGGATTTTTATGGTTTAAAACTGACAGAAGAGCCGGGATATTCAGTTTAAAACAGCGAGAGGGAAGCTGGGAATTTTACATGTTAAAACAGTGAGAGGAGAGCCGGGATATTTACCGTTTAAAACAGCGAGAAGAGAGCCAGGCTTTTTACAGGTTTGCACAGCGAGAGGAGAGCCGGGACTTTTACAGTTTAAAACTGTAAGGAGAGCCGGCTTTTCACAGTTTAAAACAACGAGAGGAGAGCTGGGATTTTCAC
This sequence comes from Carcharodon carcharias, assembly GCF_017639515.1. Classification (NCBI taxonomy): domain Eukaryota; kingdom Metazoa; phylum Chordata; class Chondrichthyes; order Lamniformes; family Lamnidae; genus Carcharodon; species Carcharodon carcharias. The sequence continues at coordinate 20,522,396 of NC_054477.1, forward strand.
TGTTTAAAACAGCAGGAGGAGAGCTGGGATTTTTACAGGTTTGAACAGCGAGAGGAATGCCGGCATTTTTACAGGTTTGAACAACAAGAGGGGAATCGGGATCTTTACAAATTAAAACAACGAGTAGAGAGCCGGGATTTTTACAGGTTTGAAAAGTGACAGGAGAGCTGGGATTTTTACAGGCTTGAACAGCAAGAAGAGAGCCGGGATTTTTACAGTTTAAAACAGCGAGAGCAAGAGCCAGGCATTTTACAGGTTTGAACAGCGAAAAGAGAGCCGGCATTTTTACAGTTCAAAACAGCGAAAAGAGAGCCGGCATTTTTACAGTTCAAAACAGCGAGAGGAGAGCCGGTATTTTTACAGGTTTGCACAGCGAGAGGCGAGCCGGGAATTTTACAGGTTTGCACAGCGAGAGGCGAGCCGGGATTTTTACAGGTTTGAACAGCGAGAGGAGTGCCGGCATTTTTACAGTTTAAAACAGCGAGAGGAGAGCCAGCATTTTTACAGGTAACAACAGCGAGAGGAGAGCCGGGATTTTTACAGGTTAAAACAGTGGGAGGAAAGCTGGGATTTTTACAGCTAATAACAGTGAAAGGAGAGCTGGGATTTTTATAGGTTAAAATGATGAAAGGGAAACTGGGATTTTTACGGTTTAAAACTGAGAGAGGAGAGCTGGGATTTTTATAGGTTAAAATGATGAAAGGAAAACTGGGATTTTTACTGTTTAGAACTGACAGAAGAGCCGGGATATTCAGTTTAAAACAGCGAGAGGGAAGCTGGGAATTTTACGTGTTAAAACAGTGAGAGGAGAGCCGGGATTTTTATAGGTTAATACAGCGAGAGGAAAGCTGGGATTTTTACAGCTAATAACAGCGCAAGGAGAGCTGGGATTTTTATAGGTTAAAACGATGAAAGGAAAACTGGGATTTTTACGGTTTAAATCTGACAGAAGAGCCGGGATATTCAGTTTTAAACAGTGAGAGGCGAGCCGGGATTTTTACAGGTTAAAACAGCAAGAGCAGAGCTGGGAATTTCACAGTTTAAAACAACGAAAGGAGAGCTGGGATTTTCACTGTTTAAAACAGCAAGAGGAGAGCCGGGATTTTTACAGTTTAAACCAGTGAGAGGAGAGCCAGGCATTTTACAGGTTTGAAGAGCGAAAAGAGAGCCGGCATTTTTACAGTTCAAAACAGCGAGAGGAGAGCTGGGATTTTTACAAGTTTGCACAGCGAGAGACGAGCCGGGATTTTTACAGGTTTGAACAGCGAGAGGAGTGCCGGCACTTTTACAGGTAACAACAGCGAGAGGAGAGCCGGGATTTTTACAGGTTAAAACAGTGGGAGGAAAGCTGGGATTTTTACAGCTCATAACAGCGAAAGGAGAGCTGGGATTTTTATAGGTTAAAATGATGAAAGGAAAACTGGGATTTTTACAGTTTAAAACTGAGAGAAGAGCTGGGATTTTCACAGTTTAAAACAATAAGAGGAAAGCTGCGATTTTTACAGGTTCAAACAACGAGAGGAGAGCCGGGATTTTTACAGGTTAATACAGTGAGAGGAAAGCTGGGATTTTTACAGCTAATAACAGCGCAAGGAGAGCTGGGATTTTATAAGTTAAAATGATGAAAGGAAAACTGGGATTTTTACGGTTTAAAACTGAGAGAGGAGAGCTGGGATTTTTATAGGTTAAAATGATGAAAGGAAAACTGGGATTTTTACTGTTTAGAACTGACAGAAGAGCCGGGATATTCAGTTTAAAACAGCGAGAGGGAAGCTGGGAATTTTACGTGTTAAAACAGTGAGAGGAGAGCCGGGATTTTTATAGGTTAATACAGCGAGAGGAAAGCTGGGATTTTTACAGCTAATAACAGCGCAAGGAGAGCTGGGATTTTTATAGGTTAAAACGATGAAAGGAAAACTGGGATTTTTATGGTTTAAAACTGACAGAAGAGCCGGGATATTCAGTTTAAAACAGCGAGAGGGAAGCTGGGAATTTTACATGTTAAAACAGTGAGAGGAGAGCCGGGATATTTACCGTTTAAAACAGCGAGAAGAGAGCCAGGCTTTTCACAGGTTTGAACAGCGAGAGGAGAGCCGGGACTTTTACAGTTTAAAACTGTAAGGAGAGCCGGCTTTTCACAGTTTAAAACAACGAGAGGAGAGCTGGGATTTTCACTGTTTAAAACAGCAGGAGGAGAGCTGGGATTTTTACAGGTTTGAACAACAAGAGGGGAACCGGGATCTTTACAAATTAAAACAACGAGTAGAGAGCCGGGATTTTTACAGGTTTGAAAAGTGACAGGAGAGCTGGGATTTTTACAGGCTTGAACAGCAAGAAGAGAGCCGGGATTTTTACAGTTTAAAACAGCGAGAGCAAGAGCCAGGCATTTTACAGGTTTGAACAGCGAAAAGAGAGCCGGCATTTTTACAGTTCAAAACAGCGAAAAGAGAGCCGGCATTTTTACAGTTCAAAACAGCGAGAGGAGAGCCGGTATTTTTACAGGTTTGCACAGCGAGAGGAGAGCTGGGATTTTTACAGGTTTGCACAGCGAGAGGCGAGCCAGGATTTTTACAGGTTTCCACAGCGAGAGGAGAGCTGGCATTTTTACAGTTTAAAACAGCGAGAGGAGAGCCAGCGTTTTTACAGGTAACAACAGCGAGAGGAGAGCCGGGATTTTTACAGGTTAAAACAGTGGGAGGAAAGCTGGGATTTTTACAGCTAATAACAGCGAAAGGAGAGCTGGGATTTTTATAGGTTAAAATGATGAAAGGAAAACTGGGATTTTTACGGTTTAAAACTGAGAGAAGAGCTGGGATTTTCACAGTTTAAAACAATAAGAGGAAAGCTGCAATTTTTACAGGTTCAAACAGCGAGAGGAGAGCCGGGATTTTTACAGGTTAATACAGCGAGAGGAAAGCTGGGATTTTTACAGCTAATAACAGCGCAAGGAGAGCTGGGATTTTTATAGGTTAAAATGATGAAAGGAAAACTGGGATTTTTACGGTTTAAAACTGAGAGAAGAGCTGGGATTTTCATCAGTTTAAAACAGCGAGAGGAATGCTGCGATTTTTACAGGTTAAAACAGCGAGAGGAGAGCCAATATTTTTACAGGTTAAAACAGCAAGAGGAGAGCCGGGATTTTTACAGGTTAAAACAGTAAGAGGAGAGCCGGGATTTTTACAGTTTAAAACAGTAAGAGGAGAGCCGGGATTTTTACAGTTTAAAACAGTGAGAGGAGGGCTGGGATTTTTACATTTTAAAACGTTGTTAGGGGAGATGGGATTTTTATATGTTAAAATGATGAGAGGAGAACCAGAATTTTTACAGGTTTGAACAGCGAGAGGAGAGCCTGGGTGTTTAGAGGTTAATATGATGAGAGGACAGCCAGGATTTTTACAGGTTTGAACAGCGAGAAGAGAGCCGAATTTTTACAGTTTTAAACAGCGAGAGGAGAGCCAAGCATTTTACAGATTTGAACAGCGAGAGGAGAGTTGCGATTTTTAGAGGTTTGAACAGCGAGAGGAGTGCCGGGATTTTAACAGGTTAAAACAGTGAGAGGAAAGCTGGGATTTTTACAGCTAATAACAGCGAAAGGAGAGCTGGGATTTTTATAGATTAAAATGATGAAAGGAAAACTGGGATTTTTACAGTTTAAAACAATAAGAGGAAAGCTGCGATTTTTACAGGTTCAAACAACGAGAGGAGAGCCGGGATTTTTACAGGTTAATACAGCGAGAGGAAAGCTGGGATTTTTACAGCTAATAACAGCGCAAGGAGAGCTGGGATTTTTATAGGTTAAAATGATGAAAGGAGAGCTGGGATTTTTACGGTTTAAAACTGAGAGAGGAGAGCTGGGATTTTTATAGGTTAAAATGATGAAAGGAAAACTGGGATTTTTACCGTTTAAAACTGACAGAAGAGCCGGGATATTCAGTTTAAAACAGCGAGAGGGAAGCTGGGAATTTTACATGTTAAAACAGTGAGAGGAGAGCCGGGATTTTTACAGTTTAAAACAGCGAGAAGAGAGCCGGGATTTTTACAGGTTTGAACAGCGAGAGGAATGCCGGCATTTTTACAGGTTTGAACAGCAAGAGGGGAACCGGGATCTTTACAAATTAAAACAGCGAGAGGAGAGCGGGGATTTTTACAGGTTTGAAAAGTGACAGGAGAGCTGGGATTTTTACAGGTTTGAACAGCGAGAGGAGTGCCGGCATTTTTACAGTTTAAAACAGCGAGAGGAGAGCCAGCATTTTTACAGGTAACAACAGCAAGATGAGAGCTGGGATTTTTACAGGTTAAAACAGTGGGAGGAAAGCTGGGATTTTTACAGCTAATAACAGCAAAAGGAGAGCTGGGATTTTTATAGGTTAAAATGATGAAAGGAAAACTGGGATTTTTATGGTTTAAAACTGAGAGAAGAGCTGGGATTTTTCCAGTTTAAAACAGCGAGAGGAGAGGCGGGATTTTTACAGTTTGAAACAGCGAGAGGAGAGCCGGGATTTTTACAGTTTAAAATAACGAGGGGAGAGGCGGGATTTTTACAGGTTTGCACAGCGAGATGAGAGCCAGGCATTTTACAGGTTTGAACAGCGAGAGGAATGCCGGCATTTTTACAGTTTAAAACAGCGAGAGGAGAGCCGGCATCTTTACAGTTTAAAACAGCGAGAAGAGAGCCGGGATTTTTACAGGTTAAAACAGCAAGAGGAATGCCGGGGTTTTTACGGGTTAAAACAGCTAGAGGAGACCTGGGATTTTTATAGGTTAAAATGATGAGAGGAGAGCCAGGATTCCTACAGGTTAAAACAGTGCTCGGAAAGACGGGATTTCTACAGTTTAAAGCAGCGAGAAGAGAGCCAGGAGTTTTACACGTTAAAACAGTGAGAGGAGAGCTGGGATTTTTACAGGTTACGACAGTGAGAGGTGAGCCAGGATTTTTACGGTTTAAAACTGAGAGGAGAGCCAGGATTTTCACAGTTTGAAACAGCGAGGCGAAAGCCTTGAGTTTGTTCAAAACAGCAAAACGAGAGCCGGGGCTTTTACAGGTTAAAATAGTGTGAGGAAAGACAGGATTTCTACAGTTTAAAATAGTGAGAGGAGAGCCGGGATGTTTACATTTTAAAACGTTGAGAAGGGAGACGGGATTTTTATATGTTAAAATGATGAGAGGGGAGCCAGAATTTTTACAGGTTTGAACAGCAAGAGGAGAGCTTGGGTTTTTAGAGGTTAATATGATGAGAGGACAGCCGGGATTTTTACGGTTTAAAACTGAGAGGAAAGATAGGATTTCTACATTTTAAAACAGCAAGACGAGAGCCGGGATTTTTACATGTTTGAACAGTGGGAGGAGAGCAGGGATTTTTACAGGTTTGAACAGCAAGAGGAGAACCGGGATCTTTACAAATTAAAACAGTGAGGGGAGAGCCAGGTTTTTTACAGGTTTGAACAGCGAGAAGAGAGCTGGGATTTTTACAGTTCAAAACAACAAGAGGAGAGCCGGGATTTTTACAGTTTAAAACAGCGAGAGGAGAGCCGGGATTTTTACAGGTTTGAACAACAAGAGGAGAGCTGGGATTTTTACAAGTTTGAACAGCGAGAGGAGTGCCGGCATTTTTACAGTTTAAAACAGCGAGAGGAGAGCCGGCATTTTTACATGATAAAACAGCGAGAGGAGAGCTGATATTTTTATAGGTTGAAAAGATGAAAGGAAAACTGGGATTTTCACAGTTTAAAACAGCGAGAGGAAAGCTGGGAATTTTACATGTAAAAACAGCAACAGGAGAGCCGGGATTTTTACAGGTTAAAATGATGAGACGAGAGCCGGGATTTTTACGGTTTAAAACTGTAAGGAGAGCCGGGATTTTCATAGTTTAAAACAACGAGAGGAGAGCTGGGATTTTCCCTGTTTAAAACAGCAAGAGGAGAGCCGGGATTTTTACAGGTTTGAACAGCGAGAGGGGAGACAGGATTGTTACAGGTTTGAACAGCAAGAGGAGAACCGGGATCTTAACAAATTAAAACAGCGAGAGGAGGGCCAGGTTTTTTGCAGGTTTGAACAGCGAGAGGAATGCCGGCATTTTTACAGTTTAAAACAGCGAGAAGAAAGCCGGGATTTTTACGGTTTAAAACTGTAAGGATAGCCGGGATTTTCATAGTTTAAAACAACGAGAGGAGAGCCGGGATTTTTACAGGTTTGAACAACGAGAGGGGAGCCAGGATTGTTACAGGTTTGAACAGCAAGAGGAGAACCGGGATCTTTACAAATTAAAACAGCGAGAGGAGGGCTAGGTTTTTTGCAGGTTTGAACAGCGAGTGGAATGCTGGCGTTGTTACAGTTTAAAACAGCGAGAGGAATGCCGGCATTTTTACAGTTTAAAACAGCGAGAAGAAAGCTGGGATTTTTACAGGTGTGAACAGTGAGAGGAGAGCCGGGATTGTTACAGCTTAAAACAGGAAGAGGAGAGCCAGGATTTTTCCAGTTAAAACAGCAAGAGGAGAGCCGGGCTTTTTACAGTTTAAAACAGCAAGAGGAGAGCCGGGCTTTTTAAAGATTAAAACAGCAAGAGGAAAGCCGGGATTTTTACAGGTTAAAACAGTGTGCGAATAAACAGGATTTCTACAGTTTAAAACAGCAAGAGGAGAGCTAAGATATTTATATTTTAAAACGTTGAGAGGGGAGACGGGATTTTCATATGTTAAAATGATGAGAGGAGAGCCAGAATTTTTACAGGTTTGAACAGCGAGAGGAGAGCCTGTGTTTTTAGAGGTTAATATGATGAGAGGACAGCCGGGATTTTCACAGTTTAAAACAACGAGAGGAGAGCTAGGATTTCCACTGTTTAAAACAGCAAGAGGAGAGCTGGGATTTTTACAGGTTTGAACAGCGAGAGGAGAGCTGGGATTTTTACAGGTTTGAACAGCAAGAGGAGAACCGGGATCTTTACAAATTAAAACAGCGAGGGGAGAGCCAGGTTTTTTACAGGTTTGAACAGCGAGAGGAATGCCGGCATTTTTACAGTTTAAAACAGTGAGAGGAGAGGCGGGATTTTTACAGTTTGAAACAGTGAGAGGAGAGGCGGGATTTTTACAGTTTAAAACAACGAGAAGAGAGCCGGGATTTTTACAGGTTAAAACAGCAAGAGGAATGCCGGGGGTTTTACGGGTTAAAACAGCAAGAGGAGAGCTGGGATTTTTATAGGTTAAAATGATGAGAGGAGAGCCAGGATTCCTACAGGTTAAAACAGTGTGCGGAAAGACAGGATTTCTACAGTTTAAAATAGTGAGAGGAGAGCCAAGCTTTTTACAGGTTTGAACAGCGAGAGGAGAGCCGGCATTTTTACATGATAAAACAGCGAGAGGTGAGCTGATATTTTTATAGGTTAAAACGATGAAAGGAAAACTGGGATTTTCACAGTTTAAAACAGCGAGAGGAAAGCTGGGAATTTTAAATGTAAAAACAGCAACAGGAGAGCCGGGATTTTTACAGGTTAAAATGATGAGACGAGAGCCGGGATTTTTACGGTTTAAAACTGTAAGGAGAGCCGGGATTTTCATAGTTTAAAACAACGAGAGGAGAGCTGGGATTTTCCCTGTTTAAAACAGCAAGAGGAGAACCGGGATCTTTACAAATTAAAACAGCGAGAGGAGGGCTAGGTTTTTTGCAGGTTTGAACAGCGAGAGGAGAGCCGGCATTTTTACAGTTTAAAACAGCGAGAAGAAAGCCGGGATTTTTACAGGTTTGAACAGTGAGAGGAGAGCCGGGATTGTTACAGGTTAAAACAGCAAGAGGAGAGCCGGGATTTTTACAGTTAAAACAGCAAGAGGAGAGCCGGGCTTTTTACAGTTTAAAACAGCAAGAGGAGAGCCGGGCTTTTTACAGATTAAAACAGCAAGAGGAGAGCCGGGCTTTTTACAGATTAAAACAGCAAGAGGAAAGTCGGGATTTTTACAGTTTGAAACAGCAAGAGGAGAGCCGGGCTTTTTAAAGATTAAAACAGCAAGAGGAAGCCAGGATTTTTACAGGTTAAAACAGCAAGAGGAGAGCCGGGCTTTTTACAGTTTAAAACAGCAAGAGGAGAGCCAAGATATTTATATTTTAAAACGTTGAGAGGGGAGACGGGATTTTTATATGTTAAAATGATGAGAGGAGAGCCAGAATTTTTACAGGTTTGAACAGCGAGAGGAGAGCCTGGGTTTTTAGAGGTTAATATGATGAGAGGACAGCCGGGAATTTCACTGTTTAAAACAACGAGAGGAGAGCTGGGATTTTCACTGTTTAAAACAGCAAGAGGAAAGCCGGGATTTTTACAGGTTTGAACAGCGAGTGGAATGCCGGCATTTTTACAGTTTAAAACAGTGAGAGGAGAGGCGGGATTTTTACAGTTTGAAACAGCGAGAGGAGAGCCGGGATTTTTACAGTTTAAAACAATGAGAAGAGAGCCGGGATTTTTACAGGTTAAAACAGCAAGAGGAATGCCGGGGGTTTTACGGGTTAAAACAGCAAGAGGAGAGCTGGGATTTTTATAGGTTAAAATGATGAGAGGAGAGCCAGGATTCCTACAGGTTAAAACAGTGTGCGGAAAGACAGGATTTCTACAGTTTAAAATAGTGAGAGGAGAGCTGAGACGTTTACATTTTAAAACGTGGAGAAGGGAGACGGGATTTTTATATGTTAAAATGATGAGAGGAGAGCCAGAATTTTTACAGGTTTGAACAGCGAGAGGAGAGCCTGGGTTTTTAGAGGTTAATCTGATGAGAGGACAGCCGAGATTTTTACGGTTTAAAACTGAGAGGAGAGATAGGATTTCTACATTTTAAAACAGCGAGATGAGAACCGGGATTTTTACGGTTTAAAACTGTAAGGAGAGCCGGGATTTTTACAGTTTAAAACAACGAGAGGAGAGCTGGGATTTTCACTGTTTAAAACAGCAAGAGGAGAGCCGGGATTTTTACAGCTTTGAACAGCGAGAGGAATGCCGGCATTTTTACAGTTTAAAACAGCGAGAGGAGAGCCGGCATTTTTACTGGTTAAAACAGCAAGAGGAGAGCCGGGATTTTTACAGGTTAAAATGATGAGACGAGAGCCGGGATTTTTACGGTTTAAAACTGTAAGGAGAGCCAGGATTTTCATAGTTTAAAACAGCGAGAGGAGAGCTGGGATTTTTACAGGTTTGAACAGCGAGAGGGGAGCCAGGATTGTTACAGGTTTGAACAGCAAGAGGAGAACCGGGATCTTTACAAATTAAAACAGCGAGGGGAGAGCCAGGTTCTTTACAGCTTTGAACAGCAAGAAGAGAGCTGGGTTTTTTACAGTTCAAAACAACGAGAGGCGAGCCGGGATTTTTACAGTTTAAAACAGCGAGAGGAGAGCCGGGATTTTTACAAGTTTGAACAACAAGAGGAGGGCCGGGATTTTTACAAGTTTGAACAGCGAGAGGAGAGCCGGCATTTTTACATGATAAAACAGCGAGAGGAGAGCTGATATTTTTATAGGTTAAAAAGATGAAAGGAAAACTGGGATCTTCACAGTTTAAAACAGCGAGAGGAAAGCTGGGAATTTTACATGTAAAAACAGCAAAAGGAGAGCCGGGATTTTTACAGGTTAAAATGATGAGACGAGAGCCGGGATTTTTACGGTTTAAAACTGTAAGGAGAGCCAGGATTTTCATAGTTTAAAACAGCGAGAGGAGAGCCGGCATTTTTACAGGTTTGAACAGCGAGAGGGGAGCCAGGATTGTTACAGGTTTGAACAGCAAGAGGAGAACCGGGATCTTTACAAATTAAAACAGCGAGGGGAGAGCCAGGTTCTTTACAGTTTTGAACAGCGAGAAGAGAGCTGGGATTTTTACAGTTCAAAACAACGAGAGGCGAGCCGGGATTTTTACAGTTCAAAACAACGAGAGGAGAGCCGGGATTTTTACAGGTTTGAACAACAAGAGGAGAGCCGTGATTTTTACAAGTTTGAACAGCGAGAGGAGAGCCGGAATTTTTACATGATAAAACAGCGAGAGGAGAGCTGATATTTTTATAGGTTAAAAAGATGAAAGGAAAACTGGGATTTTCACAGTTTAAAACAGCGAGAGGAAAGCTGGGAATTTTACATGTAAAAACAGCAAAAGGAGAGCCGGGATTTTTACGGTTTAAAACTGTAAGGAGAGCCAGGATTTTCATAGTTTAAAACAGCGAGAGGAGAGCCGGGATTTTTAAAGGTTTGAACAGCGAGAGGAGAACCGGGATCTTTACAAATTAAAACAGCGAGAGGAGGGCCAGGTTTTTTGCAGGCTTGAACAGCGAGGGGAATGCTGGCATTTTTACAGTTTAAAACAGCGAGAGGAATGCCGGGATTTTTACAGTTTAAAACTGTAAGGAGAGCCGGGATTTTCATAGTTTAAAACAACGAGAGGAGAGCTGGGATTTTCCCTGTTTAAAACAGCAAGAGGAGAGCCGGGATTTTTACAGGTTTGAACAGCGCGAGGGGAGCCAGGATTGTTACAGGTTTGAACAGCAAGAGGAGAACCGGGATCTTTACAAATTAAAACAGCGAGAGGAGGGCTAGGTTTTTTGCAGATTTGAACAGCGAGAGGAATGCTGGCGTTTTTACAGTTTAAAACAGCGAGAGGAATGCCGGCATTTTTACAGTTTAAAACAGCGAGAAGAAAGCCGGGATTTTTACAGGTTTGAACAGTGAGAGGAGAGCCGGGATTGTTACAGATTAAAACAGCAAGAGGAGAGCCGGGATTTTTACAGTTAAAACAGCAAGAGGAGAGCCGGGCTTTTTAAAGATTAAAACAGCAAGAGGAAAGCCGGGATTTTTACAGGTTAAAACAGTGTGCGGAAAAACAAGATTTCTACAGTTTAAAACAGCAAGAGGAGAGCCAAGATATTTATATTTTAAAACGTTGAGAGGGGAGACGGGATTTTTATATGTTAAAATGATGAGAGGAGAGCCAGAATTTTTACAGGTTTGAACAGCGAGAGGAGAGCCTGGGTTTTTAGAGGTTAATATGATGAGAGGACAGCCGGGAATTTCACTGTTTAAAACAGCAAGAGGAGAGCCGGGATTTTTACAGGTTTGAACAGCGAGAGGAGAGCTGGGATTTTTACAGGTTTGAACAGCGAGTGGAATGCCGGCATTTTTACAGTTTAAAACAGTGAGCGGAGAGGCGGGATTTTTAGTTTGAAACAGCGAGAGGAGAGCCGGGATTTTTACAGTTTAAAACAATGAGAAGAGAGCCGGGATTTTTACAGGTTAAAACAGCAAGAGGAATGCCGGGGGTTTTACGGGTTAAAACAGCAAGAGGAGAGCTGGGATTTTTATAGGTTAAAATGATGAGAGGAGAGCCAGGATTCCTACAGGTTAAAACAGTGTGCGGAAAGACAGGATTTCTACAGTTTAAAATAGTGAGAGGAGAGCCGGGACGTTTACATTTTAAAACGTGGAGAAGGGAGACGGGATTTTTATATGTTAAAATGATGAAAGGAGAGCCAGAATTTTTACAGGTTTGAACAGCGAGAGGAGAGCCTGGGTTTTTAGAGGTTAATATGATGAGAGGACAGCCGAGATTTTTACGGTTTAAAACTGAGAGGAGAGATAGGATTTCTACATTTTAAAACAGCGAGATGAGAGCCGGGATTTTTACGGTTTAAAACTGTAAGGAGAGCCGGGATTTTTACAGTTTAAAACAACGAGAGGAGAGCTGGGATTTTCACTGTTTAAAACAGCAAGAGGAGAGCCGGGATTTTTACAGCTTTGAACAGCGAGAGGAATGCCGGCATTTTTACAGTTTAAAACAACGAGAGGAGAGCCGGCATTTTTACTGGTTAAAACAGCAAGAGGAGAGCCGGGATTTTTACAGGTTAAAATGATGAGACGAGAGCCGGGATTTTTACGGTTTAAAACTGTAAGGAGAGCCAGGATTTTCATAGTTTAAAACAGCAAGAGGAGAGCCGGGATTTTTACGGTTTAAAACTGTAAGGAGAGCCAGGATTTTCATAGTTTAAAACAGCGAGAGGAGAGCCGGGATTTTTACAGGTTTGAACAGCGAGAGGGGACCCAGGATTGTTACAGGTTTGAACAGCAAGAGGAGAACCGGGATCTTTACAAATTAAAACAGCGAGGGGAGAGCCAGGTTCTTTACAGCTTTGAACAGCGAGAAGAGAGCTGGGATTTTTACAGTTCAAAACAACGAGAGGCGAGCCGGGATTTTTACAGTTTAAAACAGCGAGAGGAGAGCCGGGATTTTTACAGGTTTGAACAACAAGAGGAGAGCCGTGATTTTTACAAGTTTGAACAGCGAGAGGAGAGCCGGAATTTTTACATGATAAAACAGCGAGAGGAGAGCTGATATTTTTATAGGTTAAAAAGATGAAAGGAAAACTAGGATTTTCACAGTTTAAAACAGCGAGAGGAAAGCTGGGAATTTTACATGTAAAAACAGCAAAAGGAGAGCCGGGATTTTTACGGTTTAAAACTGTAAGGAGAGCCAGGATTTTCATAGTTTAAAACAGCGAGAGGAGAGCCGGGATTTTTACAGGTTTGAACAGCGAGAGGGGAGCCAGGATTGTTACAGGTTTGAACAGCAAGAGGAGAACCGGGATCTTTACAAATTAAAACAGCGAGAGGAGGGCCAGGTTTTTTGCAGGTTTGAACAGCGAGGGGAATGCTGGCATTTTTACAGTTTAAAACAGCGAGAAGAAAGCCGGGATTTTTACGGTTTAAAACTGTAAGGAGAGCTGGGATTTTCATAGTTTAAAACAACGAGAGGAGAGCTGGGATTTTCCCTGTTTAAAACAGCAAGAGGAGAGCCGGGATTTTTACAGGTTTGAACAGCGCGAGGGGAGCCAGGATTGTTACAGGTTTGAACAGCAAGAGGAGAACCGGGATCTTTACAAATTAAAACAGCGAGAGGAGGGCTAGGTTTTTTGCAGATTTGAACAGCGAGAGGAATGCTGGCGTTTTTACAGTTTAAAACAGCGAGAGGAATGCCGGCATTTTTACAGTTTAAAACAGCGAGAAGAAAGCCGGGATTTTTACAGGTTTGAACAGTGAGAGGAGAGCCGGGATTTTTACAGATTAAAACAGCAAGAGGAGAGCCGGAATTTTTACAGTTAAAACAGCAAGAGGAGAGCCGGGCTTTTTAAAGATTAAAACAGCAAAAGGAAAGCCGGGATTTTTACAGGTTAAAACAGTGTGCGGAAAAACAAGATTTCTACAGTTTAAAACAGCAAGAGGAGAGCCAAGATATTTATATTTTAAAACGTTGAGAGGGGAGACGGGATTTTTATATGTTAAAATGATGAGAGGAGAGCCAGAATTTTTACAGGTTTGAACAGCGAGAGGAGAGCCTGGGTTTTTAGAGGTTAATATGATGAGAGGACAGCCGGGATTTTCACAGTTTAAAAAAAAAAAGAGGAGAGCTGGGATTTTCACTGTTTAAAACAGCAAGAGGAGAGCCGGGATTTTTACAGGTTTGAACAGCGAGAGGAGAGCTGGGATTTTTACAGGTTTGAACAGCGAGTGGAATGCCGGCATTTTTACAGTTTAAAACAGTGAGCGGAGAGGCGGGATTTTTAGTTTGAAACAGCGAGAGGAGAGCCGGGATTTTTACAGTTTAAAACAATGAGAAGAGAGCCGGGATTTTTACAGGTTAAAACAGCAAGAGGAATGCCGGGGGTTTTACGGGTTAAAACAGCAAGAGGAGAGCTGGGATTTTTATAGGTTAAAATGATGAGAGAGAGCCAGGATTCCTACAGGTTAAAACAGTGTGCGGAAAGACAGGATTTCTACAGTTTAAAATAGTGAGAGGAGAGCTGGGACGTTTACATTTTAAAACGTGGAGAAGGGAGACGGGATTTTTATATGTTAAAATGATGAGAGGAGAGCCAGAATTTTTACAGGTTTGAACAGCGAGAGGAGAGCCTGGGTTTTTAGAGGTTAATATGATGAGAGGACAGCCGAGATTTTTACGGTTTAAAACTGAGAGGAGAGATAGGATTTCTACATTTTAAAACAGCGAGATGAGAGCCGGGATTTTTACGGTTTAAAACTGTAAGGAGAGCCGGGATTTTTACAGTTTAAAACAACGAGAGGAGAGCTGGGATTTTCACTGTTTAAAACAGCAAGAGGAGAGCCGGGATTTTTACAGCTTTGAACAGCGAGAGGAATGCCGGCATTTTTACAGTTTAAAACAGCGAGAGGAGAGCCGGCATTTTTACTGGTTAAAACAGCAAGAGGAGAGCCGGGATTTTTACAGGTTAAAATGATGAGACGAGAGCCGGGATTTTTACGGTTTAAAACTGTAAGGAGAGCCAGGATTTTCATAGTTTAAAACAGCGAGAGGAGAGCCGGGATTTTTACAGGTTTGAACAGCGAGAGGGGAGCCAGGATTGTTACAGGTTTGAACAGCAAGAGGAGAACCGGGATCTTTACAAATTAAAACAGCGAGGGGAGAGCCAGGTTCTTTACAGCTTTGAACAGCGAGAAGAGAGCTGGGATTTTTACAGTTCAAAACAACGAGAGGCGAGCCGGGATTTTTACAGTTTAAAACAGCGAGAGGAGAGCCGGGATTTTTACAGGTTTGAACAACAAGAGGAGAGCCGGGATTTTTACAAGTTTGAACAGCGAGAGGAGAGCCGGCATTTTTCCATGATAAAACAGCGAGAGGAGAGCTGATATTTTTATAGGTTAAAAAGATGAAAGGAAAACTGGGATTTTCACAGTTTAAAACAGCGAGAGGAAAGCTGGGAATTTTACATGTAAAAACAGCAAAAGGAGAGCCGGGATTTTTACAGGTTAAAATGATGAGACGAGAGCCGGGATTTTTACGGTTTAAAACTGTAAGGAGAGCCAGGATTTTCATAGTTTAAAACAGCGAGAGGAGAGCCGGGATTTTTACAGGTTTGAACAGTGAGAGGGGAGCCAGGATTGTTACAGGTTTGAACAGCAAGAGGAGAACCGGGATCTTTACAAATTAAAACAGCGAGGGGAGAGCCAGGTTCTTTACAGGTTTGAACAGCGAGAAGAGAGCTGGGATTTTTACAGTTCAAAACAACGAGAGGCGAGCCGGGATTTTTACAGTTTAAAACAGCGAGAGGAGAGCCGGGATTTTTACAGGTTTGAACAACAAGAGGAGAGCCGGGATTTTTACAAGTTTGAACAGCGAGAGGAGAGCCGGAATTTTTACATGATAAAACAGCGAGAGGAGAGCTGATATTTTTATAGGTTAAAAAGATGAAAGGAAAACTGGGATTTTCACAGTTTTAAACAGCGAGAGGAAAGCTGGGAATTTTACATGTAAAAACAGCAAAAGGAGAGCCGGGATTTTTACGGTTTAAAACTGTAAGGAGAGCCAGGATTTTCATAGTTTAAAACAGCGAGAGGAGAGCCGGGATTTTTACAGGTTTGAACAGCGAGAGGGGAGCCAGGATTGTTACAGGTTTGAACAGCAAGAGGAGAACCGGGATCTTTACAAATTAAAACAGCGAGAGGAGGGCCAGGTTTTTTGCAGGTTTGAACAGCGAGGGGAATGCTGGCATTTTTACAGTTTAAAACAGCGGGAGGAATGCCGGCATTTTTACAGTTTAAAACAACGAGAAGAAAGCCGGGATTTTTACGGTTTAAAACTGTAAGGAGAGCTGGGATTTTCATAGTTTAAAACAACGAGAGGAGAGCTGGGATTTTCCCTGTTTAAAACAGCAAGAGGGGAGCCGGGATTTTTACAGGTTTGAACAGCGCGAGGGGAGCCAGGATTGTTACAGGTTTGAACAGCAAGAGGAGAACCGGGATCTTTACAAATTAAAACAGCGAGAGGAGGGCTAGGTTTTTTGCAGATTTGAACAGCGAGAGGAATGCTGGCGTTTTTACAGTTTAAAACAGCGAGAGGAATGCCGGCATTTTTACAGTTTAAAACAGCGAGAAGAAAGCCGGGATTTTTACAGGTTTGAACAGTGAGAGGAGAGCCGGGATTTTTACAGATTAAAACAGCAAGAGGAGAGCCGGGATTTTTACAGTTAAAACAGCAAGAGGAGAGCCGGGCTTTTTAAAGATTAAAACAGCAAGAGGAAAGCCGGGATTTTTACAGGTTAAAACAGTGTGCGGAAAAACAAGATTTCTACAGTTTAAAACAGCAAGAGGAGAGCCAAGATATTTATATTTTAAAACGTTGAGAGGGGAGACGGGATTTTTATATGTTAAAATGATGAGAGGAGAGCCAGAATTTTTACAGGTTTGAACAGCGAGTGGAATGCTGGCATTTTTACAGTTTAAAACAGTGAGCGGAGAGGCGGGATTTTTAGTTTGAAACAGCGAGAGGAGAGCCGGGATTTTTACAGTTTAAAACAATGAGAAGAGAGCCGGGATTTTTACAGGTTAAAACAGCAAGAGGAATGCCGGGGGTTTTACGGGTTAAAACAGCAAGAGGAGAGCTGGGATTTTTATAGGTTAAAATGATGAGAGGAGAGCCAGGATTCCTACAGGTTAAAACAGTGTGTGGAAAGACAGGATTTCTACAGTTTAAAATAGTGAGAAGAGAGCCGGGACGTTTACATTTTAAAACGTGGAGAAGGGAGACGGGATTTTTATATGTTAAAATGATGAGAGGAGAGCCAGAATTTTTACAGGTTTGAACAGCGAGAGGAGAGCCTGGGTTTTTAGAGGTTAATATGATGAGAGGACAGCCGAGATTTTTACGGTTTAAAACTGAGAGGAGAGATAGGATTTCTACATTTTAAAACAGCGAGATGAGAGCCGGGATTTTTACGGTTTAAAACTATAAGGAGAGCCGGGATTTTTACAGTTTAAAACTACGAGAGGAGAGCTGGGATTTTCACTGTTTAAAACAGCAAGAGGAGAGCCGGGATTTTTACAGTTTAAAACAGCGAGAGGAGAGCCGGCATTTTTACTGGTTAAAACAGCGAGAGGAGAGCCGGGATTTTCACAGTTTAAAACAGCGAGAGGAAAGCTGGGAATTTTACATGTAAAAACAGCAAGAGAAGAACTGGGATTTTTACAGGTTAAAATGATGAGACGAGAGCCGGGATTTTTACGGTTTAAAACTGTAAGGAGAGCCGGGATTTTCACAGTTTAAAACAGCGAGAGGAGGGCCAGGTTTTTTACAGGTTTGAACAGCGAGAGGACTGCCGGCATTTTTACAGTTTAAAACAGCGAGAGGAGAGCTGGGATTTTTACAGGTTTGAACAGCGAGAGGCGAGCCGGGATTTTTACAAGTTTGAACAACGAGAGGAATGCTGGCATTTTTATAGTTTAAAACGGCGAGAGGAGAGACCGCATTTTTACAGGTTGAAACAGCAAGAGGAGAGCCTGGATTTTTACAGATTAAAACAAGTCTGAGGAAAGCTGGGATTTTTACAGCTAATAACAGCGAAAGGAGAGCTGTGATATTTATAGGTTAAAATCTGAGAGAAGAGCTGGGATTTTCACAGTTTAAAACTGCGAGAGGAAAGCTGCAATTTTTACAGGTTAAAACAGCGAGAGGAGAGCCGGGATTGTTACATTTAAAACAGCGAGAAGAGAGCCGGGATTTTTACAGGTCTGAGCAGGGAGAGACGAGCCGGGATTTTTACAAGTTTGAACAGCGAGAGGAGAGCCGGCATTTTTACAGTTTAAAACGGCGAGTGGAGAGCCAGCATTTTTACAGGTAACAACAGCGAGAGGAGAGCCGCGATTTTTACAGGTCTGGACAGCGAGAGACGAGCCGGGATTTTTACAAGTTTGAACAGCGAGAGGAGAGCCGGGATCTTTACAAATTAAAACAGCGAGAGGAGGGCCAGGTTTTTTGCAGGTTTGAACAGCGAGGGGAATGCTGGCATTTTTACAGTTTAAAACAGCGAGAAGAAAGCCGGGATTTTTACAGCTAATAACAGCAAACGGAGAGCTGGGATTTTTACAGGTTAAAATGATGAAAGGAAAACTGGGATTTTTACGGTTTAAAACTGAGAGAAGAGCCGGGATTTTCACAGTTTATAACAGCGAGAGGAAAGCTGGGAATTTTACATGTTAAAACAGTGAGAGGTGAGCCGGGATTTTTACAGGTTAAAACAGTGAGAGGAGAGACGGGATTTCTACAGTTTAAAACAACGAGAGAAGAGCCGGGATTTTTACGGGTTAAAACAGCGAGAGGAAAACCGGGATTTTTACAGGTTATAAACGCGAGAGGAGAGCCGGAATTTTTATAGGTTAAAATGATGAGAAGAGAACTGGGATTTTTACGGGTTAAAACAGCGAGAGGCAAGCCAGGTTTTTTACAGGTTTGAAACAGCGAGAGGAATGCCGGCATTTTTACAGTTTAAAATAGCGAGAAGAAAGCCGGGATTTTTACAGGTTTGAACAGTGAGAGGAGAGCCGGGATTTTTACAGGTTTGAACAGCAAGAAGAGAGCCGGGATTTTTACAGTTTAAAACAGTGAGAGTAGAGCCAGGCTTTTTACAGGTTTGAACAGCGAGAGGAGAGCCGGCATTTTTACACTTTAAAACAGCGAGAAGAGAGCCAGGATTTTTACAGGTTAAAACAGCAAGAGGAATGCCGGGCGTTTTACAGGTTAAAACAGCCAGAGGAGAGCTGGGATTTCTATAGGTTAAAATGAGGAGAGGAGAGCCAGGATTCTTGCAGGTTAAAACAGTGCGCGGAAAGACGGGATTTCTACAGTTTAAAGCAGCGAGAAGAGAGCCAGGATTTTTACACGTTAATACAGTGAGAGGAGAGCCGGGCTTTTTACGGTTTGAAACTGAGAGGAGAGCCAGGATTTTCACAGTTTGGAACAGCGAGGCGAAAGCCTGGAGTTTGTTTAAAACAGCAAAAGGAGAGCCGGGTTTTTTACAGGTTAAAATACTGTGAGGAAAGATGGGGTTTCTCTAGGTTAAAACAGCGAGCGGAGAGCCGGGATTTTTACAGGGTAAAATAACGAGAGGTGAGCTGGGATTTTTACAGGTTAAAACGGCAAGAGTAGAGCTGGAATTTTTACAGGTTAAAACAGTGTGCGGAAAGACAGGATTTCTACAGTTTAAATGAGTGAGAGGAGAGCCGGGATTTTTACATTTTAAAACTGTGAGGGGGAGATGGGATTTTTATATGTTAAAATGATGAGAGGAGAGCCAGAATTTTTACAGGTTTGAACAGCGAGAGGAGAGCCGGGGTTTTTAGAGGTTAATATGATGAGAGGACAGCCGAGATTTTTACGGTTTAAAACTGAGAGGAGAGCCGGGATTTTTACAGTTTAAAAAAGCGAGAGGAGAGACGGGATTTCTACATTTTTAAAACAGCGAGAGAAGATCCAGGATTTTTACGGAATAAAACAGCGAGAGGAGAACAGGGATTTTTACAGGTTAAAATGATGAGACGAGAGCCGGGATTTTTATGGTTTAAAACTGAAAGGAGAGCCAGGATTTTCACAGTTTAAAACAACGAGAGGAGAGCTAGGATTTTCACTGTTTAAAACAGCGAGAGGTGAGCCGGGATTTTTACAGGTTAAAATGATGAGAGGAGAGCCGGGATTTTTACAGGTTACAACACTGAGAGGCGAGCCGGGATTTTTACGGTTTAAAACTGAGGAGAGCCAGTATTTTCACAGTTTAAAACAGCGAGGCGAATGCCTGGAGTTTGCTTAAAACAGCAAAAGGAGAGCCGGGGTTTTTACAGGTTAATATAGTTTGAGGAAAGACGGGATTTCTCTAAGTTAAAACAGCGAGAGGAGAGCCGGGATTTTTACAGGGTAAAATAACAAGAGGCGAGTCGTGATTTTTACAGGTTAAAACAGCAAGAGGAGAGCCGGGATTTTTACAGGTTAAAACAGTGTGCGGAAAAACAGGATTTCTACAGTTTAAAACAGTGAGAGGAGAGCCAAGATATTTACATTTTAAAATGTTGAGAGGGGAGATGAGATTTTTATATGTTAAAATGATGAGAGGAGAGCCAGAATTTTTACAGGTTTGAACAGCGAGAGGAGAGTCTGGATTTTTAAGAGGTTAATATGATGAGAGGACAGCCGGGATTTTTATGGTTTAAACCTGAGAGGAGAGACGGGATTTTTACAGTTTAAAACAGCGAGAGGAGATACGGGATTTTTACGGGTTAAAACAGCAAGAGGAGAACCAGGATTTTTACAGGTTAAAATGATGAGACGAGAGCCGGGATTTTTATGGTTTAAAACTGTAAGGAGAGCCGGGATTTTTACGATTTAAAACAGCGAGAGGAGAGCCATGATTTTTACAGGGGAAAATAACGAGAGGTGAGCCGGGATCTTTACAGGTTTGAACAGTGGGAGGAAAACCGGGATTTTTACAGGTTTGAACAGTGAGAGGAGAGCCGGCATTTTTACAGGTTTGAACAGCGAGAAGAGAGCTGGGATTTTTACAGTTTAAAACAGCGAGAGGAGAGCCAGGCATTTTACAGGTTTGAACAGCAAGAGGAGAGCCGGCATTTTTACAGTTCAAAACAACGAGAGGAGAGCCGGGATTTTTACAGTTTAAAACAGCGAGAGGAGAGCCGGGATTTTTACAGGTTTGAACAACGAGAGGAGAGCCGGGATTTTTACAAGTTTGAACAGCGAGAGGAGTGCCGGCATTTTCACAGTTTAAAACAGCGAGAGGAGAGCTGGCATTTTTACATGATAAAACAGCGAGAGGAGAGCTGATATTTTTATAGGTTAAAAAGATGAAAGGAAAACTGGGATTTTCACAGTTTAAAACAGCGAGAGGAAAGCTGGGAATTTTACATGTAAAAACAGCAACAGGAGAGCCGGGATTTTTACAGGTAAAAATGATGAGACGAGAGCCGGAATTTTTACGGTTTAAAACTGTAAGGAGAGCCGGGATTTTCATAGTTTAAAACAACGAGAGGAGAGCTGGGATTTTCCCTGTTTAAAACAGCGAGAGGAGAGCCGGGATTTTTACAGGTTTGAACAGCGCGAGGGGAGACAGGATTGTTACAGGTTTGAGCAGCAAGAGGAGAACCGGGATCTTTACAAATTAAAACAGCGAGAGGAGGGCCGGGTTTTTTGCAGGTTTGAACAGCGAGAGGAATGCTGGCATTTTTACAGTTTAAAACAGCGAGAAGAAAGCCGGGATTTTTACAGGTTTGAACTGTGAGAGGAGAGCCGGGATTGTTACAAGTTAAAACAGCAAGAGGAGAGCCAGGATTTTTACAGTTAAAACAGCAAAAGGAGAGTCGGGCTTTTTACAGATTAAAACAGCAAGAGGAAAGCCGGGATTTTTACAGGTTAAAACAGTGTGCGGAAAAACAGGATTTCTACAGTTTAAAACAGCAAGAGGAGAGCCAAGATATTTACATTTTAAAACGTTGAGAGGGGAGACGGGATTTTTATATGTTAAAATGATGAGAGGAGAGCCAGAGTTTTTACAGGTTTGAACAGCAAGAGGAGAGCCTGGGTTTTTAGAGGTTAATATGATGAGAGGACAGCCGGGATTTTCACAGTTTAAAACAACGAGAGGAGAGCTGGGATTTTCACTGTTTAAAACAGCAAGAGGAGAGCCGGCATTTTTACAGGTTTGAACAGCGAGAGGAGAGCCGGGATTTTTACAGGTTTGAACAGCAAGAGGAGAACCGGGATCTTTACAAATTAAAACAGTGAGGGGAGAGCCAGGTTTTTTACAGGTTTGAACAGCGAGAAGAGAGCTGGGATTTTTACAGTTCAAAACAACGAGAGGAGAGCCGGGATTTTTACAGTTTAAAACAGCGAGAGGAGAGCCGGGATTTTTACAGGTTTGAACAACGAGGGGAGAGCCGGGATTTTTACAAGTTTGAACAGCGAGAGGAGTGCCGGCATTTTTACAGTTTAAAACAGCGAGAGGAGAGCCGGCATTTTTACATGATAAAACAGCGAGAGGAGAGCTGATATTTTTATAGGTTAAAAAGATAAAAGGAAAACTGGGATTTTCACAGTTTAAAACAGCGAGAGGAAAGCTGGGAATTTTACATGTAAAAACAGCAACAGGAGAGCCGGGATTTTTACAGGTTAAAATGATGAGACGAGAGCCGGGATTTTTACAGTTTAAAACTGTAAGGAGAGCCAGGATTTTCATAGTTTAAAACAACGAGAGGAGAGCTGGGACTTTCCCTGTTTAAAACAGCGAGAGGAGAGCCGGGATTTTTACAGGTTTGAACAGCGAGAGGGGAGCCAGGATTGTTACAGGTTTGAACAGCAAGAGGAGAACCGGGATCTTTACAAATTAAAACAGCGAGAGGAGGGCCAGGTTTTTTGTAGGTTTGAACAGCGAGAGGAATGCCGGCATTTTTAGTTTAAAACAGCGAGAAGAAAGCCGGGATTTTTACAGGTTTGAACAGTGAGAGGAATGCCGGCATTTTTAGTTTAAAACAGCAAGAAGAAAGCCGGGATTTTTATAGGTTTGAACAGTGAGAGGAATGCCGGCATTTTTAGTTTAAAACAGCGAGAAGAAAGCCGGGATTTTTACAGGTTTGAACAGTGAGAGGAATGCCGGGATTGTTACAGATTAAAACAGCAAGAGGAGAGCTGGACTTTTTACAGTTAAAACAGCAAGAGGAGAGCCAGGATTTTTACAGTTAAAACAGCAAGAGGAGAGCCGGGCTTTTTATAGTTTAAAACAGCAAGAGAAGAGCCGGGCTTTTTACAGATTAAAACAGCAAGAGAAGAGCCGGGCTTTTTACAGATTAAAACAGCAAGAGGAGAGCCGGGATTTTTACAGATTAAAACAGTGTGTGGAGAAACAGGATTTCTACAGTTTGAAACAGCAAGAGGAGAGCTGGATTTTTACAAGTTTAAACAGCGAGAGGAGTGCCGGCATTTTTACAGGTTAAAACAGCGAGAGGAGAGCCGGGATTTTTACAGGTTAAAACGGTGAGAGGAAAGCTGGGATTTTTACAGCTAATAACAGCGAAAGGAGAGCTGGGATTTTTATAGGTTAAAAAGATGAAAGGAAAACTGGGATTTTCACGGTTTAAAACTGAGAGAAGAGCTGGGATTTTCACAGTTTAAAACAGCGAGAGGAATGCTGCGATTTTCACAGGTTAAAACAGCGAGAGGAGAGCCGGGATTTTTACAGGTTAAAACAGCGAGAGGAGAGATGAGATTTTTACAGGTTGGAACCACGAGTGGAGAGCCGGGATTTTTGCAGGTTAAAACAGTGAGAGGAGGGACGAGATTTCTACAGTTTAAAAGAGCGAGAGAAGTGCCGGGATTTTTACGGGTTAAAACAGCGAGATGAGAACCGGGATTTTTACAGGTATAAAAGCGAGAGGAGAGCCGGGATTTTTATAGGTTAAAATGATGAGAGGAGATCCAGGATTCTTACAGGTTAAAACAGTGGGCGGAAAAACGGGATTTCTACAGTTTCAAGCAGTGAGAGGAGAACCGGGATTATTACAGCTAATAACAGCAAAAGGAGAGCTGGGATTTTTATAGTTAAAAAGATGAAATGAAAACTGGGATTTTTACGGTTTAAAACTGAGAGAAGAGCTGGGATTTTCACAGTTTAAAACAGCGAGAGGAATGCTGCAATTTTTACAGGTTAAAACAGCGAGAGGAGAGCTGGGATTTTTATAGTTTAAAATGATGAAAGGAAAACTGGGATTTGTAAGGTTTAAAACTGAGAGAAGAGCCGGGATTTTCACAGTTTAAAACAGCGAGAGGAAAGCTGGGAATTTTACATGTTAAAACAGTGAGAGGCGAGCCGGGATTTTTACAGGTTAAAACAGCAAGAGGTGAGCCGGGATTTTTACAGGTTAAAACAGTGAGCGGTCAGCCAGCATTTTTACAGTTTAAAACAGCGAGAGGCGAGCTGGGATTTTTACAGGTTAAAACAGCAAGAGGAGAGCCGGGATTTTTACAGGTAAAACAGCGAGTGGAGAGCCGGGACTTTTACAGGTTAAAACAGCAAGAGGAGAGATGAGATTTTTACAGGTTGGAACCGCGAGAGGAAAACCAGCATTCTTACAATTTAAAACAGTGAGAGGAGAGACGGGATTTCTACAGTTTAAAACAGTGAGAGAAGAGCCGGGATTTTTACGGGTTATAAAAGTGATAGGAGAGTCGGAATTTTTATAGGTTAAAATGATGAGAGGAGAACTGGGATATTTATGTGTTATAACAGCGAGAGGAGAACTGGGATTTTTATGGGTTAAAACAGCGAGAGGAGAACCGGGATTTTTACGGGTTAAAACAGCGAGAGGAGAACCGGGATTTTTACAGGTTATAAAAGCAAGAGGAGGGCCGGGATTTTTATAGGTTAAAATTATGAGAAGAGAACTGGGATTTTTACGGATTAAAACTGAGAGAAGAGCTGGGATTTTCACAGTTTAAAACAACGAGAGGAGAGCCAAGATCTTTACAGGTTAAAACAGCGAGAGGAGAGCAGGGTTATTTATAGTTTAAAATGCTGAGAGGAGAGCCGGGATTTTTACAGGTTTGTACAGCGAGAGGAGAACCGGGATTTTTACAGCTTTAAACAGCAAAAGGTGAGCCAGGATTTTTACAGGTTAAAACAGTGAGCAGGTAGCCAGCATTTTTGCAGTTTAAAACAGCGAGAGGCGAGCTGGGATTTTTACAGGTTAAAACAGCAGGAGGAGAGCTGGGATTTTTACAGGTAAAACAGCGAGTGGAGAGCCGGGACTTTTACAGTTTAAAACAGCAAGAGGAGAGATGAGATTTTTACAGGTTGGAACCGCGAGAGGAAAACCAGGATTTTTACAATTTAAAACAGTGAGAGGAGAGACGAGATTTCTACTGTTTAAAACGGCGAGAGAAGAGCCGGGATTTTTACAGGTTATAAAACTGATAGGAAAGCCGGAATTTTTATAGATTAAAATGATGAGAGGAGAACTGGGATTTTTATGGGTTAAAACAGCGAGAGGAAAACTGGGATTTTTATGTGTTATAACAGCGAGAGGAGAACTGGGATTTTTACGGGTTAAAACAGCGAGAGGAGAACCGGGATTTTTACGGGTTAAAACAGCGAGAGGAGAGCCAGGATCTTTACAGGTTATAAAAGCAAGAGGAGGGCCGGGATTTTTATAGGTTAAAATTATGAGAAGAGAACTGGGATTTTTACGGATTAAAACTGAGAGAAGAGCTGGGATTTTCACAGTTTAAAACAACGAGAGGAGGGCCAAGATTTTTACAGGTTAAAACAGCGAGAGGAGAGCAGGGTTATTTATAGTTTAAAATGCTGAGAAGAGAGCCGGGATTTTTACAGGTTTGAACAGCGAGAGGAATGCCGTCATTTTGACAGTTTAAAACAGCGAGAGGAGAGCCGGGATTTTTAAATTTTAAAACGGCGAGAGGTGAGCCGGGATTTTTACAGTTTAAAACAGCAAGAGGAGAGCCGGGATTTTTATAGTTTAAAACGGCGAGAGGTAAGCCGGGATTTTTACAAGTTTGAACAGTGAGAGGAGGGCCGGGATTTATACAGGTTTGAACAGCGAGAAGAAAGCCAGGATTTTTACAGTTTAAAACAGCGAGAAGAGGGCCGGAATTTTTACAGGTTAAAACAGCAAGAGGAGAACTGGGATTTTTATAGGTTAAAATGATGAGAGGAGAGCCGGGATTTTTACAGTTTACAACAGTGAGAGGAGAGCCGGCATTTTTACAGTTCAAAACAGCGAGAGGTTGGCCGGGATTTTTACAGTTTAAAACAGCGAGAGGAGAGCTGGGATTTTTACAGATGTGAACAGCGAGAGGCGAGCCGGGATTTTTACAAGTTTGTACAGCGAGAGGATTGCCGGCATTTTTACAGTTTAAAACAGCGAGAGGAGAGCCGAGATATTTACATTTTAAAATGTTGAGAGGGGGGACGGGATTTTTATATGTTTGAGGAAAGACGGGATTTCTCTAGGTTAAAACAGCGAGAGGAGAGCCGGGATTTTTACAGGGTAAAATAACGAGAGGCGAGCCAGAATTTTTACAGGTTAAAACAGTGTGCGGAAAAACAGGATTTCTACAGTTTTAAACAGCAAGAGAAGAGCCGAGATATTTACATTTTAAAACGTTGACATGGGAAACGGGATTTTTATATGTTAAAATGATGAGAGGAGAGCCAGAATGTTTACAGGTTTGAACAGCGAGAGGAGAGCCTGGGTTTTTAGAGGTTAATATGATGAGAGGACAGCCGGGATTTTTACGGTTTAAAACAACGAGAGGAGAGCCGGGATTTTTACAGTTCAAAACAGCGAGAGAAGATCCTGGATTTTTACAGGTTAAAATGATGAGAGGAGAACCGGGATTTTTACAGGTTTGAAAAGCGAGAAGAGAGCCGGGATTTTTACAGTTTAAAACAGCGAGAGGAGAGCCAGGAATTTTACAGGTTCGAACAGCGAGAGGAGAGCCGGCATTTTTACAGTTCAAAACAGCGAGAGGTTGGCCGGGATTTTTACAGTCTAAAACAGCAAGAGGAGAGCTGGGATTTTGACAGATGTGAACAGCAAGAGGCGAGTCGGGATTTTTACAAGTTTGAACAGCGAGAGGAGTGCCGGCATTTTTACAGTTTAAAACAGCGAGAGGAGAGCCCGCATTTTTACAGGTTAAAACAGCAAGAGGAGAGCCGGGATTTTTACAGGTTAAAACAGTGAGAGAAGAGCCGGGGTTTTTACAGGTTAAAACAGTGAGAGGAGAGCTGGGATTTTTACAGATAATAACAGCGAAAGGAGAGCTGGGATTTTTATAGGTTAAAATGATGAAAGGAAAACTGGGATTTTTACGGTTTAAAACTGAGAGAAGAGCTGGGATTTTCACAGTTTAAAACAGCGTGAGGAGAGCCGGGATTTTTACAGGTTAAAACAGTGCGCGGAAAAATTGGATTTCTACAGTTTTAAACAGCAAGAGGAGAGCCGGGATATTTACATTTTAAAAACGTTGAGAAGGGAGACGGGATTTTTATATGTTAAAATGATGAGAGGAGAGCCAGAGTTTTTACAGGTTTGAACAGCGAGAGGAGAGCCTGGGTTTTTAGAGGTTAATATGATGAGAGGACAACGGGGATTTTTACGGTTTAAAACTGAGAGGAGAGCCGGGATTTTTACAGTTTAAAACAGCGAGAGGAGAGACGGGATTTCTACATTTTAAAACAGCAAGAGAAGATCCGGGATTTTTACGGGTTAAAACAGCGAGAGGAGAACTGGGATTTTTACAGGTTAAAATGATGAGACGAGAGCCGGGATTTTTACAGGTTTGAACAGCGAGAAGAGAGCCGGGATTTTTACAGTTTAAAACAGCAAGAGGAGAGCGAGGCATTTTACAGGTTTGAACAGCAAGAGGAGTGCCGGCATTTTTACAGTTCAAAACAGCGAGGGGTTGGCCGGGATTTTTACAGTCTAAAACAGCGAGAGGAGAGCCGGTATTTTTACAGGTTAAAACAGCGAGAGGAAAGCTGGGATTTTTACAGCGAATAACAGCGAGAGGAGAGCTGAGATTTTTATAGGATAAAATGATGAAAGGAAAACTGGGATTTTTACAGTTTAAAACTGAGAGAAGAGCCGGGATTTTCACAGTTTAAAACAGCGAGAGGAAAGCTGGGAATTTTACATGTTAAAACAGCGAGAGGCGAGCCGGGATTTTAGCAGGTTAAAACAGCGAGTGGAGAGATGAGATTTTTACAGGTTGGAACCGCGAGAGGAGAACCAGAATTTTTACAGTTTAAAACTGCGAGAGGAGAGATGGGATTTCTACATTTTAAAAGAGCGAGAGAAGAGCCAGGATTTTTACGGGTTAAAACAGCGAGAGGAGAACCGGAATTTTTACAGGTTATAAAAGTGAGAGGAGAGCCAGAATTTTTATAGGTTAAAATGATGAGAGGAGAACTGGGATTTTTACGGGTTAAAACAGCGAGAGGAGAGGCGGGATTTTTACGGGTT
Source organism: Carcharodon carcharias (assembly GCF_017639515.1). Taxonomy (NCBI): domain Eukaryota; kingdom Metazoa; phylum Chordata; class Chondrichthyes; order Lamniformes; family Lamnidae; genus Carcharodon; species Carcharodon carcharias. The sequence goes on from NC_054477.1 coordinate 20,550,246, forward strand.
AAAACAGCGAGAGGAGAGCCGGGACGTTTACAGATTATGAAAGCGAGAGGAGAGCCGGGATTTTTATAGCTTAAAGTGATGAGAAGAGAACTGGGATTATTACGGGTTAAAACAGCGAGGCAAAAGTCTGGAGTTTGTTTAAAACAGCAAAAGTATTTTTACAGGTTAATAGAGTGTGAGGAAAGACGGGATTTCTCTAGGTTAAAACAGCGAGAGGAGAGCCGGGATTTTTACAGGGTAAAATAACGAGAGGCGAGCCGGGATTTTTACAGGTTAAAACAGCAAGAGGAGAGCTGGGAATTTTACAGGTTAAAACAGTGTGCGGAAAGACAGGATTTCTACAGATTAAAACAGTGAGAGGAAAGCCGGGATTTTTACATTTTAAAACATTGAGAGGGGAGATGGTATTTTTATATGTTAAAATGATGAGAGGACAGCTGGGATTTTTACGGTTTAAAACTGAGAGGAGAGCCGGGATTTTTACAGTTTAAAACAGCGAGAGGAGATACGGGATTTCTACATTTTAAAACAGCGAGAGAAGAGCCGAGATTTTTACGGGTTAAAACAGTGAGAGGAGAGCTGGGATCTTTACAGGTTAAAATGATGAGACGAGAGCCGGGATTTTTACGGTTTAAAACTGTAAGGAGAGCCAGGATTTTCACTGTTTAAAACAGCAAGAGGAGAGACGGGATTTTTACAGTTTAAAACAGCGAGAGGTGAGCCAGGTTTTTTACAGGTTTGAACAGCGAGAGGAGAGCCAGCATTTTTACAGGTTATAACAGCGAGACGAGAGCCGGGATTTTTACAGGTTAAAACAGTGGGAGGAAAGCTGGGATTTTTACAGCTAATAGCAGCGAAAGGAGAGCTGGGATTTTTATAGGTTAAAAAGATGAAAGGAAAACTGGGTTTTTTACGGTTTAAAACTGAGGGAAGAGCTGCGATTTTCACAGTTTAAAACAGCGAGAGGAAAGCTGGGAATTTTACATGTTAAAACAGTGAGAGGAGAGCCGGGAGTTTTATAAATTAAAACAGCGAGAGGAGAGCCGTGATTTTTACAGGTTAAAACAGCAAGAGAAGAGCCGGGATTTTTACAGGTAAAAGAGCGAGTGGAGAGCTGGGACTTTTATAGGTTAAAACAGCGAGAGGAGAGATGAGATTTTTACAGATTAGAACCGCAAGAGGAGAACGGGATTTTTACAAATTAAAACAGCGAGAGGAGAGCCAGGTTTTTTTACAGGTTTGAACAGCGAGAGGAATGCCGGCATTTTTACAGTTTAAAACAGCGAGAGGAATGCCGGCATTTTTACAGTTTTAAACAGCGAGAGGAGAGCCGGGATTTTTACAGTTTAAAACAACGAGAGGAGAGCCGGGATTTTTACAGGTTTGAACAGCGAGAAGAGAGCCGGGATTTTTACAGTTTAGAATGGCGAGAGGAGAGCCAGGCATTTTACAGGTTTGAACAGCGAGAGGAGAGCCGGCATTTTTACAGTTCAAAACAGCGAGAGGAGAGCCGGGATTTTTACAGTTTAAGACAGCAAAAGGAGATGTGGGATTTTTACAGGTTTGAACAGCGAGAGGAGTGCCTGCATTTTTACAGTTTAAAACAGCGAGAGGAGTGCCCGCATTTTTACAGTTTAAAACAGCGAGAGGATGGCCAGCATTTTTGCAGTTTAAAACAGCGAGAGGAAAGCTGGGATTTTTACAGGTTATAAAAGCGAGAGGAGATCCGGAATTTTTATAGTTTAAAATGATGAGAGGAGACCTGGGATTTTTACGGGTTAAAACAGCGAGAGGAGAGCCGGGATTTTTATAGGTTAAAATGATGAGAAGAGAACTGGTATTTTTACGGTTTAAAACTGAGAGAAGAGCCGGGATTTTCACAGTTTAAAACGACGAGAGGATAGCCGAGATTTTTACAGGTTAAATCAGTGAGAGGATAGCCGGGTTATTTATAGTTTAAAATACTGAGAGGAGAACTGGGATTTTTACGGTTTGGAACTGACAGGAGAGCCAGGCTTTTCACAGTTTAAACAGCGAGGCGAAAGCCTGGAATTTGTTCAAAACAGCAGAAGTAGAACCGGGATTTTTACAGGTTAAAACGGTGTGCAGAAAGACGGGATTTCCACAGTTTAAAACAGTGAGAGGAGAACCACAATTTTTACAGGTTGAAACAGCGAGAGGGGAGCAGGGATTGGTTCAGGTTAAAACAGCGAGAGGATGGCCGGGATTTTTACAGGTTAAAACAGTGAGAGGATGTCCGGGATTTTTACAGGTTAAAACAGTGAGAGGATGGCCGGGAGTTTTACAGTTTAAAACAGCGAGAGGAGAGCCAGGTTTTTTACAGGTTTGAACAGCGAGAAGAGAGCCGGGATTTTTACAGTTTAAAACAGGGAGAGGAGAGCTGGGATTTTTCCAGCTTAAAACAGCGAGAGGAGAACCGGGATTTTTACAGGTTAAAACAGCCAGAGGAGAGCTGGGATTTTTACGGGTTAAAACAGCCAGAGGAGAGCTGGGATTTTTATAGGTTAAAATGATGAGAGGAGAGCCAGGATTCTTACAGGTTAAAACAGTATGCGGAAAGACTGGATTTCTACAGTTTAAAGCAGCGAGATGAGAGCTGGGATTTTTACACGTTAAAACAGCGAGAGGAGAGCTTAGATTTTTACAGGCTAAAACGATGAGAGGAGAGACGGGATTTTTACAGGTTACAACAGTGGAAGGAGAGCCGGGATTTTTACAGTTTAAGACTGAGAGAAGAGCCGGGATTTTCACAGTTTAAAACAGCGAGAGGACAGCTGGGAATTTTACATATTAAAACAGTGAGAGGCGAGCCGGGATTTTTATAGGTTAAAACAGCAAGACGAGAGCCGGGATCTTTACAGGTTAAAACAGCAAGAGGAGAGCCGGGATTTTTACAGGTAAAACAGCGAGTGGAGAGCCGGGAATTTTACAGGTTAAAACAGCGAGAGGAGAGATGAGATTTTTACAGGTTGGAACCGCGAGAGGAGAACCAGGATTTTTACAGTTTAAAACAGTGAGAGGAGAGTTGGGATTTCTACAGTTTAAAACAGCGAGAGAAGAGCCGGGATTTTTACGGGTTGAAACAGTGAGAGGAGAACCGGGATTTTTACAGGTTATAAAAGCGAGAGGAGAGCTGGGATTTTTATAGGTTAAAATGATGAGAGGAGAACTGGGAATTTTACGCGTTAAAACAGCGAGAGGAGAACCGGGATTTTTATGGGTTAAAACAGCGAGAGGAGAGCCGGGGTTTTTACAGGTTATAAAAGCGAGAGGAGAGCCGGGATTTTTATAGGTTAAAATGATAGAAGAGAACTGGTATTTTTAGGGTTTAAAACTGAGAGAAGAGCCGAGATTTTTACAGGTTAAAACAGTTAGAGGATAGCTGCGTTATTTATCGTTTAAAATTTACAGGTTATAAAAGCGAGAGGAGAACCATGATTTTTACAGGTTAAAGCTGTGTGCGGAAAGACAGGATTTCTACAGTTTAAAACAGTGAGAGGAGAACCACAATTTTTACAGGTTAAAACAGCAAGAGGTGTGCCAGGATTTTTACAGGTTTGAACAGCGAGAGGAGAGGCAGCATTTTTACACTTTAAAGTAGCGAGAGGAGAGCCGGGATTTTTACAGTTTAAAACAGCAAAAGGAGAACCAAGATTTTTACAGGTTTGAACAGCAAGAAGAGAGCCAGGATTTTTACAGTTCAAAACAGCGAGAGGAGAGCCAGGTTTTTGACAGGTTTGAACAGCGAGAGGAGTGCCGGGATTTTTCCAGCTTAAAACAAAGAGAGGAGAGCCGGGATTTTTCCAGCTTAGAACAGCGAGAGGAGAGCCGGGATTTTTCCAGCTTAAAACAGCGAGAGGAGAACCGGGATTTTTATAGGTTAAAACAGCCAGAGAAGAGCTGGGATTTTTATAGGTTAAAATGATTAGAGGAGAGCCATGATTCTTACAGGTTAAAACAGTGTGTGGAAAGACGGAATTTCTACAGTTTAAAGCAGCGAGAGGAGAGCCGGGATTTTTCAAGTTAAAACAGCGAGAGGAGAGCTTGGATTTTTACAGGTTAAAATGATGAGAGGAGAGCCAGGATTTTTACAGCTTACAACAGTGAGAGGAGAGCCGGGATTCTTACGGTTTAAAGCTGTGAGGAGAACCAGTTTATTTCCGCCCTTACGCCTTCTCCTCCCTTCCAGAAACGTTGTAGGGTCCCCCTTGTCCTCACTTATCACCCCACCAGCCTCCGCATTCAAAGGATCATCCTCCCCCATTTCCGCCAACTCCAGCATGATGCCACCACCAAACACATCTTCGCTTCACCCCCCCCTGTCGGCATTCCGTAGGGATCGTTCCCTCCGGGACACCGTCGTCCACTCCTCCATCACCCCCTACTCCTCAACCCCCACCTATGGCACCTCCCCACGCCCACGCAAAAGATGTAACACCTGCCCCGTCACTTCCTCTCTCCTCACCGTCCAAGGGCCCAAACACTCCTTTCAAGTGAAGCAGCATTTCACTTGCATTTCCCCCAACTTAGTCTACTGCATTCGTTGCTCCCAATTTGGTCTCCTCTACATTGGAGAGACCAAACGTAAACTGGGCGACCGCTTTGCAGAACACCTGCGGTCTGTCTGCAAGAATGACCCAAACCTCCTTGTCGCTTGCCATTTTAACACTCCACCCTGCTCTCTTGCCCACATGTCTGTCCTTGGCTTGCTGCATTGTTCCAGTGAAGCCCAACGCAAAATGGAGGAACAGCACTTCATCTTCCGACTAGGCACTTTACAGCCGTCCGGACTGAATATTGAATTCAACAACTTTAGATCTTTTTCTTCTCCGCCGATGCTGCCAGACCTGCTGAGTTTTTCAGGTAATTCTGTTTTTGTTTTGGATTTCCAGCATCCGCAGTTTTTTGTTTTTAACTTTAGATCTTGAACTCCCTCCTCCATCCCCACCCCATTTCTGTTTCTTCCCCCTTCCTTTTGTTTTTTCCAATAAATTATATAGATTTTTCTTTTCCCACCTATTTCCATTATTTTTAAATATTTTTAAATCTTTTATGCTCCCCCCACCCCCACTAGAGCTATACCTTGAGTGCCCTACCATCCATTCTTAATTAGCACATTCGTTTAGATAATATCACCAACTTCAACACCTATGTGTTCTTTTGTTCTGTTGTCTGTGACATCTTTTGAAGGTCTGCTTCTATCACTGCTTGCTTGTCCCTACAACCACACCACCCCCCTCCACTCCTCTCCCCCAACCCAACCCCGCCTCCCCCCCCCAACACCTTAAACCAGCTTATATTTCACCCCTTCCTTGGATTCACCTAGTTCTGTTGAAGGCTCATGAGGACTCGAAACGTCAACTCTTTTCTTCGCCGATGCTGCCAGACCTGCTGAGTTTTTCCAGGTAATTCTGTTTTTGTTTTGGATTTCCAGCATCCGCAGTTTTTTGTTTTTAAGTCTTGTTACAACTGTACCAGGTGTTGGTGAGGCTGCACCTGGAGCACCGTGTACAGTTTTGGTCCCCATATTTAAGGAAGGATATGCTGGCATTGCAGGCAGTTCAAAAGAGTTTCAATAGGCTGATTCCTAGGATGAAGGGGTTGACTTATCAAGTATGGCTAAACAGGTTAGGCCCTTATTCATTAGAGTTTAGAAGAATGAGGGTGATCTTATTGAAATGTACAAGATTCTGAGGGGATTTGACAGCGTAGATGTTGAGAAGGTGTTTCCACTAATGGAGGAATCTCATACTAGGGGACATAGATACAGAATAAGGGAGCACTCATTTAAAACTGAGATGTGAAGGAATTTCGTCTCTCAGAGAATGGTGAATGTCTGGAATTCTCCACACCAGAGAGTTGTGGAGGCTCGATCACTGAAAGTATTTAAAGAGGAGGTTTTTGAGATTAAGATTTTTGAAATATCGGGGAGTTGAGGGCTATGAGAAGCTGGCACGAAAGAGGAGTTGAGGCCTGGGGCAGATCAGCCATGATCTTATTGAACGGAGGGACAGGCTTGAGGGGCCGAATGGCCTACTCCTGCTCCTATTTCTTATGTTCCTATATTCTTAAGACCTGAAAAATCAAGAATAAAGTTTTGAACAGCAGGGAAAAAAAAAAAATGTCCAAGCATCCCAGTCCGGTACCTGAACATACACTTGATGAAAATGCTGTCCGCCAATTTTTATCTTTATTTGATTTCATCACGGAAACCTCATCCTGCACTTGGATGAGCTTTCATGAAGAAAGGAAAAGGCTGCCTGGCTGATTCGCCCGTCCGCCAACTGTAAGGTTGGACGGGGCAACGTAAAATTAAAGACAACTGCGCCATTCATGACCTTAACAGGCTTTTTAATTGTTGGCGGGCGTGCTTGTGACTTTCACACGCGCCCACAGACCGAAGTATTGCGCGACTACTATCGGCCAGTGGAGACGTCTTCCCAACGCTCTCTGCCTTTCAGAAATATCGCGTGAGCGCAGGATGACATCGGGACTCTTGCCCGACATCATCTCGCGCGATTTCACGCCGGGTCGGGTCAGGCGTGCGCCCACCTGGTCAGCGTAAAATTCTGCCCCTAATACATTTTAAGTAGGTGAAATTAGGGAAGGCCTGTGATAGGGTGGAATGACAGGAGTTGGTTGAGCAGAGCCAAACAAAGTGGTGATGGGACTAGTAAAGAAAGAAAAGATCTGTCCAGAGGAGATGTAAATGGTAGGATAATGAGCAGCTTTCGCTGGAAAGCAAAAAAAAAACAGATTGAGACTGAAACTTGCAAAGGAAAAGAAACAAAATGGGGGCAGAGAGTGTCTCATCACAAAGTGCTGAATCAGAAGACGAGGCGCTGTTCCTCAAGCTTGCGTTGAGCTTCATTGGAACAGTGCAAGAGGCTGAGTCAGAGAGATGAGCGTGAAAGCACGGTGGAGAGTTGAAATAACTGGTCACCAGAAGCTCGGGGTCAGGGCTTGCAGGCTGAAGGAAGGTGTTCTGCAAAGTGGCCGCCCCAGGTTAGATGGAGAGTGGCGGTGTGAGGCTTATTTGAAGTATAAATACTGGCATAGTTGGGTCAACTTGCCCATTTTTCTGCTGTGCATTCTATGTAAATATATGTGTTGTTCACTCCTCAACATAAAATAGGTGTTAAAACTTGAACAGTTCCCTAATGAGACATCAAGTGAAGCATTTAAGGATTCTTCTGGTGGCCTTGATGTATATTTTTGTCAAGGTGTTGAAACAAGTGTTTTAACAATACCCTGGTGCAATAGTTACTATGAGTCAGAGAGAGATGAGGAAAATACAAGAGAGAATGTGTGATGAGGAAAGTCTTACAGGAAGTCAATGTGGTGTTAGAGGAAGTACTCAAGGCTTCATATGGATGCAAGATTACATTTAAGGCATAGAAGCAAGCCATTCTGCCTATTCAATCTATGCCAGTGTTTATGCTCCACTCAAGCTTTCTCACATTTTTTTCCCATCTAAATCTATCATTGTAACCCTCTATTCCCTTCTCCCTCAATGTGTGTCTAATTACCCCTTAAATGCATCAGTACTATGTGCTTCACAACACCCAGTGGTAGTAAGTTCCACATTCTTAACATGCTTTGGGTAAAGAAGTTTGTCTGAATTCTATTGGACTTCTTGGTGACCATTTTATATTGATGGCTTCTAATTATGATCCTCTCCTCATGTGAAAACATACCCTCTGTCTCAACTCCATAAAGACATCTATTATGTTACCCCTCAGCCTTCTATTTCCAAGGGAGAAGAGACACAGCCGGGCAATCCTTTCCTGATATAGATACGCACACATTCCTTGTTTCATCCATGTAAATCTTCGCTGCACCCTCTACAGTGCTGTTATCCTTTTTATAATGTGGCAGCCAGAACTGCTTGCAGTGCTCTAAATGTGGTCTAATCAAATGTGGTCCAATACAGCTTTAGCATCACTTCCCCACTTTTCAATTCTATTCTACTAGAAATAAAGCCAAGTGCTTGTTTTGCCTTTTTATGGCCTTGCTAACCTATAGCACAACATCTAATGATTTTTCAGTTAAAAAAATGTACTTGTTTCACTTATTTCAGAAAGTTATTATTTAAAGTGCCTAAAGCACAGTGACTTATATTTAAGGTTGTACAAGCTGAAAGCATGCTGAGGTGATCAGTAGTCACCAGGCTTTGTCTGTAGATCTTACAGATAAAGATCTTAAGTAATCAATTTAACAGCCAATGACTAATGACAACTGCCTCAGTGTGGACTTCTCCAGAAGGGAAGCAGCTGCAGAACTATGCCATCTGCAGTAAAGATACCAGCAGACACATTGCAAAATTCCATCCAGTTAGACAGAGTCCCTGTACCCTCTTGTTCCCACCCACCCTGCTTCCTGCTCCCTCACAGAGCTTGGCCTCTCAGCCTTCACTGGCCCATTTCCTAGCTCTGTTGCAGCTGGCTTGGCTAGGTGATGTCAGCATGGCACTGGGTCAGGCTGTTCTGGCACAGGAAGGGACACAGCTGCATGTACCCTTCTCCTGCCTTCATGTCGCATGGGCCATGCAGGAAGTGGCCAGTCGCACACACTATGCCTGGTAAGCAGCACGAAACAAATACATTTCTAGCCCACAGCACAGCACACACACATATCAGATGGGTGATGGATGCGTCAATCAGCATGGCAAAAACACTTTCATTTCCAGCTCTGGCCTCTTGCGTATCCCCAATTTCCTGCGCTCCACTTTTCACAGCCATGCCTCAGCTGCCTGGGCTCTAAGCTCTGCAATTCCCTCCCTAAATCACCCTCTCTACCTCTCTCTCCCCCATGAGGTTGCACCTTAAAACCCTTCATTCAAGTTATAGTCACCTTTGTAAATATTGCTTTGTGTGCTTCAAAGACAAATTTTGTCTGTTAATACTCCGGCCTTGGGACATTTTACAATGTTAAAGGTGCTATATAACTGCAGCTTGTTGCTTTTGTTGCCGCTCCCATTGAATAGCATGACATGTATTTCCAAAGAGGGGGCAGATGGTGGTAATGTCAGTAGACTAGTAATCCAGAGACCTAGGCTAATGCTCTGGTGACATGGGTTCAAATCCCACTACAGCACCTAATGAAATTTGAATTCAATTAATAAATCTGCAATACAAAAGCTATTCTTAGTAATGGTGATCCTGAAATGATTGCTGTAGAAACCCATCTGGTTCACTGATGCCCTGTAGAGAATGTCATGAAGAGATTAATGTCTATAATGTTATTGGAAAATAATTTTTTAAAATAGAGTTTAGTGGTGTCTGTGTCCTTGGGGAGACTTTTCTCCCTGTCGGTGTGGGGTGGTGGGGGGGGTTTGGACAGGAGTGGGCGCAGCCGGTCGCATAGCTGATCGCCGCCCGCAATCAGCTGTGTGCCGCCAATTTATGTGGGGGGCCAATTAAGGTCCGCCCAGTGTAACGCACACCCGTAAGTGCTGTGCGCTCCCTGTGCAGGCAGGGGGAGTAGGCTGAGTTGGGGCCTGCACTCTTTCACGCATGTGTGTGAAAGAGTGCAGAAATCTCCCTGAGGCAAAGAGCTGCTTCAGGGAGATCAGTTTTATTTTTGAAAATTTTAATAAAGAATAAAAAGTGTTTTAGGGCATGTCCCCTCATGTGACAGCATCACGTGAGCTGGGACATGTCAATGAATTTTATTACAAATTTTTATTAAGCTTTAAAAATTGTTATGAAACCTCATCCTGCCCGTGGATGAGGTTTCATGATAAATGCGAAGGCCACCTGGGTTCTTCTCCTGCCCACCAACCTTAAGGTTTGACGGGCAGCTCAGTTAATTAGTTTAATTATTATTTAAATGGCCTTATTAGGCCTTTGACAGTTCAGTGGGCGTGCAGTCAACTCTGGTGCGCGCCTGCTGAACTGAAGATCTGAATGACGCGCGGTGACACCAAGACACGCCCAACATCACCACGCATCATTTTACGTGTCAGTGAGTGGGCCATGCTCCCGCTCGCTGACCCAAAGATCCTGCCCTATGTGTGTGTGTGTATGTCTTCATTGGATTAGGTAAAATTAAAAGTCTAGTGAGACAATGGAAAATATACATTCAAAGAGAAAGATATGTATAAAGGAGAAAGGAGATTGTGTGTAAGGGAGGGGCAGTTTAAGAGCCAACAAGTGTGAGAAGCTTCCAGCCTGTAAGTCTCAAGTTTGCCTGCAAGGACCCAGAGCTGAAAGAAACTCATTTTGAATGTGACTGTCCAAGGTGTGGTCTGCCAGGTGTCTCTTCAAATCTATGAGTTTCACTGTTTTCTTAATGGGGGTATAACTGAGATTCAGATTAATTAGGGGATTTTTGTAGCTTTTATAGTAGTAACTTTGTGGACATATGTATGAGCTTACAATTTTTCTTATTAATAAATGTTTAATATAGTTTTATAAAAACCTTTTTGAGACTTAGTCGTCTTATTCTGAATTCAAAGCCTGCATCTCAAAACATATAAATTGCACAATAGGTTATGACAGTTGTTTCAAATTTCCCTCTGGGATTTGAACAACTTAGCCTTTAACATTGGCTGTGTCATAATAGGAAGGAGACCTGCTACCCTTACCTGGTCTGGCCGACCTGTGACCAACAGCAATGTGGTTGACTCTTAAATTCCCTCTGGAAAGTCCTAACAAGCCACTCAGTTCAAGGGCAGTTAGTGATGGGCAACAAATGTTGGCCTTGCCAGTGATGCCCACATCCATGAAATAATTTTTAAAAATACATAATGGCTTTATGTATGGACCCCTAAGAGAATATAAATATGTCAAGGGGTCAATGTGTGCCTGGCTGAAATATGCTGATGAATTAAAGAGCTGTAAGGTTGTGTATGTGTTTAGTGTATGGGAGCTGTAAATATGGATGAAGTGTGGACATAATGCAAGCATTACGATCTGATACATGAGAGTGGAATAATCATTGACAGAGCTGAAAAGGGGATCTTTGATACGAAGAAGGATAAATTTGGGAAAATGGACAATCAATAGAGAAACAGTGAAAGAATAAATCACCAAATAGCTATGTGTGGAATAAACTAGATTGCTACAAATGTAACTGTAGGTTTTACTGTATCTGATTTTAACTAGCCTCAAAATCCCCAGCAATGGTGTTGATGATACATATAGCAATGCCAGATGGTTCAAGAAAATATTGCAATGTAGCATTCCAGGGATGTACAGCAAAGGTCAAAAGGATCATCAGTAAACTAATACAAGAGCAAAAGACTGCAGATGCTGGAAGTCTGAAATAGAAAGAGAAAATGCTGGAAATACTCAACAGGCCTGGCAGCATCTATGGTGAGGGAAACAGGATTAGTTTCAGATTGACAATCTTTCATCGGAACTCTCTTCTCCCTTTGCCTTTTTACCCTTGTTCATTTTCACTGCTTCCAATTTCTCAGTTCTGGTGAAAGGTCCTTGACTTGAAACATTGGCCAGAATCTTCCATTCTGGAGTCTAATTTCGGTGGTGGGGGCAGAAGTGGGAGTGATTTATGCTGGGGCATGGGTCGGCTGACTACATGCAATCTTGAACTGTTCTTCTCACTACATACGCATCCACGAGGATCTCGCCGATTCTCGCAGCAGGGGTAGGCAGGAAGTTGCCAACTCCACCGTTACATCATGGGGTCGAAGGCCTCGGCACCATATGGCCACTTTTGCCTGGCCACTGCTCCACCCTTCCCCATCAGGCCTTCCTCCTCTCCTTGGTCAACCTCCACATAACTGGCACTGTCATCAACCGGTCTCAAGCATAGGCCGACATTTACAGACACTCCCCAAAGAGGACAATGCAGCAGCAACTCACCGTTAGAGATCTACCTGGCCAGATGCACTCCACTCATGTGCAGTGGTAAAAGCGAACATTCTAATTTCTCGCTGGTGGAGAACTTAACTTAGAGGGAGATCTTAATTCCAGCAAGGTGGTCTTTCTATGAGCATGCATGACTTGCTAGTGCATGCAAAAGGGCTTCCTGAAATTATTCACCTGGAAACTTGACCCGGCCTCAACCTACCTTTAAAGTCGAGAACTTAACTCCTAAAGATCATCCTGCCGCTGGGGGAGTAATTTTTGGTCTCACACCCACCACTGCTGATGGGACCGGAAGATTCCACCAGTTCAGTCTGTTCCTCTCTCCACAGACGCTACCTGACCTGTTGAGCATTTCCAGCATTTTCTGTTTTTCTAACACAGAAAACTGTACTGGTATTCATGGATTAGACCAGAACACTCAAGGTATAGGGTAAACTGAGAGTTAACAATAGCTTCCTTTTCTGACATCAGGGTATAGGAGCAACAGATAGAAATATAAATGATCCTTAGGGAAGGAAAGATATGCTGGACAAAAAGAAAGACTTGCATTTATACAGCACCTTTCACAACCTCAGGGCACCTCAAAGCACCTTACATCAATAAAGCACTTTTGAAACATGGCAGTCAATTTGCACACAGCAAGGTCTCAAAAAACAGCAATGTCATAATGACTCTGTTTGTGTTATGTTAATTGAAAATGAATATTGGCCATGACTCTGGGGATAACTCCCTTGCTCTTCTTTTGAAATGAGATCTTTTACGTCTGCCATAGAAAGCAAACAGGACTTTGGTTTAAAGTCTCCTCCAAAAGGCAGCACCTCATACAATACAGCACTCCCTCAGTGCTGCACTGGAGTGCCAGCCTTGATTGTTGCACTCACTGCCTGGAGTGGCTCTTGTACCCATAGCCTTATGCCTGAGAGGCAAGTGTGCTATCAACTGAGCCACAGCTGACACATAAGGGGTTGAGCAATCGGCATACAATAGGAGCGAAGACTGGAGCAAGACATCTTGATGAAAGTGGGTGAACATCCATAAAAAGTATTATTAGGGGCTGATTAAATTCTAATGAAATTTGATGTTAGTTATAATAATTGAGCAAATTTTTCTTTTAATTCATTCACGGCATGTGGGTTTCGCTGGCTGGGCCAGCGTTTATTGCCCATCCCTAATCGCCTTAGAGAAGGTAGTGGTGAGCTGCCTTCTTGAACCGCTGCAGTCCATGTGGTGTAGGTACACCCACAGTGCTGTTAGGATTTTGACCCAGTGACAGTGAAGGAACAGCAATATATTTCCAAGTCAGGATGGTGAGTGGCTTGGAGGGGAACTTCCAGGTGGTGGTGTTCCCATTTATCTGCTGCCTTTGTCCTTCTAGGCGGTAGTGGATGTGGGTGTGGACGATGCTGTATAAGGAGCCTTGGTGAATTTCCTGCAGTGCATCTTGTAGATGGTACACACTGCTGCTACTGTGCATCAGTGGTGGAGGGAGTGAATGTTTGCGAATGTGGTGCCAATCAAGTGGGCTGCTTTGTCCTGGGCAGTATCAAGCTTCTTGAGTGTTGTACGCTTGTAGAAATCTTTACTGTCTGTTTTTATATTTCTTGCTAGTTTTCTCTCATATTTCAGTTTCTCCCTCTAATCTTTGCAGCATTGCACATTTTTTTTCAATTTGTTACTATCCTTAACTCCCTCTTTCCCAGTACCCTATGGATCACAACCTATTTTCTCTGCAGCAATCTTTGAGCCATGCATTCAACTCTCTGATCTCATTTACCCTATGTCAATTTGCTCGTGCTTCAGGTAGTATATTGGAGACTATTTCCTTTGTGGTTCTGCTTTTCAATTTAGCACCCTAGCTGCTCATACCTCCTCAGCAGACCTTCTTTCCTAGTCCTACCCATGTTGTTGTGCAAGTCACTTGCTGTGTTTCCTACTTTATGAAAATGACTATGCTTTAAAAATACTCAATCGGCTGGATAGCCCTTTGGAAAGTCCTGAGGTTATGAAAGGTGCTATTTAAATACTAAACAAAAACAGGACATGCTGGAAATACTCAGCAGGTCTGGCAGCATCTGTGAAGAGAGAAACAGATTTAACATTTCGAGTCCATATGATTCTTCATCAGAAGCGGGAAGTTGAAAGTAATGAAGGTGAACAAGATAGAAGAGCAAAGGGAGAGGAGAGTTCTTATGATGAAGATCATCAATCTGAGACTTTAATTCTGTTCCCCAGAGATGCTGCCTGACCTGTTGAGTTTTCCCAGCCTTTCCGGTTTTTACTTCAGATTTCCAGCTGCTGCAGTATTTTGCTTTTCTATATTAATGTAAGATTTTTATTCAAAACCATGACAATTGAAGATACCTTTTTTTCAATTGCTAGCCCCATTACATTGAGATAGACTGCAAAGTCTCACATACCAGGTGGCAAGGGTGGTGGTGGTTGGGTGCTGGGCAGGGAAATGTACAGGAAAGATAGCTCGTCTCAGTCACAACACTATTGAAAACGCTCTGGGACGAGGAGCCAGAGGTCACAGGGTCAATAGGAGAATGAATAAAATGTACCAGATCGGTTGTGGCAATAGCTGCTGAATGAAACAGGAAGGAAACAAGTTTCCTGTAAGGAGTAAATTGGTTGAGGCTTAAACATGCAGGCCAGCTCTCAGCAAGTAAAGGCAATCCTGGAAAAGTGAGTGAGTTTTACATTTTGCTTTATGGTCTGAAAAAAGGAGTCAGCACAATAGTGCCATGAGATATTTAATGTCCACCTGAACTATGAGAAGAGTCAGTTGGGATCTCAGTGTAAGGTGTCATTTGAAGGATGGTATCTCAGACAGTGCAACACTGGACTGTTAGTCTAGATTATTAACCCAAGTACTTGAACATGTTAAATACTCAATCTTCTGATTCAGAGTTGATAGTGCTACCAACAGAGCTGATCACTCAGGCTCACATTTCTTCACTAACTAATATTAATTACCTTGGCAGAGAACATTACACATGGGCACGGGGAGGTGATGGCATAGTGGTATTGTCACTGGGCTAGTGATCCAGAGATCTAGGTTACTGCTCTGGGAACCCAGGTTTGAATCTCACCATGGCCGATGGTGGAATTTGAATTCAGTAAAAATCTGGAATTAAAAGTCCAATGATGACCTTGAAACCATTATCGATTGTTTAAAAACCCATCTGGTTCACAAACGTCCTTTAGGGGAGGAAATCTGTTGTCCTTACCTTACCTGGTCTGGCTCCAGACCCACAGCAATGTGACTGACCCTTAAATGGCCTCTGAAATGGCCTAGCAAGCCACTCAGCTGTAACAAACTGTGATGAAAACACAAAAAAGGAATGAAACTGGATGGACCAGCCGGCATCGACCTAGGCACCGAAAACTGCAATTGCAGCCCTGCCGACCCTGTAAAGTCCTTCTTACTAACATTGGGGGGCTAGTGCCAAAATTGGGAGAGTTGTCTCACAGTTCACAGTCTCACAGACTAGACAAGCAACAGCCTGACATAGTCATCCTCACGGAATCATACTTTACAGATAATGCCCAGACACCACCATCCCTGGGTATGTCCAGGCCCAGCAGAGGTGGTGGCACAGTGGTATACAGTCAGGATGGAGTTGTCCTGGGAGTCCTCAACATCAACTCCAGACCCCATGAAGTCTCATGGCATCAGGTTAAACATGGGCAAGGAAACCACCTGCTGATTACCACATACCGCCCTCCCTCAGCTGATGAATCAATGCTCCTCCATTTTGAGGAAGCACTGAGGGTGGCAAGGGTGCAGAATGTTGTCTGGGTGCAGGACTTCAATGTCCATCACCGAGAGCCTTGGTAGCACCACTGCTGGCTGTCCTAAATGACATAGCTGCTAGACTTGGTCTGTGGCAGCTGGTGAGGGAACCAACAAGAGGGAAACACATACTCACCAATCTACCTGCCACAGTTGCATCTGTCCATAACAATATTGATAGGAGTGACGATCACACAGTCATTGTGGAGACAAAGTCCTGCCTCCAGATTGAGGATACCCTCCATTGTGTTGCGTGGCACTGTGCTAAATGGGATAGATTTCGAACAGATCCAGCAACTCAAGACTGGGCATCCATGAGGTGTTGTGGGCCATCAATAGCAGCAGAATTGTACTCGAGCACAATCTGTAATCTCATGGACCGGCATATCCCCCACTCTACCATGACCGTTAAGCCAGGGAATCAACCCTGGTTCAATGAAGAGAGCAGAAGGGCATGCCAGGAGCAGCACCAGGCATACCTAAAAATGAGGTGTCAACCTGGTGAAGCCATAAAACAGGACTACTTGCATGCCAAACAGCATAAGCAGCAAGTGATAAACAGAGCTAAGCGATTCCACAACCAATGGATCAGATCTAAGCTCTGCAATCCTGCCACATCCAGTTGTGAATGGTGGTGGACAATCAAACAACTCACTGGAGGAGGAGGCTCCACAAATATCCCCATCCTCAATGATGGGGGAGGCTAGCACATCAGTGCAAAAGATAAGGCTGACGCATTTGCTTCAATCTTCAACCAGAAGTGCCGAGTGGATGATCCATCTCGGCCTCCTCCGGAGGTCCCCAGCAGCTGGCTCAGCTGCGCGCCCGCCGACCTGAGAATGTAAATGACACGGGGTGAGGTCGGGACGCTGCAGGGATCAATGCTGGGGCCACAACTATCTATGATCTATATTAATGATTTGGATGAAGGGACCGAACGTCTTGCAACCAAATTTGCTCATGGTACAAAGGTTAGGGAGTGAATTATAAGGGGAATACAAAGAGCCTGCAAAGGGATATAAACAGGGTGCGCAAAAAAAGTGGCAGATGGGAAAACGTGAGGTTGTCCACTTTGGCAGGAAGAATAAAAAAGAAGAATATTATTTCAATGGAGAGAAACTGTAGAATGCTTCAGTACAGAGGGATCTGGGTGTCCTTGTACATGGATGGGAAAACGTGAGGTTGTCCACTTTGGCAGGAAGAATAAAAAAGAAGAATATTATTTCAATGGAGAGAAACTGTAGAATGCTTCAGTACAGAGGGATCTGGGTGTCCTTGTACATGGATCACAAAAAGATAGCATGCAGGTGCAGCAAGTAATTCGGAAGAGAAACGGGATGTTCGCCTCTATTGCAAGGGGGATGGAGTATAAAAGTAGGGAAGTCCTGCAACAACTGTACAGGGAATTGGCGAAACTACACCTGAAGTATTATGTAACGTTCTGGTCCCCTCGCTTAAGGAGGGATATACTTGCATTAGAAGCAGTTCAGAGAAAGTTTGCTAGGCTGAATCCTGGGATGAAGGGGTTGTCTTATGAGGAAAGGTTGAGCAGGTTGGGCCTATACTCATTGGCATTTTGAAAAATGAGAGGTGATCTTATTGAAATATGTAAGATTTTGTAGGGGCTTGAAAGGGGTAGATGCTGAGTGAATGTTTCCCCT
This sequence comes from Carcharodon carcharias, assembly GCF_017639515.1. NCBI lineage: Eukaryota > Metazoa > Chordata > Chondrichthyes > Lamniformes > Lamnidae > Carcharodon > Carcharodon carcharias. The sequence goes on from NC_054477.1 coordinate 20,567,558, forward strand.
TGTGGGAGAATCTCGAACGGGGGGGGTGGGGGTCACAGTTTAAAAATAAGGGGTCTCCCATTTAAGACAGAGAAGGAGGAGTTTCTTCTCTCAGGGGATTGCAAGTCTTTGCAATTTTCTTCCATAGAAAGCCATGGAGGCTGCTTCATTAAATATATTCAAGGCTGAGTTAATGGTTATGGGGGATGGGTAGGAAAATGGAGTTAAGGCCACAATCAGATCATCTTATTGAATGGCAGAGCATGCTAGATGTGCTGAATGGCCAACCTCTGCTACTATTTCTTAAGATCTTGCTCTGGACTTCCCCACTAGAGGAAACAGATTATATCTACCCACCATTTTAAAGCTCTCAATTTGATCACCCATTAATTTTCTATGCACAAGGGAGTACAAGTCTAATCTATGCAACTAATCTACGAAAGGACTCCCCAAACAATTCTCTGCGCCAGCCTGTTGTAGTTTGGCTCAAAATCAGGTACAATAAAAACAACAGCAACTTGCAATTATATGGCACCTTTTCCGCCATAAAATGCCCCAAGTTTGTTTAGAAGAAGAAAAACTGCACTTTGTAGCCTGAGTTTTTAAACACTAAACACCAAATCATATAGGAAGGGGTTTTTGTACAAAACTGATAATAATTTATCAGCTGTGGTTTCTTCTTTATTCTGAGAAGCAGTGGAATGTGAATTTCACTCAGCTCCCCCACACGCTATACCTGTAACATTGGGGTTGTGCAATAGGCCCACGAGTATCTCAAGTTAAACTGAATTTCCTGAATGACGCAGTTGTGCCATCTTTTAATGAAAGAACGATGAGCCATATAAGGCAACAATCAGCTTGTATTGAGAAAGCAGAACAATTAAGCAACGTGACAGTATCATTTGCACCGAAGACCCGGTAAATTACCTGGGACAAGCTAACCTTCCCTGGATCTGCTAAAATTGGTTTGATTTTGGTACAGACATTCTCTGAGAATGAATGAGAAAGGAGATTTATTTTTACATGTGGTATGTAAACTGGTCAAATCTGCACAGGGAACCATTTCTCTTTCTTATTTTCCCTTTGGACTTCCTCTTCCATTTTTCTTTCCTTTGTGCAACTTGCAAACAAAATAGTGGAGGGCATAATTGTGCAATGGATGACTTTATAATACAGAACTTCAAAATAATAGAGGAATTTTAAAGCGATACAAGTTTTTAAACTCTAATCGGGACTTTAATATGAGATCGAAAATGATCCAGGTTTTTAAAGCATTACATGATTCAAAACTTAAAAAAAAAAATACAGGCCTTTCAAATGATACTTTTAAAGTGACACCAGACCTTTAAAAGAATCCGTATTTTGAAATGATATTGGATTTTAGAATAATACAAGTTTTTCAAATGGCTCAGGGTTTGTTTTTAAACAATACAAACTTTTAAAGTGATTTAGGTTTTTAAAATACTGTCAAGGGTAACTTGCATGAAGCTGGTCATTCAAGATCGTACTTCAGATAAGCTGCAGCATTGCGGGAAAATACATACAGGAGAAAAAGTGAAATGAAATTAAAAAAAAAACCCAGCTGGCAAAGAAAAACAAAACAAAGTAGAGGCAGAGGTCACGGTCAAAAATTGTTGAATTCAACATTGAGTCCAGAAGTCTGTAGAGTGCCCAGTTGAAAGATTCTGTTCCTCAAGCTTGTATGTGCCCCCCTCTTATTTTTGTTGTTGTTTTTCTTTTCACTCTCTCTCTTGTTTATCTCTTATTTTCTCGCTTTTGCTTTCGGGCAGCAGCTATTGAAGATCTTGCCTTTCACACCTCCTCTCGGCACATATTTTGTACGTGCACCATTACCACTCCCTTTGGCTTGGTGCCACAAACCCTTTTGCCATTTAATCTCTCTTGCCCTCCACCCGATTGCTTTTCTAACTTTCCCTGGCCCTGACGAAAGGTCACAGACCTGATAGCTTAACTCTGTTCCTCACTCCGCAGTTGCTGCCAGGCCCTGGCCTGTGGAGTATTTCCAGAATTTTCCACCTTTTATTTCAGGTTTCCAGCTTTACAATATTTTGCTTTGGCATTATTCTGCTATCAGCCACTGGACTGTTTCATCGATTTTCAGGATATCACTGGACATCTCCCCACAGCCAAATTGGCATTTGTTTTTTTTCCTATTTGTTCCTAGGATGTGAGAGTGTTCCCATGACCTCCCTGGTGATCGGTATCATGCGCTGCCAAAGTAACCTTGGTAATAACCGGCTATTAGCCAAGTCGAGACTTGATGTTGTCAAGGTCCTGCGGTAATTTGGAATTGGCCACTTCATTATCAGGGGGGTTGTGAATAAACCACCTCACTTCTGACTTTATGACAGAAGGAAGGTCAGTGGTGAAGCAGTTGGAAGTGTCTGGGCTGAACACACACATTGCTCTAAGGACTGCCATAGCAACATTCCTTCCATCTTTCTTCACCTTGCCACATGGTGGCACCAGTGCACCATGACACTTGGGTACCTGTAACAGAACCTTGAAACTTCTGTACCAATGAAGTGTTAATGAAGTACATGGGCAGCGCCAGGATCGTGGCTCAAAGCTAACACCATCAAGTCCCTACCCCTGTTCCATCCATCAGAGATTCAAGCCATCTTGAAGTCACGTGCATAAAATAGGCGTATTATCTTGCTGTGCAAGTGAAGTATGGTATGTCGTGTGATATGTTTTCTTTGACCTCGCTGTCTTCAGCTTGCTATACTGCTCTAGTGAAGTTCAATGGAATCTCAAACAACAGGGCTTGATTATTTGTTCAGGCAACTGCAACTTTCCAGATTCAACATGAAGTTCAGCAATTCAGGTTATAGCCGCTGCTCCCACTTCATCAGATGGAAGGTGCAAATAATGGCCTGAATTTTAGGTTCGGCGGACAGGCGCCGTAAGCGGACCCGGGAGTGGTCGGGTAACAGACCCGCCGACAGCGATCGCCACCCCCCACCCCCCCCACAACCGCGATTTCACGTTGGCTGACCAATGAACGGCCAGCCAGGGTGAAGCGCGTTCAGCACTGCCAGGGTGGAGGGCAGGTGATGATGTCAACGCGGGCGCTGGCAGAAGGCTCCTTTGAAAGCAGGGAGCTGCCTCAGGGAGCTGAAGGCCCAAAGCCCAGGAAATAAAGCTTTCTTAAGATCGGGAAAAAAAATGCCCAAGCAACACAATCAGGCACCTGAACATATAGATCAAAAAAATTCTGCCGACAGACTTCTACTTTTATTTTATCTCGTAATGGAAACCTCATCCCACCCTCGGATGAAGTTTGATGAGAAATGCAAAGTCCGCCTGGCCGATTCACCCACCTGCCAACCCTAAGGTTGGATGGGCCACGTAAAATGACAGACAATTGTGCCGTTAATGGGCTTACTTTCCCCTCAAAATCATCGGCAGGCGCGCTTCCGACTTTTGCAGGTGCCCGCCAACCTGAATATCGAGCAAGCACAGGATGGCTTCTGATGCTCGCCCGACGTCATCTCGCGTGATTTCACACCTGATCGGTTCAGGAGGCGTGTGCCTGCCTGATCAGCGGCAAATTTCAATCCAATGGTTCTGCTGCTGTCACCTCGACGCCATTAGAGGCCTCAGGGGGCCACCACACCTAGCGACCGTTGTACAGTTTTAGCCTCTTCACCCGAGAGAGGACATACTTGCCTTGGAGGGAGTTCAACATAGGTTCACTAGGTTGCTTCCTGGAATGAGAGGGCTGTCCTCTGATAGTCGATCGCGTAAGATGGGCCTGTATTCTCTGGAGTTTAGAAGACTGAGAGGTGATCTCAGGTGAAATGTATAAAAAAACCCTTGAGGGTTTGAAAGGGTAGATGCTAAGAGGCTGTTTCCCCTGGAGTCTAGAGCCATGGGTCATATGCTCAAGACGAGGGGTCGGCCATTTGGAACTGAGATGAGGAGAAATTTCGTCACTCAGAAGGTCTTGAATGTTTGGAATTCTCTACCCCAAAGGACTGTGGCTGCTCACCCAATGAGTATATTGAAGACTGAGATTGATAAATTTATGGACACTTAAGGGAATCAAGGAATAATGGGATGGGGCAGGAAAGTGGAGCTGATATAGCAGATCAGCCTCGGTCTTAATGAATGGCGGAGCAAGCTTGAGGGGCTGTTATACCTACTCTTGTTCTTATTTCTTATGTTCTTATCTCAACCTATTGCCAGTTTTGACAAAAGGTCATCAGCCTGAACGGTTAACTCGGTTTCTCTCTCTAACAGTGATGTTCTACCTGTTGGGTCATTCCAGCATTTTCTGTTTTTAATTCAGATTTCCAGCATCTGCAGTATTTGGCTTTTATGCTGCGATGTATTTTGATCCTTAAGGCATGCTGTGCTGTCCAACAGCCTTGTTAAGGATGACAGGAGGACTCAAAATTCAGCCAGCCATTGATCCCATTCTGAAACTGAAAGCTTGTCAATTCCCGTGGTCATAAACTTACTGTTGTGGCACTATACACCCATAGTGTTAGATTGCAGTATGGAGCGACAGCAGTCTACCAACCCCCACCTGAAGTAGGTGCCCCCTGTTTGGCTGAAAATGATGCAGGCACCTAGGAGCATCTCAACAAGAGGAGGCCACTCAGCCCCTCCAGCCTCTTCCGCCATTCAGTGATATCTTGGCTGGCCTTTGACCAAACTCCATATACCCAAATTTGCTCCATATCCTTTGATACCTTTGGCTAACAATCTATTAATCTCAGATCTAAAATTAACAATTGATCTAGTACCAATCACTGCTTGGGAAAGAGAATTCCAGACTTCTACAACTTCCTGAAATGTCCAGCTCTCATTTTTTGAGCTTCCTAGCCACAGACTCCCCAGCCGCAGAAACTGGGAGATGGTGGTTTAGTGGTAATGTTATTGAACCAGTAATCCAGAAGCTCAGACTATTGCTCTGAGAACATGGGTTCAAATCCCACTATGGCAGCTGTGGAATTTAAATTCAACGAATAAATCTGGAATTGAAAGCTAATCATAGTGATGGTGATCATAAAACTGTTGTCAATTGTTGTAAAAACCGATCTGATGTGCTAATGCCTTTTAGGGAAGGAAATCTGCCATCCTTACCTGGTCTGGCCTATGTGTGACTCCAGATCCACAGTGACTCTTCGCTGCCCAGCAAGCCACTTATTTCAAGGGCAGTTAGAAACAGGCAACAAAACACTTGCCTTGCCAGTGACACCCACATCTCATATAAGAATAAAGACAAAAGAAAAGAAATAGTGGACAACATTTAATGTAGACCATGGGGTCTTGTCCGCTGTCCAGGAGCCCTGCATCACCCACTTTTGGAAAGGTCCACCAGATTTATTCGTTCATGGGATGTGGGCATCTCTGGCTAGGCCAGCAGTTATTGCCCATCCCTAATTGCCCTTGTTCAGAGGGCATTTAAGAGTCAACCACATGTAGGCCAGACCAGGTGAGGATTTCCTTCCATAGAGGATACTAGTGAACCGGATGAGTTTTTACAACAATTGGCAATGGCTTCTTGGTCATCATCAGACTTATAATCCCAGATTTTTATTGAATTCAAATTTCACCATCTGCCGCATTCAAACCTGGGTCCCCAGGGCATTACCCTGGGTCTCTATAATACCTGTCCAGTGACAATATCACCTACCTGCTGTTAGGTGAATACCAGCGGCAGCAGAATGAGGCCCTTAAAGTGGGCATTAATTGCCCATTGGAGGTGCTCAATTGGCTTCGGGGCAGGAAAGCCATCCGTGAATCTTCCATCCGGATTTAAGCGGGGCAGAGGTGGGAAGGTGACGTGGTCTCCGCTCACCAAGTTCCCGCTGATTAAATATCCCCCTGCCAACACACCTCGGGGGAGGACATTAAGTTCCACCCTGTTTCTCTAAATCTAACCTACCCGTTCTCCTTAATATCTTGAAAACTTCAATCAAACCCTTCAAAATCTTCTAATCTTTAGGGATAGCAACCACAGTTTCTGTTATCCCTCCTCATATCCATCTGTCCACAATAAGCCATCACCTGGAATTTTGAACACAATTTCGGGCACCACAATGAGAGAACAGATTTGAGGGGCTCTTTGACCTGCTCTTGTTCCTGTCTTCCAATGGGCACCTTGAGGTTCCTCTGTATCCCAGAGCGAACCTTTAAATAGCCCAACCCACCCCCCATGAATTTCAAGCCCAGTATAGTCTGCCACCATGGAACCATCAATGTTTTTCATTTTAAACATGGGTTGGGGCCTCCTTTGTATCCTGTCAATAACCTGTTAAACCCAGTGAGTGGCCTCAAGTTTGAATGGTGCTGCATCGGCAGCTTGGTGCTATGAACATGACATTTTGTAACCACAATCATTGCCTGAGACTGAGTAAATCTGCAGCTTTCAACCTCTCGTCTTTGAGTAAAATCTTTGACCACAGTTACCGACCCCACCACGGAACAAGATTCTGCTTCTCAGCTGAGCCAAATTTGAAGTCTTAACTTTCAGCCAGCAAAACATCGTCCCTCAGCCTAACTGTCCACCCTTTCACTAAGTAATATTTCAGCCATGTTGGAGCTCCCCTGCCGGGCTTATGCTGCCAATTAAGGACTTGGGTATATATGTGCATAAGTCATTGGAGGTGTCAGGACAGGTTGAGAGAGTAGCTAACAAAGCATTTATTAAGCACTAGGCTCTATAAACCGGGGCTCTGAGCTCTGAAGAAGAGTCATGCAGCCTCAAAACATTGGGCAGAATTTCACGGCCCCATTTCAGCGGGGATGGGGCTGTAAAATGCGGCGAGACATTTTAAACCCCATTGGCTTCAGCGGGAACGTAAAATCCCGCGGTCATAAAATTCTGCCCGTTAACTCTGTTTTCTCTCTCCACGGATGCTGACAAACCTGCTGAGTTTTTCCAGCATTCCCTGTTTTTACTTATAAATAGGGGCATGGAGAACATGAGCGAGGAGGTTAGCAAGGAGAGCTCCTAAAAGACACTAGTTCGGCCTCAGCTGGAGTATTGCAATCAGTCCTGGGGACTGCACTTTAGGAAGGATGTGAAGGCATTGGAGAGAGTGCAGTAAAGATTCATGAGAATGGCGAAATTAGGAATGTTTTCCTTGAGGGAGAGAAGGCTGAGAGGAGATTTGGTAGAGGTATTCAAAGTCATGAGGGGTCTGGACAGGGTAGATAGGAGAAACTGTACCTACTTGTAAAAGGATCAAGAACAAGAGGGCACGGATTGAAAGTAGTTTGCAAAAGAAGCAAAAGCAACGTGAGAAAAAACTTTTTCACACAGCGACTGGTTAAGGTCTGGAATGCACTGCCTGAGAGTATTGGTGGAGGCAGGTTCGATCAAGACATAAAGAAGGGAATTAGGCTGTTATTTGAAGAGAAATAATGCTCAGGGTTACGTGGAGAAGGTGGAAGAATGGCACTAAGCGAATTGCTCGTTCGGAGATCAGGAACAGACATGTTGGGCCAAATGGCCTCCTTCTGTGCTATAGCAATTCTGTGATTTTGTGACTGAATTCCCTCAGAGCTCTCGGAGATCGATCGCCAGGGAGCTTCGAGGGATATCCGGCTCCTTGTCACCCTCCAGAATGAAAAAACAATTCAGACTAGTACTTTTATTTCCCAGCTTTTACTGGCATTCCATTCTAAGATACACAAGGCCAGTTCAGACCAGTGTTCTTATTTCTCAGTTTTTACTGTTTCTTCCTTCTGGGCCTCATTAAATTTCCACCCCATCATACCTGGGATTCAAAGATAAGGGATCGGTACACTTTGGACAAACTGTACTAGTATTTTTAAAGTGTTTTGAAGGCTGCGAGAGAGAACGCAAGCTGACATTGGTTGATGATATCTCCTTTTGAAATGCAGAGAAATGAGCAGACATTTTCAGTTTATATGCTTTGTCAGGTGGATTTTGTTTTCACTCTCCAATGACCAGTTTCTAAGAAGTCAGAAACATATGAAACTTGAATTGTTTTATTGTCCGACAGCAGGAAAGAAGGGTTGATAAAAGATCTCGCAAGAGTCATGAGGAGTGGGAAGTTACTGCATGGGGGTTTTGAACATATGCTCATTGTCAAGGAGTGTCTAATTGTCATGGCTTGAACAAAGAACTTTACACCTCATTGGACAACTGTGGCTTAAGCCTGATTCTGATAGGGCAGCATGATCTTTGTCAGTGAATCATCCTGTGCCCACCTTGGAAAGCAGGTTATAAAAATCATTGCAAAATGATGGTTCAGTGGTTAGATAAAGTAGCTTGGTCAGCCGCTGTAATGAATGATCATCAGGTGGTTGACTGCTCACTGTTCATCATATGTGTGATTTATTTGTGTTTCTTTGTATTTGTGATGAATGAGTAGATTGTAATGGGTATATTGCAATGAGTGTATTACTAACAGGTATATTGTAATGGGTATATTGCAATGAGTGTATTACTAACAGGTATATTGTAATGGGTGTATTGCAATAGGTGAATTATATTATTAACTAGTACTCCCAACAAACATAATAAAGACATTACTGTTTAATTTGAGTTTGAGTGTTGTCTCCTTATTTCTAGTAATTATCATGTTCGAGCCATAGAGTAGCCTGGCAAGGGCAAAAAATTACTTCTTACAATAATTGTTCCTGAGGTGAGTTTCCAACCTTCACAAAGACCACCCATTTCCACCTCTGAAACATCTCCAGTCTCTGCTCCCACCTAAGCTGGAACATACATCCAAGCCTTTGTTACTTCCAGACCTGACAATGCTAACCAACTCCTAGCTAGTCTCCAACATTCTAACTGTCATTAATTTGAGGTCATCCAAAATCCTGCCACTTCCATCCTTAGCTATACTAAGTACAGTTCACTGGTGCTCACTGACTATGCATCAAAAGAACCTTGTTGGCTGTGAAGCACTTTGGAAGTCCTGAGGAACCAGTGAAAGACATTACACAAATGCAAGTTCTTTCTTTCTGTAAGGATTTGGATGTATGCTGCAAGTTTGTCATGGCTCATGTGGTAGTCCTCTTACTTTTGAATGGGTAGGTTGTGGGCTCAAGTCATTGAATGTAAAAATCAAGGCTGATGCTGCAGTGTTGTACTGAGGGAGCGTTGTACAGATGGAGGTGCTGCCTTTCAGGTGCTCTGTTAAGCTAAAGATCTAATTTCTCTCTCAGGTGGACAAGGAAGATTCCACGGCACTATTTCCAAGAGAAGCAGGGCAGTTGTACATGGTGTCCTGGCCAATGTTTATCACTTTCTCTCATGACCTCATTATTACCACATTCAAACTGGCTGTCGGATTTCCTACATTAAAATAGTGAAGCATTTGTAAAACATTTTGGGATGCTAAGAAAGGCACTATTTAATGCAAATGTAGGGGAAGCTGTGAGGGCAGTATAGGTAGGAGGGTCTTGTAATACCTGGAAGCCTCTCTGTTGGCTTGTCCACATATTTCTTTGGAAACCTGAACTGCCAGTTCCAGCAGTTTGTGATTATTCGGGAGGCATTTATTGCCCATTCCTAATTAGCCTTGTTCAGAGGGCATTGAAGAGTCAATAGCATTGCTTTGGGTCTGGAGTCATATGTAGGCCAGACCAGGACAACAGGTTTCCTAGTGGACCAGATAGGTTTTTACAACAATTGGCAAAGGTTATCATCGGACTGTTAATTCCAAATTTTCACTGAATTCAAACGCCACCATCTGCAATGGCGGGATTCAAACCTGCGTCCCCAGAGCATTACCCTGGGTCCCTGGATTACTAGTCTAGTGACAATACCACCATTGCCTCACCTTGTTGGAGTTGAAGTTTTTCTTGCTGTTTAGCCTCTGGGTACTTCCACCACACCAGACATCCAGGGCCAAGTTTTCACTACCGAAGCAGGTGTCTCGAGATGAGAAAATTCCAAGTTGGCATGAGGGCTGTAAGGGGCCATGGGTTTGAGTGGCAAGCCTTGAGCTAGCGCTGAGTTGGAACGGAGGGGTCTTGGTGGGGGATGGGGGGGGGCGCATAGAAGGGGCGTGGGTAAGATCGCTCGCATTTACCTTTGCAAGATTTCCGAATCCAGTCAATGGTTTAAAATACTTTCTGAGGGGCCATGAACCCTGAGTCACAGAGAAGCTAGCCCGACTCCACAAAAATTGTCTGGGGGGGGTGGGGGGTGGGGGGTGGGGGGGGTGGGGTGTGGTGGGGGTGGGGTGTGGGGGTGGGGGGGGTGGGGTGGCCTAGGAGATGCCTAACCCTGCGATGGAGCCAGCCAGGCCGGGGTGGGGTGTGGGGTCCGGGCTCGCCAACCCAGACCGTTCTGATGCGCCAGGAATGGGGACAGGAATCCCGGAATCAGATCCCATTTTCTAATGGCTCTGGAGGCGTTCCAACTCCATGAAAATCCGGGCCCAGTTTCTGTTCTCTTTGCAGACAAAGTTGCACAGTGTCATGAAAGCCACCACAATGCACACAAGCTGCTCCGGATTGTAAGGCAGCCAATTTTAGGACCTCAACTCTCCTCTCACTGACACAGATGCCTTCTTTTGCCTCATATTGAAGTTATGATGCACAGGTTTGCGACAGTATCATCTGACAGGGAAGCAAAGTGTGGGCTTTCTTGTTGAGGTGCCATCCAGGCATGCGTAGGGTCAGTTGTAGCACACTCGCCTCTGTGTTACTCTGCCCACGTGAAAAACTTGAACACAAAATCAAGACTGAAACTTCCAGTGCAGTACTGAGGGAGTGCTGCACTGTGGGGATGTGCTGCCATTTGGCTGAGGCATTATAATGAGGTCCTGTCTGCTCTTTCAGGTGAGCATATAAGTTCTCATGTCACTATTTAGATGAAGAGCAGAGAGATGTCCCTGTTGTCATGGCCCAATACTTACACCTTAACCAGTGTTCACGAAACCGGATTAATGGTCATTACCAGATTGCTGTTTGTGGGACCTTGCTGTGAAGAAATTACTGGTTGAGTTTCCTTTCATTAATTGTAAAACACTTTAGGCGTCCTGAGATTGTGAAAAACACTTTATATAATTGCTGGTCTGTTATCTGTGTATTTTCTGAAAGAGCCAGCAGACTAGACAGCTGCAAGCAAAATATAACACAGAATCACAGAGTTGTTACAGCACAGAAGGAGGCCATTCGGCCCCATCATGTCTGCACCGGCTCTCCAAGTGAGCATTTCACTTAGTGCCACTCTTCCGCCTTCTCCCCGTAACCCTGCACATTCTTCCATTGCAGATAATAATCCAATTCCCTCTTGAATGCTTTGATTGAACCTGCCTCCACCACACTATCAGGCAGCACATTCCAGATCTTAAACACTCGCCACATGAAAATGTTTCTCCTATTACTTATTTTGCCAATTACCTTCAATCTGTCCCCTATCGTTCTCGTTCCTTTCACGAGTGGGAACAGTTTCTCCCTATCTACTCTGTCCAGACCCTTCATGACTTTGAATCCCTCTGTCAAATCTCTTCTCTTCTCCAAGGAAAACAGTCTCAACTTCTCTAATCTATCTACGTAACTGAAGTTCCTCATCCCAGGAAGCATTCTTGTGAATCTTTTCTGCACTCTCTCCAACACCTTCACATCCTTCATAAAGTGCCTACGAGCAAAATGGACATTGACCTGTAGGATTCATTACTGCTAATCACATACCAATTGAACATAGATTGAATGAAGATTTTCAGAATGCTTTTTGTGTGATTGGTGGAAAAAATTGACCCTAGCCTGTAATAGCATAGTAAAAGAAGCAAGACATCAGCAGGCTTTCCCGTTTTACGTTGAACCAGGGGGTCACTGTTTAAAAATAAGGGGTCGCTCATTTAAGACAGAGATGAGGAGGATTTTTTTCTCTGAGGGTTGTGAGTCTTCGGAACTCTGTTCCTCAAAAGGCGCTGGAAGCAGAGTCTTTGGATATTTGTAGGGCAAAGCTAGATAGATTCTTGATTAACAACGGGGTGAAAGGTTGTCGAAGTTAGGTAGGAATGTGGGGTTGAGGTTACATTCTGCCATGATCTTATTGAATGGTGGAGCAGGCTTGAGGGGCCGAGTGGTCTACTCCTGCTCCTAATCCATGTGTACTTGTGTTTGTATGTTGGCAAAACTAGATGCAAGAAGTGCAAATAAAAATTGTGAGAACAGGCTCCAGGCATCAAAAGGTATAGTCCTGTTCCTAAATCACCATAAATATAAGACTTTAAATTGACAAACATTTACCCAGTGATGAATAAGACTGACCTGACACTCAAAGTGCCACGAATCCATGAGGCAATTGCAATCTTCTGCACTCCTTTTTCAAACTGAGCCACGTTACCTCCCAAGTTGTGCCAGGGCTGTCCTGAGCCACGCTGGAGATTGCTTAGAAGAGACAAAGGTAGAGAGGAGGCTATGCACTTAGATATAGAAGTGTCCGGTTATGCCAATGATGAAATTAAGGGAAAAAACCTCTAGAAAGGGGAGAAGGGATTAGCCAGAAAGTCAAAAGAAGGGAAGACTAGCATTAAGATAATTGCTCAGGTGATTGTTAAATGCACCTTGCAACCATTCCCATTAATCCGCTATTCCAGATGATGAGAGCCTTTGAGAATTGTTTTTAAATGCTGTTCCATTATCACCGAATCACACAGCACTGATCCCAACGTGTCTGTACCAGCTCTTTGAAAGAACTGCCCGATTAATCCACAATCCCCCTGTTTTCCTCATTCACCCTGGAATCTTTTCCTTCTCAAGCATTTGCCGAAGTCCCTTTTCCAAGTTACTCCTGAATCTGCTTCCATCACCCTGTCAGGCAGTGCAGTCCAATTCGGGACAACTCGCTGCCTAAAACATTCCTCATTTTCTCCGGGTTCTTTCATGATTTAAAAAAAATTATACCTTGGGGCGGAATCTTCCAGTCCCGCCAGCGGGGATCTTTGCGGGTGGGGGGAGCTTAATTTGACGTGAGGCCAAAAAATCAGTTTCCCGACGTTGGGATAAACTTTAGGAATTAGGTTCTCGGGACATTAAAGGCAGCTTAAAGGCAGGTCGCACTTCCTGATGAACAATGTCGGGAAGCCCTTTGGCACGCGTTAGCATATCATACATGCTCATTAAAAGGCCACCTTGCCAGAATTAAGTTCCCCCCTCCTCCAAATTGTGTTCCCTGCCAGTGAGAAATCAGAATGTTCACTTTCATGACTCCATATAAATGGCATGGACCTGGCGAGCTTGGCTTCTTCCACAACTTTGAGGTGTTTAGATGCTGCTTTGGCCTTCAAGGGGGCCACTCACAACTTGAAGCACATCGGGTGATGGGAGGACAAGCCGCACAAAGGCTGTACACAGGAGGCAGACGAAAGGCGGAAATGTGGATGGGGAAGGGTGGGAGGTGGGAGCGGAGGCTGGACATGCAATTCAGGCTAAGGGGGTAAGGAAGGGAGGCTGTCCAGCGAAGAAGGAGAGACTGTCTGGGGAAGGTGGGGGAAGGGAGGTGTTGTAATACGCCTTTAAGGGATAGCAGCATGCCGTTACTGGAAGGGAAGTGTGTCATGTGATCCAGTCTGTTTCACTTCGGGCTTGCGAACAGAACACAGCACACACAGCCCCGCTTCTGTGCAGTCACCGCGCTGTGATTTCAATGCCCTCCGGCACTGCAAACTCGTTGCAGTCTGATCAGAAGGTCAAGGGTCATCTCATGGCGTGTAACATAATCTAAGGCCGTTCGCCAGGTCGTACCTGTGCTTAACCTTGATGCCAGGCTGTTTGACTACCACTGTACACCATATCATGTTAATAATTATGATATAAAGGCACCAATCATTCATAAGAGGTTGGATAAATACGTTGTGGATTTGTTTACTTAGACTAGGCACACGGAAACCTGTATACTTGGATATGAAGCTTGAAGATATCAGCAGCAGGGCTGTGTGTGCTGTGCTCTGTTCACAGGCCAGAAGTGAAGCTGAGGCTGGATCACATGACACATTTCCCTTCTAGTGATTTCATGCTGCTATCCCTTAAAGACACATGACAACTGGAGGCAGTGCAGGAATGCAAGGATGCAGCAATATGGGATGGAGGAAAGGGCCTTTCTTGTTGGGTCTTGGGTGGGGAAGGGGAGTTAATGGACAAGGATGGTGGGAAAGAGATGGTCCTAGAGGGCAGAGTTGGTGTTGTTGACAATGGGATCCTGGGGGTTGAACTGAGGGCATTGGGCAGCGGAGGAACAGCCACAGTGAGAGGGGGAGGGGGATGTGGTAGGGTGACAGATCCAGGGTGATAATCAGGTAGCTGAAGTTTTCCTGAGGGGTGGGGAGAGTGGGGTGGGTCATGGAAGTGGACCAAACAGGTGGCTTGGATAATGAAAGGGGTCAGGGTCAAGGTGGGACTGGAAATGGTAATGGGTGTAGGCACGGAGAGGAGGGAAGGCATGTGGAGGTGAATGGCTATATGTGCAAGGGGAATGGTGGGGAGGCGGGTCAAGGATGATGGAGGGAAGAGAAATTATTATATTGGGTGGGTCAAGGGTGGTGGAGGGAATTGGAGGTGTTAGGGGAGGGTAAACGGTGGTAGAGGGAATCTCAAAAGTAATGTGCAGTGTTTTTTCATTCTCAACAATATGACAAAGTTGATGTAAAACTGTGATACCTCGAAATGGGAGGAGGGTCCTTCTGGGGAATGAGGGAGAGGTTCAAGGGCAACAGAGGGGAGAGGAATGGTGATATTGGGTGGGTCAAGGGTGATGGAGAGAAGTTAGTAGGTGGCAGGAGAGGGTAAAAGGTTGTGGAGAGGGTCTCAAAAGTGGCACGCAGCATTTTTTGCTTCTGAATAATACAACAAGGCTGATGTAAAACTGCAATACCTCAAAGTGGGAGGACTGTCTCTTTGGGGTGGGTGGAGTTCAAAGTCAGCGCAATCGGCCAATAAAAAGGACACCCTAATAATCTTGAAGCAATTGGATATCAACCATGCTCAGTTATGTTCTCTTCTCCATTGTGAAGCTCATATGGCAACAGGTTTGTTCCTCACTCATGGGTCTCAGAACATAGAGATCCCATCAAGGTATGGAGCTGCCATTCATTCTGAGCCTTTTGCCATCTGCTGCTGTCAGAAGCAGGGATGAAGAGAGGGAGGCCTCCAAGGGGCACGGCTGATGGGGGGCAGCCAACTCACGGCTCCAAACGCCCATCCTCTTGGGTGACTGGTCATGGCTGACAAGGGGTTATGTGGTTAGCCTTTCTATTCTGCCAAGGCAATGGTTTCTCCATAGAGTCTCAAGGGTAGTGGAGGTAAGCTGAGTGGTGTCAGAGGAAGGTTTCTCACACAGGGCCCTCATCACCCCAGTCAAAGAGCGATGTCTCCCTGCACAGTCATGTATGGAGAGGAAGAATGCCCCTCGCTGGTCCTCCAGGATGTGCTTCACCTGGAAGAGGTGAAGGCAGCTCAGCACTGGCTTGGTGGCTCTGAAATGGAGGCAATCCTGTAAAGAATATTCTCACTAGATTTATTACTTCAATTCGTTCACTGGCCCGCTCAGGCCTAGACGATGCAAGCTGTAGGCAACCCTGCCTTCTGCTGGCTCTCATCCAGATGAGGAGAGGGAGGGCCTGTCGCAGTTTGGCACAGGGCCAGCAGGGGCAATGGCCTAGGCAGCAAGAAGCAGCGGGGCCTCAAGAAGGTCAGGAGGCTGGCAAACAGGGCCCACAGCAACGGTGAGCGTTGGCTTGACCACGGGTTTATTGCAGGCAGTGTTCCTATCTACAGATGAGTGAAAGGCAATGCCAGAAGCAGCTTTAGGATGTGTCACATCTGTCAGCTTCTCCACGACAACCAGCAGCCGTAAGGACTTGGAGGGAATCTTATGCCAGTGTTATTGAAGGTCACCACTGCCTTAAACTTCTTTGCCAGTGACTCCTTCAGGGTTCCAGAAGAACCTATGTGGCACCTCCCAGTCAGTGCCTCACAAGTGCCGATGAGAAGTTACAGATACCCTGTTCAGGAAAACGCACCAATTTGACTCACTCTGTCTGGATCCTGAAAGATAAGCTGCAACAGCGTTGGGGTTTACAGCAATCCCTGGTTTCCTGCACATGCAGGACGCTATTGACTGCACACATGTGCCCTCAAGAGTTCCCTGGCAACAGCCAGTCACATTCATCAGTCGCAAACGTTTCAGCTCTTTGAATGTATAGCTGATGTGTGATCACAAAAGGCAAATCCTGCATGTTTGTACTTGGTTACAAGTGAGGTCTCATGACACCTACATTCTGACCCACTCCCAGATGCCACAGGTTTTTGAAGGATCTCCACAATTGTAGGGCTGGCTCTCCTTGGGGATAAGTGATATCCCCAGAAGACCTGGCTGATGTTGCCAGTTCGCCATCTGCAGAGTGCAGCTGAGGAGAGCCAAAATGCCACGCATGCCTCTACCAGGCCCATGATTGAGCAGACCATAGGCCCCCTAAAGATGAGATTCAAACGTTTGGACCGCTCAGGTGGAGCTCTCCAAAACTCACCTCAAAACGTGTCCGGATCATCATTATTTGTTGCGGCCTCACAGTCTAGTGCTACAAAGAGGGGATGTCTTGGCTGAAGGAGAAATTGATGACTGAGACGGCTCCTCCTCCTAAATTAAATCAATGTCTCACCCTGTGGATGCAACTGACAACTGCAGAGTGGGGGCATCCTCACTGGCTTCCTGGGAGAGTCCTATCTCGCCTTCAACACATGTACAGTCCTGTTCTTCCCCAGCTATCGTGGCAGCCTGCTCCTCGAAAGGGATGAGGGCTCGAATACCGCCTCCCATCTGGGATCGCTCCCATTTGTTGTGGGTGTTTTTGCCCTGCAGAAAGACAGAAGGACTTAAGTCATCCCACTGGTTGTATGAACAGTTCAGGTCCATACATGCCCAATGCAACTGCCGAGTCTTCCCCAGTAAGTGATTATAAAGCAGGATGTCCGGCAACAGAGAGATGATTGAGAGCATTAAGTGGCTGGCACACATTCAGTGCGGGTGTCCCATCCACTGTTGAGTGCTGCAACCCAAACTCCTGTCTGACATCCTCGTGCACTCGCACACTCAGGCTGCCTGATGCCCTTATGAGTGTCAGTTTGCAGGGAGAGTAGATGGTGCACTTACCCTGGCAGATTGCAGCAGACCATTCAAACTCTTCTGACGCTGCTGGGCGTTTCTGTGCTGGGTCCCACAGGCGGTAAACTCTGCTGAGACCTCCGTTCAGGCAGCAGTGGTCAGGAGGGAGGGCCTCCTGCTGCTATCCCAGGGAAACAGTGCCTCCCCCCTTTCCTGGGGGACAGCCCAGAGGTCAGTGTCCGGCGAGGATTCGCTGAACCGTGGGGGCCACACATTGTTTCTTCCCTGAGACAATCAGGGGAGCCAGACTGAAGCTGCTGACCTGTAGTGCGCGAATGGCTGTCCGCTTGCCCTTTAAATATGGCGCCCAGACCTTCAACCCCAAAAGGTAATGGTGGGGGGTGACGACTTCCTGCCCACCCCACCCCCCACGAGATTCAGTGTGCTCTGCATGGTGCATAGGTAATGGGCTGAACAGGCAAGATCACGCATGGTCAGCTGTCCTGCCTACCCCCCACCCCCTCCACCACCCCCACCCGCCCCAGCAGGAACACTTCCTGCACCCACCATTGAATTTAGACTCCAGAATGGAAGATTCCGCCCCAGGTCTCTACCTTTTGCAAGTTAATCTTGCTACGTGCTACCATCAGACTAAGGCCATTGAATGAGTTCACCCCTCAACTATTGTTACCCCAGGCAATTTTTCAGCAGAGCCAGAACAAGTTCAGATGTACAAAGCTCAAGATTCAATGAACTACATTTAGTGCCGCTGCTGTGTTTAACGCCTTTGTTGTTTTAAAATGGCACAAGTTGCTTGGACTTTAACGTTGTTGGCAATTGTCAATTCTCAAAATAGAAAAAGGGAAGTAGCCCACTCTCGTGATTGACCAATGGTCAAGATGCCAGATAATTTTAAGGCAGAAAGTCCCGCAAGGAGAAATTAAGAAGAGGTGCTTTTTCATGCAGTTACTAGAACATGGATTGTTTCAGCTCCAGCAATTATAAATAATTTAAAGGGGTCCAAGATCAATATTTGAAATGAAGGAATATACAAGGGAAGGAAGGGAACTGGAGTTTGAATAGATACCTTCTGCTTAAAATTTAGTTGCAACAGGCACAAAGGGCAGCATCATCCCAGATTTGCCCTAAGTGAGGTAGCGGGTGGGTAAAATGATTGAAGGGCTGGAAATAAGCAGTCTGGAAGACCCATCACAGCGCTTACCCACACCCTCCACCAGCTCAGAGACGCACGCCTCGGTGGGACCTAGATCTAGAGCAGGCTCGGGTCCACAATCTGGTGGTCACCGCACAGACACGAGTCCACAGCAGGAGGAGGCGGGTTCGGCCGAGCTCCCCGGCACTCGGAGGACTGCTGGGGAAGAGGCACCTGTGAGGCCCAAGTCAGAAGACGAGCCTCTAAATTTGGCCTTCCAACTCATCCTCAGCAGAGCGGCTTATGAGTCGAAGGAACACGTCTGCCTGTTCTCTGATGAAGGGGTGCCCACATGTGCGCATATGGAAGTCTCCATGGGGAGAGTGGCAGATGCCATGGAGTCCCCGGTCCAGCAGAACGCAGAGGTGTGCGCAGACCGGCACTCCATGGCGGGAATCATGGGTAAGTTCCTGCAGCGGCAACGTGAGAGGGAAACAGAGCATCTCGACGTCCCTCCACGTGCTCCTTCCCCTCAAGGAGTCAGGCAGGGGGGCCCCAGGCACGCAAAGGGAGGAGACGCAGCATCTGGACATCCCTGGATCACCCACTCAGGAACCTCAGAGGCTGTCCTCTCTCTCCAAGTCCCCTTTGTCTGTGAGCCCCTCAACCTCATCCTCCATCCCCACAGAGGGAGCAGCTGACCAATGAGTGATTCTGGCCGGGAGAAGTGTGTATGTGTGTGTGTGCATGTGTGTTGGGCGGGGGGCGGGGCTGGGGAGGCAGGGTATTTCGGAGCCTTGTGCAGGCATTCTCCCACACACGCGGATCCCTCACGTTGCACACTCACCTCACGTCCTGAGCATTTTGAATGCTGCCTTAGGGGTTCACTTTCAGTTGTCCATCTGAGCTGACCTGCATCTCCGCCCAGCCAATGACCACATTCCCCCCCCTGCAGCACCTGAGGCCTCCCACCATGACGGTCTTTTCACTTTCAGTTTGGACAACATGGTCTGGATTCGCTTTTTTGTGCGCTCCCCTCTCTTTTCCCCTTCCCCAGTCACCCATTCCATTTCCCCCATCACTGTTGTCCCCTCCAGCATCATCTTCCACCTCCCCTCCGTGACCTACCAGCCACAACCCTTTTCCTTCAGAGAAGTCTAGGTGAACATTCTCGTTCCCCTCCTTCTCAAAAGTCCCACCCTTATCAACATTTACCCCGCCGACCTCGTCCTTCCCACTCCCAGGGTCCCTCTGTGCCTCCAAGTCCCCACCAACCACCCTCGCCATCCCTCCTACCGCTACCGTCACACCCTCAACCTCCCAGCCTACCACCTCACTTTGCCCTTGGTCATTTTCACCATTCCCTCATGCCATGCCCACCCTCAGTTCATTCCCCAGAAGGCAGTCGTGGACCCATCAGACCCCTCTCTTGCATGTTCACCTGGACACAACCCCTCCAGACCCCTTCCCCTCCGGAACCGAACCCCACACCTCCACCTCCGGAACCCTTACCACCCCGGAACCCCTTCGCCCCAGAACCCCTTCCCCCCAGTTTAGTCCTCCCAACCACTGGACTCCCCCGACAACTTAGTCCCTCCCCCTTCCCGATTCCCTCAGACACCCTTACTTCTCCTGCTACTTTTCGTCCTTCCCCCCCACCCCCTGTTGATTCCATCGTCCAGCCTTACCTCTTCCTCTAGTCTCACTTCTTCCTTCAGCCTTACTCCTTTCCTCTTCCTGACTCCCTCAGGCACCCTCACTTCTTCCTCCAGCTTTACCCCTACCCCCTTCCCTGCTCCATCCTCCACCCTTACTTCTTCCACCACTGTTACTTCCTCCCCTCTCCACAGTCCTTATTCCACCTGGACTCCTTCCCCTCTTCGCACTCCATCCCCACACCAAACTCCTTCCCTTTTACCTTCCACCCCCTGTGCACCTACCGCCCCAGTTGCCATTTCTCCTCCATTACCTCCTCCTCCTTCATATTCCCTCCCCCACAACCTCACCCCCCCGACACCTTCATTGCCCCCTTCCAACCTCACTCCCCCGATGCCTTCATTCCCCCTCCCTACCCCAACCCCCCACACCTTCATTCCCCCCTGCCAACCTCACCACCCTCCCCCAACACCTCTTCACCTCCCAATTTATCCTAGAACTTCCTCTCCCACCCATCATCCCTCGTGAGCAGCCCCTTAATGGCGACTTTCCAACTTCCATGAGCTGCTTCACGATGGAGCCATGTCCTTGAGAACCCACCCAGCGTGCCATGGACATTCCTCCAGGATCCCATTGTTGTCAGGCTCCAGCATCTTCTGCCCCTCAGATGTCCACAATGTGGACTTTGCACGTCACACTTGTCAAGACGTGTTCACCGGCGAGTGTTCCTGCCAACGTGAGTGGGCAATCCAGCGGGTGGGCGGGGGAGGGGGTGGTGGTGAGTCCGACGGGCTGGCCTTATAATGATACGCTGATGTTTAAAATGAGGGTCCCGGCGTTTGATGGTGGGGAACCCGGCCTGCCATCGACAGGCTGAGTGGACGATTCCAAACTGCTTTCACGACATCCTGAAACTGATTTTTGGCCTTCTCACCATAATGTCCAGTCATACCACCGAACACCATCGAACACGTGCGGGCCAAAGAGTTTGTTCCATATTTTCCATCAATGTACAACATGTGTTTCGTGAACTGACCTCAGTCTTAACAACTGCCATGGGGATAATGTCTCTGGGCTAAAGAGTGGAAAAAGGAAGGCCGCTTCGGATCCCCATTCCTGATGTTTCATTTACCCTGTCCCGAGGGGTGCATTGGGGTGAGGACGGGATTGGGTTCCTGGAGCAACAGGCCTGCCCACATTCCCTATCAAGCCTGATAGAAAAGGACACACACTTGGGCAAAGTATCAGAGGCTCTGGCAGTACCTTGAGATGTATACCCCAGTAAGAAACTACACCTTCAGAAAAAAACAACAGGAGAGAAAATTGGTGGGGGCAAGGTGGGTTGGGGGGTGCGGGAGAAAGATGGGAAGATGGGTGGAAAAGAAGTTGAAGAAAGTACGATTCAGCAAGATTAAGGTCCTCACAATCTCAGCTCCTAATTCTTTTTTATTCCTTTGAAGGTATGCATATGGAACCTCTCTATTAGTGTACTAGCCACATACTAAAAGATTAATACCCAAGTAATGCAAAGCTTCGGTAGTCCAACACACTGTTGAAACTAGCCACTCTGGCTCATTGCTGGCCAGGGAGCTGGAAAGGTAGACCTGTTGGTGTTGGAGACTATGTAATTCCCATTGGCTCCCGTTAAACCTACAAACCAACGTTCCATTGATAAAAAGGGCCAAGCTCAACAAATCCCCAGTGCTCTGTGCTGACTGGCTAACTGGTTTCAGTTAGTCAAACACCAGTTGTACCCCAGTGCACACCTGGGGGATCCCTGAGGCTTGCCATTTACTATCTGGCATTTAATTCAGCTAGCTCCAGGTAATTACAGAAAGAAAGTGTCTACTACCAAAAGAAAGGGAACTTTACTTCTGTGCTTTCCACAGCTGTTTTGTTTAGAGATCCAAATTTATATAGCACCCTTAACAACATCAGAATGTCCCAAAATGCTTTATTGCCAAGGAGGTACATTACGAGGTGCAGTTACTGTTACAATTTAGGAAATGTGGCAGCCAATTTGTGCACAGCAAGATCCCACAAGCAACAACATGATAATGGCCAGTTTTTTTTTTATCCACAGTTACATGGGCTGAGGAATAAATATTGGACAGGTCACCGGGAATAACTCTCTTGCTCTTTGAAATTGTGCCCTGGGGCCTTGTATGCCCACCTGAGAAGATAGACGGGGTTTCAGCTTAACATCTCATTCAAGAAATGATACTTCTGACAGTGAAGCACTCCCTGAACCAGAATGTCAATCGAGATTTCTGTGCTCAAGTCTCTGGGATTGGGAATTGCATCCATTGCATCCTAACTCAGAGTTCTCTCATTCAGGCAGAATTGAAACCTTTAAGTGTGATAATAGTTCTCCGCATACGTCAAATACAAGTAAAAATATCTATGGCTATGCTTAAGCAATCTTGTAAAATGTAATTTCTGGGCCAGTTCAAGACAGTTTGAGTGTCCATAAATTACAGTCATCCCAAAAGAAGACAAAATGTAAACTGTGGATATCGAAAACAAGAACTGAAAAGGCTGAAAAGGCACATCAGATACACGAGCATCTGGAAAGAAAATAAAAACTATTGAGGGACTTTTGTCAGGAATTTACCCACCCAACATTTACAGGCCCTTCAGGAATTCCTATAAAAAGGATCCCACTGAAACGTCAACCTACTTTTAAGATGTCGAGAGACCAATGCTGTAGGTCAGGCCTTTTCTGCTTTGCCTCCCTTCAACACACTCTGAAGTGAAAGTGGACAACCTCCAATAAGGGGGAAGGTGAAATGCCACCAAGGACAATTCTGTGGTTGATGCAGAGAGATAGAAATGTACTGAAACCAACGGTAGTCTCTGAGCAGGGTGTTCTTAGAGACTGAGAGAGATGTGGAACAAAACAATCTTGGAAGATATAAATAGCCAGAGTTGTAACACTGACAAAATGTCAAGGTGCCAGCTGATTAGTCAAGGTAGTGGAATCATGTTTTGAACAGACCAGTGGTCCTCCCTATGGTCATGTTGGCCATAATAAGTACAATAACAATGCTGCATTCAGGTTTCCTGCCTGTGTGAATCACACCCCGCTCCCTTTCCCCTGGAGACAAAAAATTAGATCTGTCGGAAATGGGGGAACGGGACTTCCCCATTCACATCCCACTAAAATCTGGCCCATTGTTTCTGGTATATGTGTTCAATTGAATGACATTTGAGAGAGATCCATGTGGTTGAAATTGGCTGTCCTGTTAGGCCACATTTATTCACGGGTAGGATTTTCCCTTCGTCGGGCGGGCCTGGGAGCGGCCGTGAAACGGTCCACCACCAGCAATCGGGCTCCCACCGCGATTTCACGCTGGCTGGCTAATCAACGGGGTAGGGGCGGGAGAAGCACGAGCGCTGAAGCCTGCGCATGCGCAGGGGGAGTGCGCACTGAGAGCTCCCTGAAGGCACAGAGCTGCCTCAGGGGGCTGAAGAATTTCAAAATGAAAAATGAAGGATCTGCAAATAATATAAACATGTCCCCTCATGTGACTCAGTCACATGAAGGGGGGACATGTCGAAAATGATTCAAATTTTTTTTTATTCACTGTTGGAAACCTCATCCTGCCCGTGGGTGTGTTTCACAAAAAAATGCAAAGGCCCCTCGCCTGTTCACCTGCCCACCAACTGTAAGGTTGGACGGGCAGTGAAAGGTTCTACTTAAGTGACTGCTTAAGGGCCTTAATAGGCCTCTTAATTGTTGGCGGGCACGCTGCCAATTTTCGCATGCGCCCGCTGACCGCACTATCGCTCGCCTGCATGATGATGTCGGGACACTAGCCCGACCTCATCACGCACTATTTTACTCCCGATAGGGTTGGGCACATGCTCAACCTTTCTGTGGAGAGGGCCTGACATGCCAACATGTAAAATGACACGCGATGACATCAGGCATGCGTGCCGGAGTCGACTGCGCGGCCGCTGATATGTAAGCAGCCCATTAAGGCCATTAAGGAACTAATTAAGGTTATTGTAAACACTGCCCGTCCAACTTTAAGGTTAGCGGGCAGGCAAAAAGGCCAAGCGGCCTTTGCATTTTTTTAGGAAATCTCATCCATGAACGGGATGAGGTTTCCTAAAGCTTTTGTTAAATAAATTTTTTAAATTTTCATAAATATAAAATCATGCGCGAAAGAGCGCTGGCCCTGACTCTCCCTCCTCCTCCCCAACTCCCGCTGACACAGGTAGCGCAGCTGCCGCTCGCGTCTTACGCTGGGTAGGCTTTAATTGGCCCACCCACGTAAAATGGAGGCACGGAGCTGATCGCGGGCAGCAATCGGCCCTGCCCGCTCCCGCTGAGCCCACCCGCCGCCTGAATAATTCAGGCCTATGAGAAACTTGATCGTTTTGTGACAGATGGTACAATCTTACACAGTTTCCTGATGTCAATTTGCTAGAAAAAGTAAAATTGACCTTCATCTTATCTAAGATACACGTTGGATTAAACTTAATCAATCTTACCAATAGGAGTCCACCCACAAAAATGTTTGCTCCAATCCCAGAATTTCCCCCAACCCTCTAGAGACAGAGGTAAAGCATTACATCCTTATGCCCTTTAGGCCTTCTGTTTCGCAAGGATTGAGTGAACTAGGTAAACCACTTGGTTTATCCACTAGTCTCTCCTTTTTTTATTTACTAGCCTTGCTGGCTAGGCCTATTCCTAATTGTCCTTGTTCAGAAGACATTTTTAAGAGTTAACCCATTGCTGTGGGTCTAGAGTCACATGTAGACGGGTGAGGACAGCAGATTTCCTTAGTGAACCAGATGGGGTTTTACAGCAATCATTTCACAGTCATCATTAAACTTTTAATTCCAGATATTTATTGAATTCAAATTTCACCATGGTGGGATTGTGAACCCAGGCCCCCTGGGTCTCTGGATTACTAGTCCAGTGACAATACCACATATCTTGAAATTAGAATTAGACAATTCAGGGACGACTTCAAGAAGGACTTCCTCATACGAGGGATAGTGGAAATCTGGAACACGCGCAAAAGATGTGGAAACTAAGAATCAATTGAAAATGACAAAATTGAGAATGTTTGAGTTCATTAGGCACGAGTGTTAAGGGTTAAATGATCAAGATGGGTAGATAGAGTTAAGGGACATATCAGCCACGGTCTAACTGATTGACAGAACAGGCTCAAGGAGTTGAATGGCCTTGTTCTGTTCCTCAGTTCCTAAGGTACACATTCTATCATACATTTAATGGCAGTGGCTCGGGGCAAGAGTAGAGGGAAGGTAAAACAAAAATAGAAGATATTACGGTGCTGTAAAAATCCTTCAAATGACTGACCAAATCTCATAGGATAACTCATGTGCTTTACAGGAAATGCAAAATCATTGTACACCCAAATGCTTCATGAGTCATCTTTTAGTTCCAAGAAAAATCACTGATACTGATTCAAACATGAATTTCAAAATCAGTCACTGCCACAGTTTACTCTTTCATTGCAACCTTAATTACCAATTAAAGTATAAATCTTAGTTTACTTGGTGGCTGCGGGCTCAGGTTTAATCAGCAAGAGCCTGTCTTGACACATCATATCCTTTCTCATCCTCTTTTGTGAGACAGGCTACTGCTGGGGCTTGGAGCAAAATTTGCAACTTTACACAGAGTGTCAGAATCAATGGATGTTACCAGGACTAGCATACAAGTATAACATAAGCAAGGAAAAAGGTAAAAACTCTTCTTATTCTACTGCTACTGCATCAATATAGCATTTCTCTTTTTCCCATAATCAGCTCAAGCGGACTCTTTGGGCTGGAATTTACGTGTCCTCGCCAGGTGTGTTTTCAATTGGTGGGGATGGTAGGGCGAGCACAAAATCGGCAGCCTACCCGCCATATTCAATGCACAATTAAAGGTCAACTAGGCTTGTTAGCAAGCCTACTGACCTGATCAATATGCTGCAAATGCCAAAATGCAGTTCGCTTGGGCAATCGAGTGGGAGTGGGCAGGCCATTTCTAACATGATAAAAGGAGGGAAGGAAAGGGGGGAGCACCTCATGTGCGGGGTGCAGGGAGCCCCCCCCACCGCCCCCCCCCCCGCCCCACCCCCCCGACCTCAACTAAATTCATCCCCCCATCCTTCCATGCCGCCTGCCCTACTAAACCCGGCTCCCCCTTCCCCCACCTGGGCTCTAGGGTCCCTCCCCACCCTAAAACCCCAGGGCTGACCCACCCTGAGCAGCCACGATCCTCTTTGGGCTTCCTCCTGCAGTCCCGACAGTGCCCACCACTGAGGCTTGGTGCAGCTGGGGCTGGAGGAGTTGCCGGCCAATCTGATTGGCCAGCAGCTCCATGGACAGAGCCTCCTCCCACTGAGGGGCGGAAGTCCTGCTGTTAAACAATTTAGCCTGCCCCAGTTTGTTATGGGGGCTTGTTGGCTTTGGGCTGATTTTCCCTCTGGGGTTAGGTGGTGGAGGTGAACAGTCTACCCCCACCCCACAAACTTTAAAATGCAGCTCTCTGAATGAAACTGTCAGTTCAGCACCAATTGGACTTGGCTACTCCAATTCTCACCTAACCGACTGCCCACCTTCCATCTTTCATAAATATGGGATTATCCAGAACCCTGCTGTCCAACTGCTAACTGGTACCAAGCCCCATTGCCCATAAACGCCTGACTTTTGTGGTCTTCCAGTCCGCCAAAGCCATAACTTTAAAAATCCTCATGTCCAAGTCCCTCCATGATCTCCCTACTTCTGGAACCTCCTCCAGTCCTACATCTGTATGATAACACAGCCTTCCTGCGATACTGGCTCCCACTTCCTTCACCCCGCCAGTGCTGTGCCTTCACCTTTCTATGTCCAATGCTCTGGGATTTGCTCCCCAAATCTCTACGCCTCCTTTAAGACTCAGCTTCAAACCTGTCTCTTTGACCAAGCATATGGTCACCTCTCCGAATGTCTTTCTCTTTGGCTCGATGTCCACCTTGGTCTGATTACACTCCTCTGAAACACTGTGGAGTGCTTTACAACATTAAAGGTACCACATAAGTGCAAGTTTTTATTGTTGTGAATTGTAGATACCTTGGCAGACAAGGGGATGAGTGCAAAGTGGTGACATTTGGCTAGTAGGTGTCAACGGACAATTTGCGAAAGTTAATTGCAGCTCTGAGATTTCGACTTCTCCAAAAATAGGTTATTGGATGTTATTTAAATTCTTTTTTCCTAATCCAAAATCTTGTTAAGACCATGAATGGAATGATGGAAATGACAGTAATTACATTAATGAAAGGCTGATGTGACATATGTGCACAGACAAATGAAAAGGGTATTCCAGCTTAGGCCAGGATTTTGTGGGCAAGGTGACAAAAATGTTAATAAACGCAAATGTTACAATATTGGGGAGAAATTTCCCCCCCCCCATTGGTTGGGGGGGGGGGGGGGGGGGGTGTGGGGGGGCGGGCGGGGGCAGGCAAGGACCTGACTGGTGCCCCCGATCGGGTCTGTGCCGCCATTTTATGTGGGCGGGCCTTAATTAGCCCACCCAGCGTGATGTGCGGGCAGGGGGAGGGTTCCCTGAATCGGGGCCTCTGCTCTTTCGTGCATGTGCACGAAATAGCGCAGAAATCTCCCTGAGGCACAGAGCTGCCTCGGGGGGATTCGTTTAAGTTCCCAAAATGTTAATAAAGAAAAGACCAAAATTTTAAGACATGAGCTGGGACAAGTCAATGAATTTTTATAAAAATTTTTATTCAATTTACAAGAACTTCATGAAACTTCATCCCGCCCGTGGATGAGGTTCCATGAAAAATGCGAAGGCCGCCTAAGCTCTTCGCCTGCCCGCCAACCTTAAGGTTGCACGGGCAACTCAGTTCATTAGTTTAATTGATATTTAAAGGCCTCAATAGGTCTTTGACAGTTCGGCAGGCGCGCAGCCAAGTCGACTGAAAACCCAAATGATGCGCGGTGACATCGGGACACGCGCCCGACATCACCCCATGTCATTTTACGCCTCAGCGAGCGGGCCCCCCCCCCCACTCGCCGAGCCGAAGATTCAGTTCATTTATTAAGTTATAAAGTGGTAACAAGAATATAAAACATATGGAGCTAATAATGAAGCTCAAGGGCTGGATTTTCCTGTGAGTTTGGGAAAACCCAGCCAGCAGACTTTGGCACCTTCCGATTAACCACCTGACCCATGTGCGGCTTTGCCTGGGGTTTTGTCTTTTCACCCAGGGGTTGAGTTCGCAGTGCATTTTGCAAGCTGTGATGGAGTGTTTGAAGAGTGTTGATAGGCCCCCTAAGCCTCACCCTATGAGCCCTCATTCTGCCACCCACCCCCATGCTGCCATACGTCACCTCCACCCGCCACCTGCTCACCCAATGCCCCCTCAGATCGCACATGCCACCTCCATATCACCTCCATGGGGAGAATCTTCTCCCCGTCGGGGGGTGGGGGGATTGTGCAGGGGTGGGCGTGCAGCTGATGGGTGCCCCCGATCAACTGGGTGCCGCCATTTTACGCGGGTGGACGTGATGTGTGCCAAAGAGCGCAGAAATCTCCTTGAGGCATAGAGGTACCCCGGGGAGATTAGTTTCACATATAAAACATTGAATAAAGGGAGGGAAAAATTTTGAGGACATGTCCCTGCGAGTCAACTGTCACATAAGCTGGGACATATCCATTAACGTTGATGAAAATTTTTCCAACGCTTTAAAAACATTCATGAAACCTCATCCCGCCCTTGGAAGAGGTTCCATGAAAAACGCGAAGGCTGTTGGGGCTCTTCGCCTGTCCACCAATCTTAAGATTGGATGGGCAGCTCAGGACAATGATGTAATTGATTGTTAAATGGCCTTAATAGGCCTTTGACAGTTCAGCAGGTGTGCTGCCAACTCCACTGCATGCCCACTGAACTGAAAATCTGAATGAAAATGTAGATGTGTTTTTAATGCAGTGATTCACCATATGGATGTGTCCTTAGTGGGTAAGTTGACCTTATATTGTGTAAGTGTTGCCACGTATTACAGTACTGTTTCCATTGGATAAAGTGCCATAATGCATTAAAAGTATCAAAAGAAAATGTCTGTCAGCCTCTGCTGTCATGTTTTATGTATTATTTTGCTGAGCCAAAGGTTCTACCATATGACTTTCCTGTGCCCTTGATAATCATTTGTCTACTACCTCAGGCACCATGCAACATCAGCAGGAATTATTTTAAAATCATTGGAAAAAAAATTAAACCTCTAACAATTTAATAAAACCCTGAATTCAAACCGACTATCATTAACACTGGGGAAGAAAACCTGAGTATAAAAAATATTTTTCAAAGGCAAATATAGGTCCCTTACAGACAGAAACAGGGGAATTTATAATGGGGAACAAAGAAATGGCTGACCAACTAAATACATATTTTGGTTCTGTCTTCACAAAGGAGGACACAAAAAACATAACAAATGTTGCGGAACACAGGGTTTAGTGAGAGGGAGGAACTGAAAGAAATCGGTATTAGTTGGCAAATGGTGTTGGGGAAATTGATGGGATTGAAAACCGATAAATCCCCAGGGCCTGATAATCTACATCCCAGAGTACTTAAGGAAGTGGCCCTGGAAATAGTGGATGCATTGGTCGTCATCTTCCGAGATTCTACAGACTCTGGAACAGTTCCTACGGATTGGAGGATGGCTAATGTAACTCCACTATTTAAAAATGGAAGTAGAGAGAAAACAGGGAATTATAGACCAGTCAGCCTGACGTTGATAGTGGGGAAAATTCTAGAGTCCATCATAAAAGATTTAATAGCTGAGCATGTGGAAAACAGTGGCAGAATCAGACAGAGTCAGCATGGATTTACGAAAGGGATATCATACTTGACAAATTTACTGGAATTTTTTGAGGATGTAACTAGTAGAGTTGATGAGGAGGAGCCAGCGGATGTGGTTTATTTGGACTTTCGAAAGGCTCTTGACAAAGTCCCTCAGAAGAGATTGGCATGTAAAATTAAAGCGCATGGGATTGGGGGTAATGTATTGAGATGGATAGAAAACTGGTTGGCAGACAGGAAACAAAGAGTAGGAATATTGGGGTCTTTTTCCAAATGACAAGCAGTGACTAGTGGGGTATCACAGGGACCCCAGATATTCACAATATATAGATGCGGGAACTAAATGTACTATCTCCAAATTTGCAGATGACACAAAGCTGAGTGGGAGGGTGGGCTGTGAGGAGGATGCAAAGATGCTTCAGTGTGATTTGGACAAGCTGAGTGAGTGGGCAAATGCATGGCAGATGCAGTATAATGTGGATAAATGTGAAGTTATCCATTTTGGTAGCAAAAACAGAGAGGCAGATTATTATCTGAATGGCTATAAATTAACACAGGGGAATGTGCAATGAGACCTGGGTGTCCTTGTGCACCAGTCGCTGAAGGTAAGCATACAGGTGCAGCAGGCGGTAAAGAAGGCAAATGGTATGTTGGCCTTCATAGCCAGAGGATTCGAGTACAGGAGCAGGGATGTCTTGCTGCAATTGTACAGGGCCTTGGTGAGACCACACATGGAATATTGTGTGCAGTTTTGGTCTCCTTATCTGAGGAAGGATGTTCTTGAAATAGAGGAAATGCTGCAAAGGTTTACCCGACTGATTCCTGGGATGGCGGGACTGACGTATGAGGAGAGATTGAGTCGGTTAGGATTATATTTGCTGGAGTTCAGAAGAATGAGGGGGGACTTCACAGAAACTTAAAAAATTCTAACAGGACTAGACAGGGTAGATGCAGGAAGGATGTTCCCGATGGTGGGGGAGTCCAGAACCAGGGGAGACAGTCTGAGGATATGGGGTAGACCATTTAGGACTGAGATGAGGAGAAATTTCTTCACCCACAGAGTTGTGAGCCTGTGGAATTTACTACTACAGAAAGTAGTTGAGGCCAAAACATTGTATGTTTTCAAGAAGGAGTTAGATATAGTTGTTGGGGCGAAAGGCATCAAAGGATATGGGGAGAAAGCAGGAGCAGGCTATTGAGTTGGATGATCAGCCATGATCATAATGAATGGCGGAGCAGGCTCAAAGGGCCGAATGGCCTACTCCTGCCCCTATTTTCTATGTATGTTTCTATGTATTGCAATCCTTTAAATGTCTATTAGGTTTGTAAACAAACCAAATAAAAAACACATCAAAGGCATATTCTATAATTACAGATTCTTAAAAATATCAGTCATTGTTGGATGATTGGACCATCTGCTAAATTGATCCCATTTTTAGCTTTTGAAACACAGTCAAGCTTTCACAATGGCTACAGTTGTCATAACAAAGGTGACATTGCCAGAAACTGACAGAACAGAATGATGCTGTGTTTCCATTTCGAAACAGAGTGGCTGTCAACCAATGGAGGGGAACAGGTGCAGAGAACTTTCTCAAGTTTCAAAAGCAGGTCCATTTTTGAACAGCCAGAGCTGTCAGTCAATCTAAATCACAACATAAAACATGATAGAAGAGGCTGACAGACATTTTCTTTTCACGTTTTTAATGCATTATGGCACTTTATCCAACAGAAACAGTACTGTCCTCTCGAAACGTCGACTCTTTTCTTCTCTGCCGATGCTGCCAGACCTGCTGACTTTTTCCAGGTAATTCTGTTTTTGTTTTGGATTTCCAGCATCCGCAGTTTTTTTGTTTTTAACAAAGAGACAACGTTCAGTGTTTCATGATCCGATTCACACCTCCACTGGGGACGGACATCTGACTTAAGTGTCACACTATTGGCAGTAGCCCTTTGTAGTAGCAATAGCTTCTTTACCCAGGTCTCAACCTCTTTCCACTTACTGCCCGAATTGAAGCAGGTGGCATAAACTTCAATGTATGCATGCATCAAGACCCTGAAGCCACTTTTGTAGCCTTTCGTCATTTTTTGAGCTACTTGACCACAAGACATCAAATTCTAATGTGCAATTATCTGATCAGTTATACGTGACAAAGGGTGTAAAGTGAATGTAATCACTTTGTTAAGAATCAGAGAGCAAATTCACTTCCAATGGATGCCCAAAAAATATTCCACTCAGATCTACAGGTGAAAGAAGGCATCCAAACATTTTCCAAATGCTTTAATTAAATGAGGCGCCCAGATGCAGAATCTTTGCGGGAGTAGCATTTAGTTACAAATGTACCCACGCACAATGAATGCTTGAACAGTACTTTATGTCGAACTACATTCATTGAGGCCATTAAGAACACTAATTGCAGCATTTTGAAGTAATTTTCTTTTTCCCTTGCTGCTCAGTAAGCTTCGCAAACAATTGTTTTAGTACAACTTCCTCGCTATATCACCTTGACTACAGCGCCAACTCCGCATTGACAGCCAATGCCACTTCAAAGGCAGATGAAGAAAGGACCCCTCAGTCCGTCTAGCCAACTCCTTCCTGACTACAATGTAAATCTAACCCAGTGTGGTTGAATTGATTTTCTGAGGTCTGCACAAATATTCCTGCAAATAACTTAAAGTAGCAAAATGCCAAAAATCTAAAAGAACAATAGAAAATGGTTAATACATCTGTCCAGGGAAAAGACGGATAATTTTTTCCAGTGTGCACCTTTCAATACAACAGTGACTAAAGTTTAAAAATTATCTCATTGGCTGCAAAGTGTTTTGGAAAGTCCTGAGGTTGTGAAAGGTGCTAAATAAATTCAAGACTGTGGTCAAGGGGAGTGCCATGTACGTTTAAGAGAATGCAACTGGGGGACCAACCATGTGACAGTACTGACCAATCACTGTAAAGTGCGGGCTGCTGGTTCACTGTCATCTAGAGCTGGAGGTGGTTATGGGAGCACACAAGGATTCAGTGCTCTGCCCTCTGTTGCAATAAACAATCACAGTTTGTTCTTATGTTGATCTCTCTCTGTTATTGATAGCAGGGGTCAACTAACAAGTGTATATGAAGGCATGCAATTCGAGTTTACTTGACTAGCGAACTCATAGGCTCAAGACATAAAAAGGACTGCCTTCTTCTTTCATTTGAACAGCAATAATTTAATTGTTTTCCTTCTCTGTTTATAGGTGCTGTGGCCCACCGTTATTTCCAGCATCTATTTTCACAATTAAGCATCCATTTTTATAACTAAACATCAATTTTTATAATTAAACATCAATTTTTAAAATTAAGTCTGTCTTGTGTTCATTGAGTTGGAGACCGATTAACTTGGGCAATTTTGCAGCACTGGATCTGTCTGGGCTAGATTGAAACTAGGTCACAAAGGTGTGATAATGTTCTTGTGACCCACCCTCTCATTCATCTTCTACTTTGTATCTCTTGTTTTTTAATTCCTCTTTGACACCCAATATGTGCTGTGTTAGCAATGGCAGCCCAGATGACAGCAGAGTTACTACAGATGGCTAGAAGCTTAAAGAAAATGCAATAAGGGTCCAAACCCTAATCAATAGCCACTGGTGGTCATTGGAATGGGTAGAAAGGTAGACATTGAGAGTGAGCAGGAATGGGCTCAGCTGTAATAGTACCCCTAAGAGTGATGCACGCTGTCCAAGTTTATGAGTGAAGCATGAACAAATGAGTGGCAGAAAGCCTGCCAAGAACTGATGACTTTGGAGTAGGAGGGTAGTAAAATGAATGAGGAAAGAAACAGGAATAAATTAACTGAAGCAAAATCAAAAATAAATTAAAGAGGGCACTCTGAGTACGAAGGCAATTGGAAGCGGTTGTGGTTTAGCTACTGCAACTATTAAAAATGTTGTTGCTCACATCACATTTGCAACTGTCCACCTCCAAGGACATGTACAATTGTCCCCATAAAGAGTTCACATAACATGGGCAGATTTTTTTCACACAAGAAGCTAAATTCACCAGAACGACAGGGGAAAGTAGAGCTGAAGATTTTTAAAAAGCGTTAGGAGCCTCCAGGTCAAAAGTGCAGTAAATATGATGAAACAATTAGAATTAGAAATAGAAACAGAATTCATTTTATAAAATGAATAATAAAGATAAGAAATTAAGTAACGGTAATGTATAAGAATGTACTACTGCGCTGTTTGCCGGCAGTTTCAATGGGGGCAATTTTATCCAAATGACCTAGTGGCAAACTCACAGAATTGAGTTGCATTAGTTTTGAAACCCCGCCCCATTTTATTCTCCAATGAAGACACAATCTACCTCCTTTTGTTTGTGCTTCTCAATCAGATGGATTAGCAGATAAATTGATTTTGGGTGTTGCAATGTTTAACGTAGTTTGGGGCTGTACCATGTTTAATTTGATTTTAAAAATGTGCTAAGTGCCCGGGCCAACAACTATCTATAAATCATCACCACTAAAACTGATTCTCTGGACAAGTATCTCATTGCTTTTTGTGTGGGATTTCGGTGCATAAATGGTTGCTATTTTTGTCTACGTTACCACAATAACTACACTCTCAGTTTACTTCACCAGCTGTGAGATGTTTTTCAACACCCTGAGGTATCTTTGACAGAGGTGTTAAACATCATGAGGGGTACTGATGAGTAAATAAGAAAAAGCTGTTTCCATGGCAGGAAGGTCAGAATCACTAGTGACAGAGATTTAAGATAATTGTCAAAGAACCAGAGGGGAGATTGTTAATGCTATGGTAATTATATTGTAAATTGACCCGGGTGAAGGAAATTGTTTTCCTAAAGTACTTATAAAGTGGGACTGCTGGGACACGGGGTCGAGGTATTAGTTAAGTATGCAATGCTGCATTCTTCAAATAAACCTATTTTCAAGAAAAGTATTAGTGTCTAGTTTCATACATCACCAAATGGCTTAGGATCAAATTAACAGAGATGAGGAGAGTTTTTTTTTTAAACACAGCAAGTTGCTATGATCTGGAATGCGCTGCCTAAAAGGGTGGTGGAAGCAGATTTCATAATAATTTTCAAAAAAGGAATTAGGTATTTCCTTGAAAAGGAAAAAAAAAACTTGTGCTATGGGGAAAGTGGAGTGGGAACAAATGAATAAGTATTCTAAGAGACAGCACGAGAATAATGGGCCAAATGGCCTTCTTCTGTGCTGTTTGATTCCATGTCCACACATAGTACATGAGACAGTGTGACCTTGCACTCTGCTTATGATTTGTTTTAGCAGTAGACAAGTCTATTAGGTCACAGAATCAGATTGGTTACAGCACTGAACGAGGCCACTAGGCCCATCATGTCTGTGTTGGCTTTCTGAAGGAGCAATTCAACTCGGCAAGGTGTAACATTGGAGAACTATAGATTTGATTCATAAATAATTTTACAGTTGATGTGCTACAATGAGCTAAAGTTGACTGCTTCTTTATTACACTGACCTCACAATGAGAAAAGCAGCCTGGCTTGCATTGTCATCTCCTGTGGCTTTTCTGCCCTGAGACAGTTTAATAGTTATTTATATTCTTTAAACAGCCTCTGAGAATTATCTGCCCTCTGTTCAATTTTGCTTAGACCTAAATCTAGTCTGGACCGGAGATACACAAATGGAAACAGGAAGGTATTAAATTGTTTTTTTTTCTTTATTATTGTTGTAACTTTATTTACTTGCTTATTTTATTCTCTAAAAGGTCTATTAAATGCAGAGGGGCTTTGCAATTTGATGACAATGGACCAGTACTTAGCTGCTGTTAGTGGGACTTTTTGGAGAAATAGTTCCTGTTCATTATATACCTGAGTTTTGACTATACTTAGAGTACTATTCACAGTTCATGTCTCTGTTCAACAAAAAGGGATATTGAAGCACTGGAGAAAGCACCAAAATGACTTACAGCTATTGTGCCAGAGATCAATTATTATAACTATCAGACTTGGGACTTCTTAGACTATTTTAAAGTGGCTTATGTTCTTATTGCTTCTTATAGGCCCCTCAGAGAATCAGGAGATATGGGAATTGGATAGGAGAGTGGAGCTGAAGCCAAAAATCAGCCATTATTGTATTGAATGGCAGAGCAGGTTCAACGAGCCATATATACTACTCTTGCTCCTACTTCTTGTGATCTTCTGGTTTAAATAACCAAAGTAAAGTGGACTGGCATCTCCACCCATCCACTGATCACACTCCCATGCAGCACCTGCGCCCGGCCAATAGGAGCCTCTGCTCACTTTTGATTTCAACAACCATGACAGTAGTGAGGAATACTGTTAGCTCCCCTGTCCTTTCCCAAATCACTGTCAATCCCCCCCGGCATCACCTTACACCTCCTTACCGTCACCTACCAACCCAAACCCTTTTCTTCGTGGGATGTTCAGGTAAACGTGCATGTTCCCTGTCTTCCCGAGAATCCCACCCCTATCCACATTGACCTCCCTGACCTCCTCCTTCCCACCTCCATGGTCCGTGTCTGCCTCTGAGTCCCCACCAAACACCCTCACTGTCCCTTCTGCTGATACTGTTGCACCCTCACCCTCACACCCTACTAGCTCCTTCTGACCCCTCTCACACCCACCATTCTCTCATAACATGCCCACCCTCAACTCGCTTCCCAGGAGGCAATCATTGACCCTGCAGGCCTTCCCTTGCACGCTCACCTGGATATCCCCTGCCTTACTCCCTCCTCCACTCATACGCCCTCCTCCCCCTCCCAAACTCATCCCTCTCAACATCTTTGTCCCTCCCCTCCCAGCCTCACCCGCATCTGACGCCTTCATCACCCCCTCCCAACCTCACTCCCCGGTACACATTCCTCTCCCAGTCACACCTAGACATCTCTCTCCCACCACCACCCCCCCCCGCAGTACACCATCCTCTCCCACACACAGCTAAACCTTCCACTCCCCCCACCTTGCCAATTATCTACAACAGCCCATGGCCAAGGCCGTGATGTTCAGAAGCAGGCCCAAAACGTCAATGGAGACCTATCACCTTCCATGAGCTGCTACATGTTGGACCCATGTCTGTGAGGATCCACCCAGCATGTGCTGCACGTATTCCTCCAGGGTCTGGTAGCTATAGGGCTCAAGCATCTTCTTCTCCTCAGGTGTCCACAGACTGAGCAAGGCCCTAATGGTAAGTCCCAGCCTCTGCACATCACACTGAGCAGACATGTTCTGGGCTGGTGCATTTTCCTGCCTGGGTACGTCGGGCTTGGGGGGGGTGGATGGTGTGGTGGGGTGGGGGGGGGGGGGGGAGGGGGGTGTTGTGTGCGATGCGATTCCAGTTGGGCCTTACTTTGTATCCCATTACCAGAATGCAAATCGGGTTCACAGCGGCCTCCAACGGGATTCACCTCCTGCCATGGCGGACACCATCAGATGCTCCCACTGCAACTTCACACCGGTGTGAAACTGATTTCTGCCCCGCACGCTGAATTATACCCCCCCACCCCCACCCCCACCTGCCATTACACCCAATTCCAACGGGACTGGACAATTTCACCCTAAACTCTTTTCTTCTCCGCCGATGCTGCCAGACCTGCTGAGTTTTTCCAGGTAATTCTGTTTTTGTTTTGGATTTCCAGCATCCGCAGTTTTTTTGTTTTTATCCCTAGCTAAGCAATGGTTGCTAGGTGACCGACAACCTAACATGCAAGGCCATATTGTGGACTGGTATTATGCTAACATATAAATAACCAGGCATCAATAACAATCAGGATGCTGCATTAGAATTGGGACCCACCCGCCATTTTTAAAGGGCTCCCAAGTCATTCCAACTCGGTGAAAATCCAGGCCGTCAGGTCAGCTGAGAATCAATTTTAAGGAACACCATAAAGGAGCAAAGTGCAATAGAGGAAATGGAAAGGTTAAAAGAGAGAATTCCAGAGCTTGAGGGCCTAGGCAGTTGAAGGGACCAAAGGGATGACTGAAATTGGGAATACGCAAGATGCCAGAATTGGAGGAATGCAGAGTTTGCAGCAAGTTGCAGGTTTGGAGGAGAGTGCAGAGGGAGGAAGTGGTAGGGTCACAGGCGGGTTAAAACAAGAGTGTGAGAATTTTAAAATTGTGGTGTAACTGGATCAGCCCATTAGAGTAGAAAGGGCAACCTCCTGCACAATCTGGGTGCAACAAGTTGGCCAGTAACTGAAAGAACATGGCAAGCAAGATACCACAGGCACTGATAACCATTACATTCAAAACTGAAGTTAACGTGCACTTAGCAGGCCAGGCAGTATCTGTGGTGAGAGAAACCAGAGTTCACCTTTCATCAAAATAGCTCAATGACCTGAACTGTTAATTCTATTTTTGACTCTCTACAGATGATGATTTGCTGAGTGTTTCCAGCAATCTTTTTCATTCCAGAGACATAAAAAAAGTTTGCCGGTGAGATTTTGCCATGTCTAATGAGCTCTGACTAAGGCCGTAATTGTACGCTCCCCTTGGTGGCAGGCGTCATGGCAGGCATCAGTAGACAACATGGCGAGAAGGCCAAAAATCAGTTTCATGCCAGCGCGACATCACAGTGGGATCATCCAGTGGTGCCCGCCATGGGGGATGGCATATCCCGATGGAGGCCGGCGTGAACCCCACTTGAATCCCGCTAACAGGATGCAAAGTAAGGCCCAAGCGGAATCATGCCCCGCCGTGTGCCCCCACCCACACCCCCTCCACAAGCGTGCCACGTAGAAGACTTCCGCTCATATCGGGGACATCCGAGGAGAGGAAGATGCTGGAGCCCTACAGCTACTACGCCCTGGAGCAACACGTGCATCGCATGCCAGGTGGATCCTCATGCACATGGCTCCGCTGCAAAGCAGCTCTGGGAAGATGGAAGGTCTCCGGGAAGCAGCTTTGACTTTGCTGAGGCTTCGGGCCTTCACGGACTTGGCCATGGGCTCTGACCCTCTTCCATGGTCTCCGTTCATGCTTCGGGCCTGCTTCGGAACTTCACGGGCTTCACCTTGGGCGTGGGAGAGGAAAGTCTAGGTGTGAGCGAGAGAGGAAGGTGTACTGGGGAGGGGCGGATAGTGGGGGAGGTGGGATGTGATGGGATATGGAGGTATCAAGGCGGGGTAATGTTGGGAGTTGGGGGGGAATGAAGGTGTCAGTGGGAAAGAGGCAAAGGGGGGGGGTGTGCCAGATATGCCGGGGGGGAGAGGTTGTGTGGGAAGCGATGGTGTTGGGTGAGGAGAGGTTGGTGGGGGGGATGAAAGTGTCAGTGTGGGGAGAGATTGGAGGGGCAGATGAAGGTGTTGGCGGAGTGAGGTTGGGAGGGGGAAGGAGGATGTCTGTTGGGAGGGACGGAGTACAAAGGAGGAGGGAAATTGGGGGAGGAGGGTGTAACGGGGAGAATGTTGCAAGTGGAGAGGCAGGCGTAAGCAGTGAGGAATGTGTAAGGGAGGGAGTTTGGACATGGAAGGTGTCCGGCGGAGAAGGGAGTAAGGGGGGAGGAAAGAGTAAGGGGGGTGGAATGTCCCAGGTGAACGTGCAAGGGAGGAACCTGTGGAGTTAATGAATGCCTCCTGGGGAGTGAATTTAGGATGGGTGTGGTAGGAGGGAATGTTGAGCATTAGAGGGGGACAGAGGGAGCTGGTAGTTGGGAGGATGAGGCTGTGTCGGTACAGGTAGCAGGGGCAACAAGAGTTGCTGTGGGGGACACAGAGGAACAGGCAGACTCTGAGGGTGGGAAGGAGGAGGTCAGTATGGATGGGGGTGGGAATTTCAGGAAGGTAAGGAACATGCACGTTGACCTGGATATTCTGAAATGACAAGGGGTCAGGCTGTAGGGTAACAGTGGCGTGGTGGAAGGTGATGCCAGGGTGGACTGTGATGGGTGAAAGGACATGGGTGACTGGGGGAGGGGAAAGTACGGGGTGGCTGATCAGAAACTTGATGATTATCATGTTTGTCAAATTGAAAGTGAGCGGAGCCTTGTATTGGCCGGGCACTGGTGCTGCATGGGAGTGTGATCAGTGGGCGGGTGGAGATGCAGGTCAGCTCAGATGGACAGCTGAAAGAGGACCCCAGCAGGCAGCATTGAAAATGCTCAGGACAGGGAGATGAGTGTGAGTGATGGAGGCTCCACGTGCATGGGACAGTGATTGCATGAGGTTCCGAAAGGCCCTGCCACATATTCACTTCTGCCTCCAGGATCACTCATTCAGGCTTCATGCAGCTGAGCTGCTAGTGGGTGGTGGGTGGTGGCAGTGGATGCAGGGGGAGGACTCACGAAGCCTGTCAATGGAGCTGAAAGACACCATTACACCTTATTCAGTGAAAGTGAATATATTTTCAGATTATTAAGTGACAAAATGTGTTCACCCATAGAACCACTTGAGATCAGAATTTTTTAACATTTCTAGACCTATCACTTCATCTAAATGCTGCCCTGACATCCGCAACAGGGGTGGAGACATCCTGTGCAATGGCTGGCCATGTTGCCTCTATGATTTAGGCGTGTGCCCTCTGGAGAGCCGAGGCCTTGGGGGCTCCAGCTTGCTTTGGCTGTCTTCCTGTGGGCCAGGTCCTCTTCCCCTTGGGTGCCTGAGGGCCCCGACCTGACTACTTGAGGGGAAGGAGCACCTTGAGGGATATTGAGGTGCCCCATTTCCCTCTCTCATTGCCACTGGAGAACTCACCCATGGCCACCGCGATGGAGTGCAGGTCTGCACGCATCTCCACATTCTGCTGGGCTAGGTTCTCCATGGCATCCGCCATCTTTCCCATGGAGATCCCCATGCGTGCACATGTGGGCACCACTGCATGCCATTCATTTGAGGGCTTTTAAAAGCTCTGCGTAATGTTCCCCTGCCTTCTGCTGACTCTCCAGGATTAGTTGGAAGGCCAAATCCAGAGGTTCGTCATCTGACTCGGACCTCATAGATGCCTCTTCCCCAGCAGTCCTCCGAGTGCCGGGTAGCTCGGCTGAACCTGCCTCCTCCTGCATCGGACATGTGTCCATGCGGTGACTGCAGGATTGTGAACCTGAGCCTGCTCTAGATCTAGATCCCACCGAGGTGTGTGTCTCTGTGCTGGTGGAGGGTGTGGGCAAGTGCTGTGATGGGTCTTCCAGACTGCTTATTTCCAGCTCTTCAAAGGAGGAGGTGTCCTCTTGGACCTGGATGTTGCTGAGGGACTGGCTGGCTGAGAATGCCGGTCACTTGGCAGAGCTCCCTGTGAACCAAGGTAGAGGTGACAGCAGAGTCAAAAGCAGGAGAGAGAACACTGACATTTGCGTTGACAGGGATGATGTGGTGCAGGATTCTTATGAGGATTTTCGCTACCCACCTCACTGTCACCATGTCCTCACCAGTCAGCATGATGGCGCCCTCCTCAAAGTGAATGAGGGGCTTAATGTGGGCCACTCCACTCCCCAGTCTGGGATCTCCCTCCTATTGTGAGCCAGTCTCTCCTGCATGAAAACAGATGGAGAGAATGTGAACAGGATGCATGGCACTGTGTGGAATATTGGCGTGGTGCGCAAAACCATGGGCGGGATGAGGACGCGAGCTCCAGAGGATATGAGCCTGATGGAGATGTGAGGGTGTGTGTCGCTCTCCCTTGAAGTGAGATCCCTGTGGATGTGTGATGGGTTTGGGAGCATGTGCTAAGAGCGATGAAGTTGCTGACTTACCCTAGTGGAGCGTATGAGAGCATTCATCCTCTTCCTGCTCTGGATGGCTGGCCTGCTCTGTGCTCCGTCGGGGCTGACCCACTGCTGCCACAGCCTCCAGGCCGGATTGGCGACTCCTGCAGATCTCCTGCAGCCAGAACGGGAGTAGAGGACATCATGCCGGCCTTCCACTGTGTCCAGCAAACGGTCCAGAGAGGCGTCACTAAATTTGGGGTCTGCCGTCACCTATGCTTTCGGTCCCATCTGTCGCTTGGAGCCGTCCTTGTCATGAAGTAGACATGCGCTTTGGCACGCTTTGAATATGGCACCTGTGAGGAAGCACTGAGGTCAGAGTATGGCGGGCAAATCCAAGCCTGCCCGCCAACAATCCGGCGTGTTTCCCGCCAATGCATTATTAATAAGGCAGGACACACCAGTAATGGGATGATACGACACGAAAATCCGCCAATGTGGCCAGCGGGTGAAATGTCTTTTCTCACGCCCTCTACCTCACTTAGTGCAAACCTGGGACAATTCACCCCTAAGAATCTGTCGTTAAAAAGTTAATCTGCCTTTTGCCTTTTTCTCAGCTGGTGCTCTCGCCTCTGAGCCAGAAGGTTTATCATCTCAGTCCAGAGACTTGAAAGCATAACCTTGGCTGACACATCAGTACAGTCCCGACGGAGTGCCACACTGTTGAAATTGCTATCTTTTCAGTAAGGTAACAAACTATGGCAATATCTGTAATTACAGGTAGAAAATATTCCATGGTGTTTTTTTGAAGATGTTTAAAAGAGGTGTCCTGGCCTAAAACAGATCACCAGGCAACAATCAAATTGGTTTATGTAGGACCTTGCTGTCTGCAACTTGGCTGCCATGTTTAACTACGTCACAATAGGAACTACACTTCATTGATTGTAAAACGCATTGGGATGCCCTGAGATTGTTAAAGGTGCTAAATAAAGGCAAGTCCTTTCCTTTAAGGTATGCACTTCCAGCATTTTTCCATTTCTATTCCAGATTTTTGACAACCTTGATTGAATGGTCTCTCCGTTTCGTGAAAAGGAAAATAGCTTGCACTTATATCACATTTCTCATGCCTCCAGACACCTCGAAATGCTTTACAGTCAATTAAGTACCTCTTTTCAAAGTGTAATGTGGGAATTGTCAACTATGAGAAGTGAAGTTGTGGCACAAGCAGACCTCTTAAAAAGTTCAACAAATTAAAAGTCTGCATCAAAACCCTTTGTGTAGTTAGTATGTAACAGTGCTCCGATGAAGAATGATGATAACTAATGAACAGTCTCTTTCTCCATTCCGCCACATGGATTGCAGAGGTTCAAGAAGGCAGCTCACCACCACCTTCTCAAGGGCAATTAGAGATGGTCAATAAATGCTGGCCCAGCCAGAGACGCCCACATCCCATGAATGAATATTTTTTTTAAAAATCACTGAACTGTGACTGCAAAAGAAAGGCACCTTGAAAGTATACCCTTGAAATTTAAGCAAGTTCGGCTATTGTAAGACATTTGTTTCTTTGCTATATAACCGAGTTTTATTACGATATTTTACCAAATTAAAGGTGCTACATAAATGCAAGACACTTTTGCTGTTGTGATACCAATTTTAAACATTTCCAGGCCTCTATTAAATTAGTGGTGTCATGAAGGTATAATAATTTTCATAATATTTTTCTGGTTTATTGTAAAGTAGGTTTATGGTGGTAAGTATAGTTGGGTCTGGCTGTTTGTGATTTAATTACATTTGGAGTCAAGTAGACTGCAAGCTTTAACTCATCAAAAGAAGCTAGGTGTTTGACATACTAATGAGCAAACATGGGTGCTGGCTTAGCATATAAGTTATAAAGGGAATTTGCATTTTTAGATAGATAAAGGGAGATTTGGATTTCAAAATAGCCAGATAAGCAAGGCTAAGGAATGGGTTTATTTTTCCCTGAGGTTACTGACAAAAATAGTAGCAACATGTAAGTTTTTATATTGTGAGGAAGGTACAGTTTCAAAGACATATGAAACAGTATAATTTACATATTAAGATGAAAGAAACATATGTAAATGAGAATGAGACTATGTGTCAGGAGAAGGCATTGTGAGATCTAACAGGAGTGTGCTAATGAAGCCTCCAGTATTTGTGCATAAGTCTGCTGTCTACCGAAACTGAAACTGGAGAAAACTACTTGGAATTCCACAGTCCAAGATATTGTGTTAGTTTGCTGGATCTGTCTAAAATCTAAAATTTATTTTTGGACTGTTGCCTTAAGGGGGATGTAACTGGGAATCAGGTTAATTGGGGATTTTAGGAGTTATTATAGTAATAATTTGTAGCCTTTTGTATGTGCTTGAAATCTTTTCTTTTGTTAATAAATAGTTTATGTTTTAAAAAAAAATCTCTGGAAGCCTTGGTGGACTTATTTCTTCTGAATTCAGTGCGCAAATCTCAAAATAAATACAAATTTCAAAACCGTTGTGATAGCACGAT
Source organism: Carcharodon carcharias (assembly GCF_017639515.1). NCBI lineage: Eukaryota > Metazoa > Chordata > Chondrichthyes > Lamniformes > Lamnidae > Carcharodon > Carcharodon carcharias. Next base: position 20,611,382 of record NC_054477.1, read on the forward strand.
CACGTTTCCCTCATGGATTTGGTCTGCCTGGCACACGTCACCTGCCGCATCATAACAGTGGACAAAAGCATTTGTTAACTTTCCAGGAATTCATTTCAGAGCATTAGAATGAATTTGCACTGTGGATTTATGGCTATTAAGTACATAATTGTACAGAATAGGAAGCAGTGGAAAATTAAAATAATTTGTTTAGAATTAGAACATCTTTTCCAACAGAAATTAGAGCAAAGTTCCTTGCAATTGTGTCCAGTCCCTTTTGTTAGGGGGGAATTAAATATATATATTTTAAAAAAAAGGGAACACAGTAAGAATTTGCTGAACATACTTAAAATCTCCAGGCAGCCATTGATGCTAAACATATTAACAGTTGAGGATAAGCAGATGGACATTGCACACAAAGGGGCTTTGAGCTTTTGTGAGATTTACACAGAAGTCAAGCGATGATCTAATGTCCAGTAACAGGCAGGCCAATTCAAGTGGTGCAATGATGCAGTGAAGCCTTGAGAGATAAACTGGAGATAAAACATGGCATAAAGTTAGATTAAGTGTAGTCCTCTTCCAGATAGGGAAGGGACAGATGGTTTTAGCTTAGATATGGGAGGACATACAATAGACAAAGAGGGGGCTTTGATGAAACACAAACAGTCTTGAGTTATGAGAACCAAGATCTTTGTGTACGTGTTTTAATTTTGATTGGGTAATATAATTATGTATACATCCTTTAGAATAATTGGTTAGCAAAATAGGATAGAGTTAGCATGGGACCAGTGTGTTGGTTATCGATTGGATGTATTCAAATGTACTCAAATGAATTATGATAAGAAAAAGTACAAAAGTAATGAAAAGTAATCAGTCTGGGAGCTGGGTCTTCATTCTTAGCAATGATTGCAGCTCCTTTGCATATGCTTGAATAAAACCAGTTAAAGGAAGCCTGAGTCTCTATGGTCACTCTGTGATCGGGGGTTGTAACTTCTCCTCTTCAACTGGCCTATGTGGTAGTTACAGGATTGGAGGGAGTATCTCCTTCACTTTCATCCAATGAAATGGGTGGAACTTTCTGGCCTCTGAAAGGATGACCAAGAGATTATGAGGTAATTTAAACTTATATTAAAGCCTAGAGAGAAAAATTATGTCTGAGAAAATACTAAAAAAGGAAACAAACAGAACTTTTAGGGCTTTAAAACAAAGTTAAGAAATGAACACAGTTCATCTCTATCTTTGAAGATATTTAGAAGAGAGAAAGCTTACATTTATATAGCACCTGTCATGAACATGGTATGTCCCAATACACTTAACAGCTAATGCAGTAATTGTTTTGAAAGATAGTGGTGCACTGCTGCTGTAATGTAGGAAATGTGGTAATCAGGTCCCACAAACTGCAATGAGATAACAACCAGCCAACCTTATTTTGTGACGTTGGTTAGGAGATAAATCTTGGCCAGGGGATCTTATCTGCCCTCCTTCGTATAAAGGACTCTTTTTTATCCACTTCAATGGGCAGTTGAATACTTGATTTTATGGTTGATCGAAAAGTGACATGTCTAACAATGCATCACTCCTTCAGTAATGCACTGTAGCCTAAATGTTGTGCACAAGACACTGGATTGGGACTTAGTACTACAGCTTTCTGACACTGAGCTGAGAATGTTACAATTGGGCCACTGGTGATTCTTTGAGGTCTAATCGCAGAATACAGCCAGATCAATTGTTAAATGCAGCAACACAAGTTGATTAGGCCCTTAAATATCTAAAAGAACTGGGTGCCATTTCTAAGGTTGTCAGACTTGCCGGGGAAATTCACATAGGCCCTAGTGAGGCTGGGGGGTAAATTAGTTAAAGGGCAGAGTTAGCCCTTTCAGCACGGGCAGCTCTTGCTTCTGAGGGGTAAGCTGTGAGACACAGGGTGCACGATTAGGACAGTCCCCGCCCACCGAGCCCATGAGGAGGACGCCAGCTTTTACTGGGAGACCTCCCCACATGGTGTACTGCCGCCCTGCCACTGGTAGAATACCAGCAATGGTGGGATGAGATTGTCATGTGGCCATTAATTGGCAACTTACGGGCCTCAGTTGGCCTTCAATTCTTGAGCTTTCCCATCCTCAACTTAATCGGTGGGAGTTAGGAAGGCGATTGGCACTCCGCCCCCAGCCTTCCTGCACAATTCTAGAGGACTAAGTTTGCCTACCAAACTGAAAGCCTTTAGAGCAATATTCCTGCCCACTCTGCTCTTTGCACATGAGACTTGGACTGTGTACCAGGGTCATACCAAGAAACTCAACCGCTTTCACTTGAGCTGCTTTCGGAAGCTTCTGAAGATTAGGTGGTAAGATAAAATACTGGACACTGAGGTGCTCACCCGAACTGGCATGCCAAGCATCTATACCACATTGAGACTGTCACAACTGACTTGGACTGGTCATTTTGCCTGACATTCATTTACCAAAGTGAATCTTCTATGGAGGGCTAGAATCTGGGGTTCTCTATCATGATGTTCAAAGGAGGCACTACAAAGCTACTCTGAAGGCTTCACTTAGGAGTTTTGGTATCAACTTCGGGCCCGGGAAAAGCTCACTTAGGGTTGCTGCACCTGGCGCAACCAAATACAAAAAAGGTGTAGCCACCTTCGAAAGCAATTGCGTATCAGAAGCAGAAAGAAAACGCAAGGCGAGGAAATCCCGAGCCAGCAACTCACCCAAAATTCAATCTGGTATCCTGTTCTATTTGCAGCATAACCTCCTGAGCACTGATCAGCCTTAGCAGTCACCTACATGCCCACCAGTACCCTACCAAATACTGCAGATGATGAATATGGTCATCTTCACCTGGAAGGACAATCGAGAAAAACAGAGAAGATATTAAAACAAAAACAGAATTACCTGGAAAAACTCAGCAGGTCTGGCAGCATCGGCGGAGAAGAAAAGAGTTGACGTTTCGAGTCCTCATGACCCTTCGACAGAACTTGAGTTCGAGTCCAGGAAAGAGCTGAAATATAAGCTGGTTTAAGGTGTGTGTGTGGGGGGCGGAGAGATAGAGAGACAGAGAGGTGGAGGGGGTTGGTGTGGTTGTAGCGACAAACAAGCAGTGATAGAAGCAGATCATCAAAAGATGTCAACAACAATAGTACAATAGAACACATAGGTGTTAAAGTTAAAGTTGGTGATATTATCTAAACGAATGTGCTAATTAAGAATGGATGGTAGGGCACTCAAGGTATAGCTCTAGTGGGTTTTTTTTTTTATATTTTATATAATGGAAATAGGTGGGAAAAGGAAAATCTTTATAATTTATTGGGAAAAAAAAAAGAAGGGGGTAACAGAAAGGGGGTGGGGATGGGGGAGGGGACTCACGACCTAAAGTTGTTGAATTCAATATTCAGTCCGGAAGGCTGTAAAGTCCCTAGTCGGAAGATGAGGTGTTGTTCCTCCAGTTTGCGTTGGGCTTCACTGGAACAATGCAGCAAGCCAAGGACAGACATGTGGGCAAGAGAGCAGGGTGGAGTGTTAAAATGGCAAGCGACAGGGAGGTTTGGGTCATTCTTGCAGACAGACCGCAGGTGTTCTGCAAAGCGGTCGCCCAGTTTACGTTTGGTCTCTCCAATGTAGAGGAGACCACATTGGGAGCAACGAATGCAGTAGACTAAGTTGGGGGAAATGCAAGTGAAATGCTGCTTCACTTGAAAGGAGTGTTTGGGTCCTTGGACGGTGAGGAGAGAGGAAGTGAAGGGGCAGGTGTTGCATCTTTTGCGTGGGCAAGGGGTTGTGCCATAGGAGGGGGTTGAGGAGTAGGGGGTGATGGAGGAGTGGACCAGGGTGTCCCGGAGGGAGCGATCCCTACGGAATGCCGATAAGGGGGGTGAAGGGAAGATGTGTTTGGTAGTGGCATCATGCTGGAGTTGGCGGAAATGGCGGAGGATGATCCTTTGAATGCGGAGGCTGGTGGGGTGATAAGTGAGGACAAGGGGGACCCTATCATGTTTCTGGGAGGGAGGAGAAGGAGTGAGGGCGGATGCGCGGGAGATGGGCCGGACACGGTTGAGGGCCCTGTCAACGACCGTGGGTGGAAAACCTCGGTTAAGGAAGAAGGAGGACATGTCAGAGGAACTGTTTTTGAATGTAGCATCATCGGAACAGATGCGACGGAGGCGAAGGAACTGAGAGAATGGGATGGAGTCCTTACAGGAAGTGGGGTGTGAGGAGCTGTAGTCGAGATAGCTGTGGGTGTCGGTGGGTTTGTAATGGATATTGGTGGACAGTCTATCACCAGAGATTGAGACAGAGAGGTCAAGGAAGGGAAGGGAAGTGTCAGAGATGGACCACGTGAAAATGATGGAGGGGTGGAGATTGGAAGCAAAATTAATAAATTTTTCCAAGTCCTGACGAGAGCATGAAGCAGCACCGAAATAATCATCGATGTACCGGAGAAAGAGTTGTGGAAGGGGGCCGGAGTAGGACTGCAACAAGGAATGTTCCACATACCCCATAAAGAGACAGGCATAGCTGGGGCCCATGCGGGTACCCATAGCCACACCTTTTATTTGGAGGAAGTGAGAGGAGTTGAAGGAGAAATTGTTCAGCGTGAGAACAAGTTCAGCCAGACGGAGGAGAGTAGTGGTGGATGGGGATTGTTCGGGCCTCTGTTCGAGGAAGAAGCTAAGGGCCCTCAGACCATCCTGGTGGGGGATGGAGGTGTAGAGGGATTGGACGTCCATGGTGAAGAGGAAGCGGTAGGGGCCAGGGAACTGGAAATTGTTGATGTGACGTAAGGTGTCAGAGGAATCACGGATGTAGGTGGGAAGGGACTGGACAAGGGGAGAGAGAAGGGAGTCAAGATAACGAGAAATGAGTTCTGTGGGGCAGGAGCAAGCTGAGACGATCGGTCTACCGGGGCAGTTCTGTTTGTGGATTTTGGGTAGGAGATAGAAGCGGGCCGTCCGAGGTTGGGCAACTATCAGGTTGGAAGCTGTGGGAGGGAGATCCCCAGAGGAGATGAGGTCAGTGACAGTCCTGGAAACAATGGCTTGATGTTCAGTGGTGGGGTCATGGTCCAGGGAGAGGTAGGAGGAAGTGTCTGCGAGTTGACGCTCAGCCTCCGCGTGGTAGAGGTCAGTGCGCCAGACAACAACAGCACCACCCTTGTCAGCGGGTTTGATGACAATGTCAGGGTTGGACCTGAGAGAATGGAGTGCAGTAAGTTCAGAGAGAGACAGGTTAGAATGGGTGAGAGGAGCAGAGAAATTGAGACGACTAATGTCGCGCCGACAGTTCTCAATGAAAAGATCGAGAGAAGGTAAGAATCCAGAGGGAGGGGTCCAGGTGGAGGGAGAATATTGAAGATGGGTAAAAGGATCCGTTGAACTGGGAGAGGACTCCTGCCCAAAGAAGTGAGCCCGGAGACGAAGACGGCGGAAGAAGAGTTCAGTATCATGCCGAGCCCGAAATTCATTGAGGTGAGGGCGTAAGGGTATGAAACTAAGTCCTTTGCTGAGCACTGAACGTTCAGCATCGGAGAGGGGAAGGTCAGGGGGTATAGTGAATACACGGCTGGGGTTGGGATTGGAAGATGGGGTGGGGACGGAGGGACAGGCAGGGGTGGAGGGTCCTAGATGGGTGTTGGTGTCGATGAGTTGTTGGTGCTTGCGTTCCTTAGCACTTGAGAGAAAGAGAAAAAGTTTCTTGTTGAGGCGTCGGATGAGCCGAAGGATAAAATGAAACTGGGGGCACGCGCAGCTTTGAAAAAGGGTACGGCGGTGCTGCTGGAGGGAGAGGTCGAGTGTGTTCATATGGCGGCGCATGGCACTGAGAGTGGATTTCAGAATGTGACGGGAACAAAATCCGGCCAGGCCCCAGCTCCCAGCCTGCCCCCTGAGAGGGAGGTGGAACAAAATTCTGCCAGCATGTGTGTGCAGTCTCTAAAATGGACATTGAAATTCTCAAAAGTGTAAAAAAGATTGATAAGTCTTGTATCAGAACTGAAAAGATGCAATTATCAGGAAAGATTCAGGAGTCTGAAACTCTTATATCTAGAAAAGGGAAGACAAAAAGAAAACCTGTTAGAAGTTATTCATGTTATTGAAGGATATTATGGGGTGCATGTTTCCACTTGTGGGTGAGTTCCGAACAAGGAAATATAAGATAGCTAGTAACAGATCAACGAAAGAATTCAGGAGGAGTTTTTTTACAGGGAGAAAATGAAACTCTCTGCCATAGGGAGCTGTTGAAGGATGTAGAGAAGATGTATTTAAAGAGATGCTTGTGTACATGATGAGAGAAGCGAAGGGGTAAGGTTCAAAAAGGTCACTTCTTTTTAATCATTCACAAGATGTGGAATCATTGGAAAACTCATTCCTAATTGCCGTTTTAGGGGACAGTTCAGAGTCAACCACATTGCTGTGGCTCATAAACCAAACCAAATAAGGACAGCAGATTTTCTTCCCTGAGGGGTATTAATGAACCAGGTGGGTTTCACAACAATTGGTTAGTTTTACTTAAGCAAATTTGAACTCATGTCACCAGATATGGCTGAGGCCTATGGATTGCAAATCCAGTAGCTTAACCATTATGCTAATACACCCTCTCACTTATTTAAAAACTCATACGAGCGATTGGGCAAAATGGATGGGTTCTGAGTGTTATGATCCCAGCTGATGTTACTACTGGACAAGCCAAATCCCAGGGTGGAAATCAACTTGATAGATCCTAACTTTTATTTTTTCCTTAGCTACGTGGAGAGTGGCCACTGAACAGAGTCACAGGAGTCAGCTGATGAACTTTTAATAAAAGAATAAAACATTTATTAAACAAGAAAAGATTAACTATATTACAATACACCTTCACCCACAACTATGCCTTTACAGATATATACAGGTTTGTAAGGATAACACAAGTTACAAAAGCTACCTTATACTCTAATGTTCACAATAAGTGTATAGTCCATGCAAACCAATAGTGACCTGTGGTCAGACACATCACACTTTGAAATCAAGTGACAGATGCCACACCAAACAAATGTTATGCATCTCTCCTCAACTCCCCCTCAGGTACATGTCACACCAGGGCCAACCAGTCTCATTGAGCTTCTTCCAATCTCCAGTCTCAAAGAACTCGATTTGTAATCTTCTCCCAAACCAACACCTTCTCTTAGATGCCTTCCGCAAAGGTCCACCTCCAGGGCTTTGAACTCTCCTTCCAATGTCCTTCTCTCCTGGGTCGCCATGTACATTCAAACTTCTTTCCACGTACTCTCTCTCACTGACTCAGCTGTCAACAGCATACCACTGCTTCACATGCCTATAGTAAAGAGTTATAGACCTTCAGCTGTCTCCTTGGACCTTCTGGCTTCTTGCATGTCTATATTGCTTTAAATCCGCTTCCTGAAGCTTTTGCCTTTTTAAGCTTGAAGCCCTCATCTCTGCTCCTTACTTTCAATTCCACAGAACAGGGTCTTTTCTGGATTCCTGTCCTTCTTTTGACTTGAACATCCCCTTGGGACATTTCCTGTTCCACTCCCTTGGAGTTGGGGATGTTCTTCCTTAGCTCCTGGAACCTGCTTCTACAGTTTCCCCTCCTACCCAGCTTCTTTTGACAGCTGCCTTCAACTTTAGTTTGTTGTTTGCTATCTGTCCCTCTTCAAGTCCTGCCTAACCTCAAATGCATTTTCTAGTTTTTTCTGTGTGTGTGTGTGTGTGTGGCCTCTCTCTCTCTGGACCCCTGCTGCTAGGCAACAGCCCAGTTTTTTTCTACTCTTATATTTGTTTTAACTTCTCTTCAAGAGTCATAAAACGCGTTAGAAATGCAGGTATACAAACAAAGGCAATTAACAGCCAGCCAGCATGAAACAGGCACTGAAAAGCTCAACGCTGCTGGGTTGGGACTGGAAGAGGGCGGGCGATGACATCACTGCGGGCATGGGTGCGCCTTGCAAGAGAGCTCCCTGAAGACAGACCGCTGTCTCAGGGAGCTGAAGACATTCAAATGATGAAATAAATGTTTAAAAAGCTGCAAAAAAATGACCATGCATCACAATCAAGCACCTGAAAATATACCCCATAAAAATGCTGTCCACAGATTTTTTTTTAATTTTATTTCATAATGGAGATTTCACCCCAACCTTGGCGGAGGTTTGATGAAAAATGTAAAGGCTGCCTGGACGATTCACCCGTCTGCCAACCCTAAGGTTGGACAGGCCATAAAAAATCGAGTCAATTGCGCGGCTAACATAACTTAAACTATCTCTATTTCCTAACATGAGCTACAGATTCAATATAATTCAGGGTATAACACATTAGATCTCTACCAATGATGGCACGAGAAAGTTGAAAATAGATTGGGAAGCAGTATAATGGTAATTATTAAGAGGTTTACCAAAATCTAGGGCTGAAATTAAGCTGCATTCAGTATGACTGTACATACTAGTGATTTATTTTCCCTTTTCAAGCATTTTTGCAATACACTTTTGAGAGTTATGATTGAATCTCTTGCCACAACCCTTTCAGGCAGCACAAGCCAGATCACAACAGCTTGCCCAGTAAAATAAATTGCAACTTCCCTTTGATCTTTTGCCAATGATCTTAAATCCACATCTCTGGCTGTCAACCCTCAAGCCAATAAAAACATATTGTCCTTACTTACTCTATCAAACCCACGACCACAGCCATCTAGAAGGGCAAGGGCAGCAGACAGATGGTAACAACACCACTTGGAAGTTCCCCTCCAAGCCACTCACCATCCTGACTTGGAAATATATCGCCGCTCCTTCACTGTCATTGGGTCAAAATCCTGGAACTCCCTCCCAAACAGCACTGTGGGTGTACCTACACCACATGGACTGCAGCAATTCAAGAAGGCAGCTCACCACCAGCTTCTCAAGGGCAACTAGGGATGGGCAATAAATGCTGGCCCAGTCAGCGAAACCCAGATCCCATGAATGAATTTTTTAAAATACGGAAGTCAGCGGGGTTATCACAGATGGCTTGCTGGTTACACAAAATCCAACAGGGATCCCAGATCTTATGGGTAGCCAATGATGATTGTTGGAAAGGGCGAGTAAGTAAATTAGAGTAGGGTGTGGATTGAGGTTCAGCAATGACATCACTCCCCATGAATGAATAGTCTCTTGATACTTGCTGTCTCAGCTCAGGCATCAAGCAGAAAGACTTGGATGGCATATGCCCAAGGTCTTCAGGGTAGGAACGGAATTTAAAAAAAGATTAAAATCAGTCAAGTGAAGCAAGCCTTTTTTTAAAGAGTAACCCTGGGTACAAGCAGACTGGAACAATACAATTGTGGTTTGAGTCAGTGAAACAGTAAAATTCATTCAAGATGTGCTCTCATCACTGTTGCAACTGCCCACCACTAAGATCATGCACATGTTGTTCCCAGTAAATGTTCACAGTTCAGAAGCTGAATCTTTCACATGAGAAATTAAATCTAACAATAGAAATCTTCTCACCAACAGAAATATAGAGGCCCAGATTATTTTTTACAAAAGTGTGAGAAACCCCAGGCCGTAAACACAGCAAATGTCATGAAACATTTAATCATCCCAGATTTGTACTAAGTATGGTAGCGGGCAGGTTAAATGACATTTTACCCACTGACCATGATGGCAGATTTTCATATTGTCTCAATCTCGCCACATTATTTATGCATGCCCGGGAAACACACCATTTCAATGCCAGGCAGGCTCTCATTCACCCGCCCGCCAATCAGCTTGCCGCTTCATCATACCGGGCATCATATGTAAAGTCCACCCAAGCGCACACATCTCAGTGAAGGAACGGCGATATATTTCCAAGTCAGGATGGCGAGTGACTTGGAGGGGAACTTCCAGGTGGTGGTGTTCCCATGTGCCTGCTGCCCTTGTCCTCCATCCTTCCTCCACTCTTACTTCTTCTTCTTCCTCCACCCGTACTCCCTTCCCTCTCCACAGACCTTCCTGCCCCCCGCCCGACACCCTCCACTCTCCGCACTCCTTCCCTTGCACCTTCCACCCCGTCCTTACGTCTACATCCCCAGTTGTTATCTTCTCCCACCCCCCGACCCCCTCCTCCTCCCATTCTCCCTCTCCCCTCCCAACCTCCCCACCAGCCCCCCAAAACCATCATCCCCCCTCCCAACCTCACCCCATCCTGGCACATTCATTCCCCCACTCCCAACCTCATCCCATCCTGACACCTTTATTCCCCCCTCCCAACCTCACCCCGTCCTGATAACTTCATTTCTCCCCTCCCAACGTCACCCCCACCGACACCTCTTCCTCTTCCAGCCAATCCTAGCCCTTCCTCTCCCATCTCCTCAACCATCACCCATTGCGAGCATCAATGGTGACTATCCAACTTCCGTGCACTTATTAGCAGCAGACACATGTCCATGAGAACTCACCCAGCGTGCCATAGACATTCGTCCAGTATGCAGTTGGTGTTGGGCCCCAGCATCTTCTCATCCTCGGATGTCCACGATGTGTGCAAAGTCCTGGCGGGTAAGTCCTGACTTCTGCACGTTACAGTTGTCAAGATGTGTTCTACAGCAGCATGATTTCCCACCAACATGGGCAGATGATCCAGCGGTGGGGGGACAATTCCAGCGGGCAGGCCTAATAATGATGCATTACAATGAGGTTCTCGACGTCCAGTGGCACAGAACACGGCCCGCCATCAGTGGGTGAGCTGATGATCGCGAACTGGTTTCAGGCCGTTTTGAAACTGATCGCGCCATATTGTCCGCTCGTGCCAGCGAACACGCCCGATGCCAGCAGGCACGGAAAATCCCAGCCTCAGAATTCACTTTATAGAATGAATGATAAGAAGATGAAATTATACGTTTATGTATTCAAATGTAGACCTTTACCAACAGTGTTATTGATGCCAGTTTGAACCAAACTGCCAGGCAGGAAGTTCATGTGTTTGGGTTGCTTTCCATTTTCACACTCCGCCCCATGGTTGCTTTCAATTTTCACACTCCGCCCCATTTTACTCTCCATTCTAGCTCCAGTGTCTCCCCATTTGTTTCACACTTCACTTCACATTGTTGCCCATCCCTAATTGCCCTTGAGAAGGTGGTGGTGAGTCATATTCTTAAACACTGCGGTCCATGTGGGGTAGGTACGCCCATAGTGCTGTTTGGAAGGGAGCTACAGGATTTTGATCCAGTGACAGTGGGGCAATATATTTCCAAGTCAGGACGATGTGTGGCTTGGAGGGGAACTTCTAAGTGGTGGGGTTCCCTGCTGCCCTTGTCCTTCTAGGTGGCAGAGGTTGTGGGTTTGAAAGATGCTATCAAAGGAGCTTTGGTGTGTTGCTGCACTGCATCTTGTAGGCAGTATACACTGCTGTCACTGTGTGTCGGCTGAAGAGGGTGTGAATGTTTAACGTAGTGGATGCAGTGCCAATAAGAGGGCTGCTTTGACCAGGATGGTGTCGAGCTTCTTAAACATTATTGGAGCCGCACTCATCCAGGCAAGCGGAGTGCATTCCATCAAATTCCTGATTTGTGTCTTATAGATGCTGGACAGGCTTAGGGGAATCAGGAGGTGAGTTACTCACCTCAGAATTTCCAGCCTCTGACCTGCTCTTGTTTATGTGTTTATGTGGCTAGTCCAGTTCAGTTCCTAATCAATGGTAACCCCCAGAGTGTTGATAGTGCGGGATTCAGCGATGACAATGCCATTGGATGTCAAGGGGAGGTGGTTAGTGTGTCTCTTATTGGAGATGGTCATTGCCTGGCACTTGAATGGCACGAATGTTAAAGAGTTAAATTGTGAGGACAGGTTGCATAAACTTGGCTTGCATTCCCTTGAGATTAGAAAGGGATGATTTAACTGTGGCGCTTAAAATGGTAAATGTTTACAATAAGATATATACAGAGGAAATATTTTTTCTGATTGGTGAATCCAAATATTGTGAGCATAATCTTAAAATAAGAGCAAATCATACTGAAATCAGGAAGCACATTTTCACACAAAGGGTGGTGGAGTTCTGAAACTTGGTCATTCAAAGATTATGGCTGCTGGATCACTCAAAAAATTCAAAGCTAAGATTAATATATTTTTATTGGATAAGGAAATGATGAACATGAATCAATTGAGTAAGCACAATTCACTAATAGCTCACCCATGATCTGATTGAATGGCAGAATCGGCTTGATCAGTTCAATGGCCTGCTTCTGTTCCTGTGCCAGAGATGACGTCTTTCAGGTGAGACAGGTCCCCAGTTAGAGATAAAGGGCTGACTTTTCATTCCAGGGTTTTGATTCGAATGCCAGGCTGATTTCTGGCTCAGCAGCTGGGAAGGCCAATGGGTGTGGGTGACTGGTTGCCCTTCCAGGAAAGGTGGGCACAGCTGAAGGAGAGAGAGAGGACACCTCAAGATGGAGGTGCTCTCTAAATATTTGTAGATTGAACAAAATATACTGTGACCACAGTTATCAGGCCATCACTGAAGACAAGGATCTCCTCCACAGGATGTCCTGTGGCTGTGGCTATGTCTGTGGCTGTGGGCCTCGCAACCCAGCATGTTCATCCTGGGCTATCTTTCAGGATATGCCTCTGACCTCACCCCCATATACCTCCTGCACCACATTCCCCCAGCCCCATCACCCCTACAATCCCCCACACCGCTCTCCCACCCCCCACCCCCCCGCCACACCCCCTACCAAGGCCTGCCACAGGAGACCTCCGCCATTCCAACTATGAGATCCAGCCACCTCAAGGGAGGCAGCACAAGTGCCATCTGGAAAATCCAAACAGTGTGTGAAGGGTGCCCTCGATTGACACCCTGATTGGCCTAACTGGCTTCTGATGACCACCCAGCAGCTGCCTCCTCTGGAAACACACTGGAGGCAGGAACATGCCACCAGAGCCACACAACGGCCAACAGTGAGAAATTGCCGAGACGCCCCCTGCCAAACCCACCTCCACCTCAGGATGAAAATTCAGCTGAGAGGATCACATAACGAAATGTACAATGAGGAGCTGTTGCCACTGGCAGTAGAGTCAGTGTCATCAGAGGACAGACAGTTAAGATAGCTGACAAATCCGGAGATGAGGAGAATTTTTTAAATGCAGCGAGTTGTCATAACCTGGAATCCCTACTTGAAAGGGCAGTGGAAGCAGATTCAATAAGTAGCTTTCAAAAGGGAATTGTAGGGAACCTATGGGGCTATGGGGTAAGAGTAAGAGTGAGGGACTATTTAATAGTTGTTATTGGACAAACTCATCCAAGCCTTGCGGGGCAGAGGGGTGGTGAGGACATCAAGACGGAAAAATTACTGAGCAATACACATCGAGACTGATGCATTCCCATCCCTGAGCAATCTTGCTGGAGGTGGGTGAACACTGGCAGAGGCTAACCCATCCAGCAGCAGTGGGTAGCCAATCTGTATAATTGAATGTCTATTCATGGATTGATTTGCCATGATTCTGAGATCTTCCTGGTGGTGAACAGGATCTGTGCTGAGGGCAAATACTGGCAGGTGCCTGGAGGAGGCTTGCTGGTGGCTGACTTGGAGTGGGGCCCCCCTCAGTCTCCTATGGTCATCCCCCCATTCAAGACGTGACCATCAGCGAGTCACAGCTGATGCTTTTGGCCATCATCACAGCTGGGGCCTGAGTTTTTCTTAAATGATCCAAACTCCTTCACCTCAAGATGGAAGTGGACCCATGTTCCGTCTCCAACCATGGCAGCTTCCTACACGAACGATGGGGCTGCCATCCTCCAAGGCTGCAGGCACCCTGATTGGACAGCCTCAGGGCCTCATCCACCATCTTTAATTAGATGGACCCTCAGGTCATCTCCAGGAAGATCTCTCGGGCAGGCTAGCGGAAGGAAGAGCAGGGTTGGGACTTGGAAAGAGTCCTGACTCACGTTCATTGCCAAAGAGCAGAAGGATCTGCCCTCACAGAGCTGGTACAGGAACAATGAGCCCAGTGATCATCTTCAGAGCTATTTGACTCCACCTCCCACACTGGACCTTCATAGCTGGTATGACCTTTTCATTAGTGCAAATGTAATTTTTAGAGGTAAGCATAATGTTTTTCTTGAAGTAAGTGATTAAGTGCTGACTGCTCTGCAATGGGCTACAGTTGGCTGGATCATTGTACACTGGTTCACAACGAGGAAAGTTGTGTGGCTTGCATTGTCATTTCCTGTGCTTTGTCTGCTCCGTCTTGTGTTTTCCTTGTTCCAAACAGTAGATGTAATTAGCAAACTGCCTCTTCAGGTAAGCAGCAAAATGATTCTTCTATAATCGCGAAATGCATGGTTTTAATAATTACTCGCCTTTTAAATTTATCTGGGAACTGACTGGACTCTTTCTAACATTTCTTAGAATTAAATCCTGTGCGAATGAATTAACAACAGCAGCCAGAGATGCACAAAGACAAATAGAAAGGTATTAAAATAATATTTTTTTTAAATTACAAATCGTTTGTAACTGCCTACTTTGTTCTGTGAAAGGTCCATTAAATCGAAAGGTGATTTACAATTTGATGACAACTTGATGGCATTCAGTCCATATTTTTATAATGAACTTGAGTGATAAGTACCCGCAAAGAATGGAAAAGCATGTAAATGATAGTCTATAACAGATTACCCACTGTGAACAAGGAGACTGCAGCTTAATGAGTTAAATTATATAGACGCAGGTTACATAGACTAGTTTATTCTCTCAAGTATAGAAGATTAAGGGGTTATTTAATTGAGATGTTTAAAATGATTAAAGGAATTGATTGGCTAGATGGAGTGAAATTATTTCCTCTGTGGGAATGCAGTACACGAAGTTCAATCGCAATATTAGTGTCAGGCCATTCAGGTGCAGGAAGCACTTTCACCGCCTGAGGGAGGTAGTTTCAATCGTGCATTTCAAAGGCTAATCGGATAAACACCTAAGGGGGGAAAAGTATTGTCGGGCTACAGGGAAATGTCAGGGAAGTGGGGCTGGCTAAATTGCTCTTGCCAAGAGCTCAGCAGGCCGAATAGCCTCCTTCTGTGCTATAACCATTCTATGATTCTGTGACATAAAAAACAGAAAAGCTGGAAATATTCAGCATGGCAGGCAACATCTTTGGAGAGGGAAACAGAGCTCACATTTCAGATCGGTAACTTTTCACCTGATTTCCAGAATTAGAGCATCAGCAATATTTTGCTTTTCTACGAACAAATGATAGATTAGAATATATTTTGTTTGAATGTTTCCAGGTAGCTGTATATCTTACTTAGATCTAACTTTGAGTTCTGTGCAAAGTGCTGGTCTCTGCATTACAAAAAGGCTGTAGGGGCATTAGAGAAAGTGCTAAAAAGATTAACAAAAGTTATGCCAGAATGAAGGGGATATAATTTTTAGGAAAGGTTGACAGGCTGGCACTCATTTCTTTAGATAAGAGAAGATTGCAAAGCAACCTGATAAAGGCATTTAAAATTATGAAGGAGCTTGGTAAGGTAGACATGGAGAAAATATTTCTACTTGCTCGGGGTCCAAAGCTATAAAGCTTAATTATATTTAAAACTGATATGAAACATTCTATTAACGTCCATTAATATGAGACAATATAATAAATCCAGTAAGAAATTCAGGAGAACTGACTTCACTCAAAGGCTAGCAGAATGTGGCACTCGCGAGCACATAGGGTGGTTGAGGTGATTAGTGTAGATATATTCAAGGGAAAATGAGATATGTACATGAGACTGATAAGGATAGAATGGCGTGTTGGTAAGATGAGATGACATAAGGTGGGAGGAAGTACGTATGGCACACAAATTTCAACAAATATCTGTTGGTCACACGACCTGTTACTGTACTGTAGAATTTGATGTAATTCTATTATCAACAACAACTAGAACTTGCATTTACGAAGTGTCTTTAATGTGGTAAACTATTTTAACAGCCCCCTCTCCCCGATAGGTGCCTTATCAAACTAATTCAAGCCTCACAGGAAGATATTAGGACACATGACCAAAAGCTTAAACAAAGAGGTAGGTTTTAAGGAGCAACTGAAAGGAGGAGAGGAAATGAGAGACAAAGAGTGTTAAGGAAGGAATTCCAGAGCTCAGGGCCAAGCCAGCTGGAAGCACAGCTACCAAAGAAGGGGGTGATGAAAATCAAGGATGCGTGTGAGGCCAGAATTGGAGGTGGGGATGGAATTGTAGGGCTGTAGGAGGTGAGAAAGATAAAGAAGGGTAAAGTCCTGGAGGGATTTGAAAACAGGGATGAGGTGTTGCTTACCCAGTCTATCAAGCTAGGAAGACAAATAGCAACAGAATAAAGATTAGTATAGAAGGAGCAGGAATTCGGTGACTGGAAAAAGGGCAGACAAGTTGTAGCATGGTGCTGGAATGCATACACACCAATGTGAGCTGTGCTACAAATACAGTCAATAAGCTTCAGGTACAGGTTGTGACATGGGGTTGTTTTGTGATACAGTAACCGTTACATGGGCTTGAACATGCTTAAACAAGGTCAGCTGTGGGAATTAAATCATAGAGAAATAGGAAACGGGGACTAATTTGCCCAGCATAGACTGGTAAATGAAACATATATAGGGCAAGGAGGGTGAAGAGTTTGTAAAATATGTACAGGAAAACACTCTTACTCCATATGTTTCTAACCAAGTAACGAAAGAAACAATGCTGGATCTCGCTCTGGGGAATGAAATAGAGCAAGTGAAGTGTGTTTTAGGGCAAGAGCGTCTGGACAATCGTGAGCATAACATAATTAGTCCTAAAGTAGTTATAGAAAGAAAGATCAAAGGTGAAAATGTCCAACTGAAAGAGAGACACTTATAATGATTTGAAAAGAGATTTAGCACAGTTGGACTGGAAACAGACAGTGTGTGGGGAAACAGAAATGAGCAATGGCAGACCTGCAAGGCAGTGCTTGGATACAAACCAAACATGTTCCCATAAGGATTAAAGATGGGGCATCCAAAACTGGAGCATCTGCTTGATGAAGGAAATAAAGGTTCAAATAAAACAGAAAAAAAAAAATTTTGACAAATTTAGGGTACAGAATACACTCAAAAACCGGGCAGAATACAAAGGGTGCTAAAGGAAATGTATAAGTATAAGAAGAGCAAAGACAGAGTATGAGAAAAGATTGTGAGGTGAAATAAAAAGGGAGTCCAATAATCTTTTGATCAATTTAAAGAAAGTGGAAGGATGAT
Source organism: Carcharodon carcharias (assembly GCF_017639515.1). NCBI lineage: Eukaryota > Metazoa > Chordata > Chondrichthyes > Lamniformes > Lamnidae > Carcharodon > Carcharodon carcharias. The sequence goes on from NC_054477.1 coordinate 20,628,533, forward strand.
AAAGGAACATTGGGATCAAATAGGGACAAAAGAGGAAACCCCCTCATGTGGAAGCAGAGATACTGTATAATTACTTTGCATCCATCTTCACGAAAAGAGGATGAAGTAAATATTGCAAAGACTATTGGGGATTAGACACATTGAATAGGATAAAATAGATAGAAAGAAGTGTCTGCTATGGCTCAGTTGTAGCACGGTTGCCTCTGAGTTACAAAGTTCTGCATTCAGAATGTGAACATAAGTTCAAGCTTGAACACAAATATCAAGGTAATATTGGCCGCTGATTATACATTGCAACAATGCCTATTGTTACCATTATGAGTTTTATAAGACTGTTGTATTTTGAGACTGTAACTTTAAATTTAGGGTAAATAAAGGTTGTGGGGGAGGTTGTGTGATCTACTCTAAAGTCTGCCTAACAGTGAGCTAGGGTGGTTTGAATTTTAGAGATCAAAGGAAGGCTTTGGTTGTTTTTACTGAGAAGGAGATGCAATGTATTTATGCTTACAGATAATGGCAGCAGTCTCCAAGTTTATAATGAGTAAACTTTGAGTCTCCCAAAGTCCTAGCAAGCTGTTGAAGGCATTAGGTTGTAAATGGTTATGCTGTAAACTGTCCACTTTCTTTTAAGATGAAAGAAAGTTGGGGTTAAGGAGAGCTAATTAGCATTTCTATCTGAATGCAAGGTTATTGTGTTTCACATTGCCATGGGGAAGGGGCTAGAGCAAGTCATTTTTTGAGATTAGGTTACAGGCTTCCCTACAAATTAATGAAACTCAGGCAGACAGCAGTTTTTGCGTACAGCCACGAGAAAGACTGTTTAGCTTTGCATGCTACCTCAGCCAAATATGTGAGGGAAACAGCCTCTAGTCGAAGAGACGCACACTGCTGCTTTCTAAGGATTCCAGAAAATTAGTGCTGGCATAGTCAGGGGAAAGAAGAATCATTGGAACAGGCTTTACTGCTGGCAATATATTTAATAAACTCTTTGAAAACTGAGGAAAACACCTGAGATGATTACTTGAAGTTACTATTCAGTGAAATTAGCATACAGGAGACAATTTGCAGCTGAGAGCAACTGTGAACTATTGGCTATAAGGACTGTAATTCTATGGAGAATGCAATATGCAATAAGAATAAAAGGGCAATGATTGTTTTTGTAGTTTAAAGTATAAGTTACCTAGAAAAAGAAAATAATGTTTAGTCAAAAGTGCTTTTTAGTGTTTTGTTACAGTAAATGTTTTAAAATGGAAAATCTTGTCGTGGGTGTATCATTCTTTCAGTTAGGAAGTTTGGATCTCTTTTTAAAAGTTACCTGTCTCTACAGGGAGTGTAATACTATGCTTCCAAAGTGCCTCATTTGCTGTGATGTACTTTAAAGTATCCATATGAATGCAGGGATTCTTTTTAATAATTAAGCATCATTCAAAGTTGATAAGCCACCCAGTCTAAATGGGATGCATCCTAGGTTACTGAGGAAAGCAAGCGTATAGATAACAGAATCTGTAACCATAATCTTTCAATCCTCCTTTGATATGGGAGTGATGCCGGAGGATTGCTGATGTTCGACAAGGTGTTAGGGATAAACCTGGTATCTACTGGTCAATCAGTTTAATGTCAGAGATGAGAAAAGAAAAACTACCAGAGGCCATTATCAAGGCTAAAATTATTTCTCGCTTGAAGCACAGGTCAATAAGGGACAGTATAGCATGAATTTGTTAAAGGTGAATTGTGGCTAAGTTCTTTGATAAAGTAGCAGCGAGGATTGGTGAAGGTAGTGCAGTGTATTTTCTAGATATGGGCTTTCAAGAGACACTTGATAAAGTGCCACATAACAGACTTCTTTAAACAACAGAAGCACTCAGAATCAAAGGGACAGTTGTAGCTTGGGTATGCATTGGTTAAAAGGTGCAGTGTAGAGATAAACAGACGCTGTTCCAACTGGAAAGATTTATGCAGTCAAGCTCCCCCAGGATCAGAATTAGAACCATAGCTTTTCTTGTTTAATATTTGTGCTTCTCAGCCACTAAAAATCGTTCCTGCTCCCTCTCCATCTCTCCATAATATCAGGACCATAAATCTTTCTCTTTCTACAGATGCTGCCCAACCTGCTGAGCATTTTCAGCACTTTGTCATTTTTTAATGCATTCCTGGGATCTGAGCATTGCTTGTAGGGCCAGCATTTGTTGCCCATTCCTAAATGCCCTTGAACTGAATGACTTGCTAAACTATTTCAGGGGACAGTTATGAGCCAACCAGACTGCTGTAGCTCTGGAGTCACATGTAAGACATACCAGGTAAGGATAGCAGAGTATAAAAGCAAAATATTGCTGGAAATCTGAAACAAAAACAAAAATTGCTGGAAAAACTCAGCAGGCCTGACAGCATCTGTGGAGAGATAGACAGAGTTAGCATTTCAAGTCCGTATAACTCTTCTTCAGGGTGGCAGAGTTCCTTCCCTAAAGGACGTTAGTAAACTAGCTGGGCTTTTATGACAATTGATGATAGTTTCATGGTCACCATTACTGAGACAAGCTTTATAATTCCAGATTTTATTACCTGAGTTTGAATTCCACCAGCTGTGGAACTCCCGATGTCACTGTTCCCCATTTAAATTTTCAGGTAGGTGGAGGCACAGCTCAGGACATCCCAACGTAATTTACAGCTAACTAAGTACTTCTTTTTTAAATGTAGTCACTATTGAAAGAATGTGACAACTATATATGTGCAGAGAAAGGTCCAACCTTCAGCGATGATAGGATAAGCCGATACCCTTTTTTTGCTCTGTTGATTGGGAGATAAATATTGTTCAAGATACCATTGAGAAATCCCCTGCAGTTTTTTGAAGAATGTAGTGGCAGTTTTTGGTTTAATGTCTCATCTAAAAGATCTCCTATAGAATAGCACTCTTACAGTCTGCGTTTTATGCTAAATATTGTAGACAAGTTGGGGTCTGAATTAGAATTAGAAATGAAGCCCATTGAATACAGATGAATAAATTGTTAAAAGCTATAAAGAGTATAAATTACTGTAGTTCAATTTTTAAAATTCCTTTGTGGGATCTGGGCATCGCTGGCAAGGCCAACATTTATTGCCCATCAATAAATGAAATTAAAAGTCTGGTGGTGACCACGAAACAATTGCACATTGTTGTTAAAAACCCATCTGGTTCACTAATGCCCTTTAGGGAAGGAAATGTGCTGTCCTTACTTGGCCTGGCCTACATGTGACTCCAGACCCACAGCGATGTGGTCGACTCTGAAATGCTCTCTGAGCAAGGGCAATTATGGACAGGCAATAAATGCTGGCCTAGCCAGCGATGCCCACATCTCAGAGACGAATAAAAAAAATCATTGCCTTTGAGAAGTCCCTTGAGCTGCTGCTGTCCGTGTGGTGAAGTTACAGTAACACAGTGCTGTTAGGGAGGGAGTTCCAGCATTTTGACCTCGTAATGAAAGAATGGTGATACAATTACAAGTCAGGATGGTGTATAACTTGAAGGGGAACTTGCAGATGGTGGTGTTCCCATGTGCCTTCTCCTGTTGTCCTTCTAGAGGGTAGGGGGCCATGGGTTTAGGAGGTGCTGTCATAGCAACCATGGTGATTGTTGCAGTGCATCTTGCAGGTGGTGCACCATGCAGGCATGGTACACCAGTGGTAGAGGGAGTGAGTGTTCAAGATGGTGGATGGGATGCCGATCAAGCAAGCTGCTTTGTCCAGGACGGTGTCGAGCTGCACTCATCCCAGCGCTTAGAAAAAGTCAAGGCAATCAGGCAGAGTCAACATGGTTTTGGAAAAGGGAAATCATGTTTTAACCAATTTATTGGAGTCCTTTCAAGGAGTCACAGTGCTGTGGATAAGGGAGAACTAGTGGATGTACCATACCTAGATTTCCAAAAGGCATTTGATAAAATGCTACATCAAAAGTTATTGCAAAAATTATGATCTCATGGTGTATGGGGTAACAAATTGACATGGATAGAAGACAACTAATAGCTAACAGAAAGCAGAGAGTTGGCATAAATGGATCTTCTTCTGGCTGGCAGGATGTGACAAGTGATGTGTCACAGGGATCAGTGCTGGGCCCTCAATTTTTTACAATTTATATAAATGACTTGGATGAAGGGACCGAAGGAATGGTGGCTAAATTTCGGACGACACAAAGCTAGGTAGGAAAGTAAATGTGGAAAGGATGTAAGGAGGCTATAAAGTGACATAGATAGGTTAAGGGAGTAGGCAAAGGTCTGGCAAATGGAGTATAATGTGGGCAAATGTAAAATCATTCATTTCGGCAGGAAGAGTACAAAGGAAGCTTATTATCTAAATGGTGAGAGATTGCAGAGCTCTGAGATTCAGAGGGATCTGGTTGTCCTAGCGCATGAATCACAAAAGGTTAGTGTGCAGATGCAGCAGGTAATTAGGAAAGCTAATAGAATGTTATCATTTATTGTGAGGGGAATTGGTAACAAAAGTAGGGAGATTATGCTTCAGTTATACAGGTCACTGGCGAGACCACATCTGGAGCAGTGTGTACAGTACTGGTCTCTTTATTTAAAGAATAGATGTAAATGCATTAGGAGCAGTTCAGAAAAGGTTTACTAGACTAATTATGAGGAAATGTTGGACAGGTTAGGCTTGTATCCACTGGAATTTAGAAGAGTAAGAGGCGACTCAATTGAAACCTTTAAGATCCTGTGGGGTCTTGACAGGGTGGATGTGGAGAGGATGTTTCCTCTTGTGGAAGAATCTAGACTAGGGGTCACTGTTTAAAAATAAGGGATCACTTACTTCAGACTGAGATGAGGTGAATTTTTTTCTCAGAGGGTTGTGAGTCTTTGGAACTCTCTTCCTGTAAAGGTGGTGGAAGCAGAGTCTTTGAATATTTTTAAGGCAGAGCTAGATAGATTCTAGATAAACAAGGGGGTGAAAGGTTATCAGGGGTAGGCAGGAATGTAGGGTTGAGGTTACAATCAGATCAGCCATGATCTCATTGAATGATGGAGCAAGTTCATGGGACCGAGTGGCCTACTCCTGCTCCTACTTCGTATGTACGTCTGTATGTACATAGTGCCTTTGTGTGTACTCTGTGGGTCATTATGGCCTGGAATGCACTGTCTAAAAGGATGCTTAATGTAGATTTAGTAGTAATATTCAAAAGGGAATTGGGCATATACTTGAGTAAGAATTTATTTTCACTAGTTTGAACAGTCGTACTAAATGTAGCTCATGCTCAATCTCAGACCATTACTTGAGCAAAACTCTTAATACTTATCATGAAACTGCTTTCAGGTCTATTTTCAATAGTCTAATGCCATCATTGGCAGGGATCTAAAGTGTTATTCTCAAAATTATATCAAATCTGCAGCTCAGAAACCAGCCATTCAGTCCAACTTCTCATTGCCCTTGTTTATATCCCACATGAGCTTCTTCTCACACTAATGACATCTTCTCACCCTGTTCCAAGTGTATTCTCCCACACATTCCTTTAAATATATCAGTTCCATCTCCGACGACCACTCCATGGCAGCAACTTCTGCATTTTCCCTGTATAAGAAAATTCTTCCTAAATTCTTTATTTGATCTATTACTGGCTATGTATGGGTATGCTCCCCTGTTCTGAACTCACTAACAAGTGGAAACACAGGGCTAAATCTTATCAGCCTCACGGAGAAGGCTTTGGGGGTGGGAGGGAGGGGAATTTCTGAAATTGAGGGTTAGGCCATCTACCCAACCCCACTTTTATTTTAACCAATTTTGGAAGCCTTCAGGAGGTGGCTGTATCTTGAGGCACTCCCGTCACCACCCAGTTATACCACTGAGCCCACAACTCCTGGTAGGGTGACCGGCTGCACACTGCTTCTGGCGCTCTGATTGGCCTGCTTGCCTGTGCACACTATGCTGACTTGAACAGGGCTCCTGGAGGCTGCCTCTTATTACTCTGGGAAGATCACAGAATCACAAAACCACACAGTGCAGAAGAGGCCCTTCTGCCCATCGAGTCTGCCCCAACACGTGAGAAACACCTAACTACCTACCTAACCCCATTTACCATAAGACTATAAGACATAGGAGCAGAAATTAGGCCATTCAGCCCATCGAGTCTGCTCCGTCATTCAATCATAGCTGATAAGTTTCTCAACCCCATTCTCCCACCTTCTCCCCGTAACCTTTGATCCCCTTACCAATCAAGAACCTATCTATCTCAGTCTTAAATGCACTCAATGACCTGGCCTCCACAGCCTCCTGGGCAATGAATTCCATAGATTCATCACTCTCTGGCTAAAAAAGTTTCTCCTCATCTCTGTTCTAAAAGGTCTTCCCTTTACTCCGAGGCTGTGGCGTCCGGTCCTAGTCTCTCCTACTAATGGAAACATCTTCCCCACGTCCGCTCTATCCAGGCCTTTCAGTATTCAGTAAGTTTCAATTAGATACACCCTCATCCTTCTAAACTCCATCGAGTATAGACCTATAGTCCTCAAACGTTCCTCATATGTTAAGCCTTTCATTCCTGGGATCGTTCTCGTGAACCTCCTCTGGAACCTCTGCAAGGCCAGCACATCCTTCCTGAGATATGGGGCCCAAAATTGCTCATAATATTCTAAATGTGATCTGACCAGAGCCTTTTAAAACCGCAGCAGCACATCCCTGCTTTTATATTCTAGTCCTCTCAAAATAAATGCCAACATTGCATTTGCCTTCCTAACTACTGACTCAACATGCAAGTTAACCTTAAGAGAATCCTGGACTAGGACTCCCAAGTCCTTTTGCACTCCAGATTTCTGAATTCTCTCCCCATTTAGAAAATAGTCTATGCCTCTATTCTTCCTACCAAAGTGCATGACCTCACACTTCCCCACATTGTATTCCATCTGCCACTTCTTTGCCCATTCTCCTAACCTGTCCAAATCCTTCTGTAACCTCCCTGCCTCCTCAATACTACCTGTCCCTCCACCTATCTTTGTATCATCTGCAAACTTAGCCAGGATACCCTCAGTTCCTTCATCTAGATCATTAATGTATAAGGTGAAAAGTTGTGGCCTCAACACCGATCCCTGCGGAACTCCACCAGTCACCGGCCACCATCCTGAGAAGGAGCCCCTTAACCCCCACTCTCTGCCTCCTGCCAGACAGCCAATCTTCTATCCATGCTAGTACCTTGCCTCTAACACCATGGGCTCTTATCTTACTGAGCAGCCTCCTGTGCGGCACCATGTCAAAGGCCTTCTGGAAGTCCAAGTAGATAACATCCGTTGGCTCTCCTTTGTCTAACCTACTCCTTACCTCCTCAAAGAATTCTAACAGATTTGTCAGGCATGACCTCTCCTTGATGAAACTATGCTGACTTTGCCCAATTTTACAATGCACTTCCAAGTATTCTGAAATCTCATCCTTAATAATGGACTCTAGACTCTTAACAATGACCGCGGTCAGGCTAATCGGCCTGTAATTTCCCGTCTTTTGCCTCACTCCTTTCTTAAACAAGGGGGTTACATTAGCGATTTTCCAGTCCTCTTGGACCCTTCCTGACTCCAGTGATTCCTGAAAGATCACCACTAACGCCTCTACTATCTCTTCAGCTATCTCCTTCAGAACTCTGGGGTGTAATCCATCTAGTCCAGGTGATTTATCCACCTTCAGACCTTTCAGTTTTCCTAGCACCTTGTCCTTGGTAATGGCCATCATATTCACCTCTGCCCCCCGACTCTCTTGAACTTTGGGGATGTCACTCATGTCTTCCACTGTGAAGACTGACGCAAAGTACCTATTTAGTTCCTCAGCCATTTCTTTGTTCCCCACTACTACTTCTCCAGCGTCATTTTCCAGCGGTCCAATGTCCACTTTTGCCTCTCTCTTACCCTTTATATATCTACAAAATCTCTTGCAATCTTCTTTTATATTACTGGCTAGTTTACCCTCATATTTAATCTTCTCCCTCTTTATTTCTTTTTTAGTTGTCCTCTGTTGGTCTTTGTAGGCTTCCCAATCCCCTGGTTTCTCACTGCTCTTCACCGCATTGTATGCTTTCTCTTTAGCTTTTATGCTGTCCCTGACTTCTCTTGTCAGCCATGGTTGCCTTGTCCTTCCTTTAGTATGCTTCTTCTTCCTAGGGATGAATTTTTGCTGTGTCTCCCAAATTACTCCCAGAAACTCATGCCATTGCTGTTCCACTGTCTTTCCTGCTAGGCTCATCTCCCAGTCAATTCTGGCCAGCTCCTCCCTCATGCCTCTGTAGTTGCCTTTATTCAACTGTCATACCGTTACATCTGATTCCAGCTTTTTTCTCTCAAATTGCAGGGTAAATTCTATCATATTATGGTCACTTCCTCCTAAGAGTTCCTTCACCTTAAGCTCCCTTATCAAATCTGCCTCATTACACATCACTAAATCTAGAATTGCCGGTTCCCTAGTGGGCTCCACCACAAGCTGCTCCAAAAAGCCATCTCGTAGACATTCCACAAATTCCTTTTCTTGGGATCCACTACCAACCTGATTTTCCCAGTCTACCTGCATATTGAAATCCCCCATGATCACTGTAACGTTGCCTTTCTTACACGCCTTTTCTATCTCCTGGTGTGTCTTGTGCCCCGCATCCTGACTACTGTTCGGAGGCCTGTACATAACTCCCTTTATGGTTTTTTTGACCTTTGCGGTTCCTCAACTGTACTCACACAGATTTTACATCATCTGACCCAATGTCATTTCTTGCTATCGATTTAATTTCATTTCTTACTAACAAAGCAACCCCACCCCCTCTGCCAACCTGCCTATCTTTTCGATAGGATGTATATCCTTGGATATTTAGCACCCAGTCCTGATCCCCTTGCAGCCATGTCTCCGTGAAGCCCACCACATCATACCTGCCAATTTCAATCTGTGCCACAAGCTCATTTACCTTATTTCTTATACTGTGTGCATTCAGATACAACACCTTCAGTCCTGCATTTCCTGTTCCCTTTCTCATTGCCGTCCCTTTATCTGATGTGCTTGAAGTTAGATTCCTAGCCCTTTCCAAACACTCTGACCTATTTTGTGTTCTGGAGACTTTAATAGCCTCTCCTGGGCTCCCCTTTCTTTTCAGAATTTTCATAATTTTCCATGAAGTTGAATCCACCACCACCACCCAACAACAACACCCCCCCCCAACCCGCTCTCCACCCCACCCAACACGCTAACCTGCTGCTTTGTTTCCCATTAGTCATACTTCTTGGAGTTTTACCCCCCGCACACCCCCCCACCCCCAACTTTCTAGTTTACCTGCATTTGGCCTAACATTTGCGGGCGGTACTGGGATACCATCACAGGCAGTGCCTGCGAATGGTCCTGGCCCACACTTAAAAACAATGTAAGATTTCAAAGCCATCTCTGTCATAGAGTCATGGCATCATACAGTGCACAAGGGTCTGTCCAGCCTGCACCAGTTTCCTGAAAGATCTACCAATAAGTCCCACTCCCCTGTACTTCTATTTCATTTTTAATTGGCGATCTGATTCCCTTTTTATTGCTTGTAGTTCCTTTGTTTGACAAAGTGAATTAAATTGCAGCTGTTGTTTGTCAGAGGCCAGCGACATTTAATGCTATCCAGGTGCTTTACAAAAAATAATAATCTCTTGCAGCCAACACAAAATCCTTGGTGTTGATCAGAAAACCAAAAGGAGATGAACCTCGCATCTGCTAGGGTTGTTAGATGACTGATCACTTACCATACCAGGAAACAATCATTAAAGTAGACAGGATGTAAAGTTATATTGCCAAGTCAGCCTGATTCAAACCCCAGGCATCATGCTGACATTGTCTGCTTATGTATTTGTGTCATTGTGCACAGCTGTGTTTGCCATTGGCATGTTTTGGTAGAGGTAATGAAATTTGAACAACAATGGGAGTAAAACAAAAGAGATTTTAACCAACTGAATTTAAATAGCGCGGGAAATGTATCTGCTGAGGAGCCAAAATAGGTGTATTCCAAAGAAAGTAAACCTATATGTGTCCCTGTTCTGCCGTCAAATGAATCTGCTGTCAAGTGCAGTGTGCCATTCAGTAGAACAGATTTCAACAATGACACAGAGCCTCCTGTTGGCATCGCAATCAGTTATATCTGTAAGAACGTTGGTGAAATCTGCCTTAGGAAAGTCATTCCCAATAAAGCAACAGCTTCTAACTGTCAGGAACTTAGTCTTTAAAAAGGAAAGGAAATGTACAAAACAGTTCCATCATTATTTCACAAGACAGCTTAATGTAAGCATGACCATCATGATCTCACTGAAAGGCAGAATAGATTCGAGAGTCGGAATGGCTTAGCACTGTTCTTATTATTGCTCTGTTGCTTTTAATCTTGGCATCTTGAATAAAAAGTAGTTAAATATTTTCATAAATAAAAACAGAAAATGCTGGAAAAACTCAGCAGGTCTGGCAGCATCCGTGGAGAGAAGAACAGAGTTAACACTTCGGGCAGAATTTTCTGCTGCTTTCTACCTTTGATCAGGGGTATGACACATGTCCCAGAGTGGCAACAACTTCTAATTATATAGCACTTTAATGTAATTAAACTTCCCAAAGAGCTTCACAGGAAAGCTCCTGAGGCTCACAAGATAATATTTGGGCAGATGGTTGAAAGCTTAGTCAAAGAGGTAGCTTTTAAGGGACATCGTAAAAGAAGAAAGAGGGGTATAAAGTTGAAGAGGCTTAGCAAGGGAATTCTGGAGCTGGTTGGAGCGGGCCCAGGCGGGTGTGGAGCCGATTGCTGCCTGTGATTGGCTGCACACTGCCGTTTTACATGGGCGGGCCAATTAAAGCCCCACCCAGCGTGACGCACACCTGGTAGTGCTCAGTGCTACCTGTGCGGGTGGGGGGAGGAGGGACTGTCGGGGCCTGCACTCCTTCGGAGGCATGGAGCTGCCTCAGGGAGATTAAGTTCAGATTGAAAGCTTTTAATGAAGACATATAAAAATGATTTGGACATGACTCCTCATGCGACAGTGTCACATGAGCTGGGACATGTTTATGAATTGTGAAAAAAATATTATTGATTTAATAAACCCTCCAGGAGACCTCATCCCGCCCATGGGTGAGGTTTCCTGAAAAACACTAAGGCCGCTTGGGCTCTTCGCCTGCCTGCCAACCTTAAGGTTGGACAAGCAACATTGATAATTACTTCAATTGGTTTATTAATGATACTAACAGGCCTTTGACAGTTCGGCAGGCGCGCCCACCAAACGAAAGATCTGAATGACGCACAGTGACTTCGGGACACCCGCCCAACATCATCACACATACGTCAGGGTGCCAGGCCCACCCCAGCACGCCGATGTGAAAATTCTCCTCTTCAGGTCCATATGACTCTTCATCTGAAGGAGACTCATAAGCACTCAAAACATTAACTCTGTTTTTATCTCCATGGATGCTGCAAGACCTGCTGAGTTTTTCCAGCATTTTCTGTTCTTATTTCAGATTTCCAGAATCTGCAGTGTTTTGCATTTATTTAAATATTTTCTTCATAATTTCCTTTTCTGATGGCATCCCTTGATGCTGACATTCAATTTGGTATCATCTAGAGTGATAACAGGAATTGGAGTGTCAAGCAGTCACCTTGAGATACTGGTGTGCATGTCCTAGTTACTAGTTCAGAAGTGTCAATAGCAAGAGGCACCAGGATAGGTCAGCTGCTTTCCCACCTTTGATCAGGAGTATGACACATGTCCCAGAGTGGCAACAACTTCTAATTATATAGCACTTTAATGTAATAAAATTTCCCAAAGAGCTTCACAGGAAAGCTCCTGAGCCACATAAGAAAATATTAGGGCAGATGGATGCTTAGTCAAAGTGGTAGCTTTTAAGGGACATCGCAAAAGAAAGAGAGATATAAAGTTGAAGAGGCTTAGCAAGGGAATTCTAGAGCTTAGGGGTGGGATTTTCTGCACCCGCCCGGTCCTGCTGCAAGTCAATGGGCTTCTGGCTGAGGCACTGCCTCACCCGCAGTGGGTCCCACCCGTGATGGGGCCAGAAAATCCTGGCCTAGGGCTCAGGAGCTGAAGACAAATGGCAATGGTGCAACAATTAAAACTAGGGGTGCTGAAGAGGCCAGAATTAGAGGAGCTTAGATATCACAGAGGGTTGTAGGGCTGGAGGAGGTTACAGAAATAGAGAGGGATTGAAAACAAGGGTAGAAATTTTAAAATTGAGCAGCCAGTGCAGGTCAACAAGCACAGGGTGAGAGGTGAACGGAACTTGATACAAGTTACACCACGGACAGCAGAGTTTTGGATTGTCTCAAGTTTATGGAGGGCAGAATGTAGGAGACCAGACAGCAGTGCTAAGAAGAGAGAGAAAGAAATTATAAAACATCAAGGGCTAAGCATAAGCAATGACAATTTTGTAAGTTTATATGAGAAATTGGTTTAAAAAATGGTAGGATCATTAAAATTAATTTACTAGGCAACTTACCCAATTCTCCATTAGCAGGCATATTATCCTCTGTGCAACTCAGACATGTAGACTGGGAAAGTCCCAGCTCTGATCCCTGTTCTACACTGGATTAAGTGGACCTAGATCAGGTCACCATTGGGATGTTGAAGATTGCACCAAGGTGAAAGTCTGCAAAGGATTCAATTCCTCCTCATAGGCCCCTGGTTCTCCTATAGAAAAGCGCACATGCAAATGTTAAGCAACTATACCATTTGGTTATGATACCCCCCAACATCCTGACAACTCCCTAGACTTATACTGAAGAATGGTGATTTGGACTAGTTACTGAAGGTTAGTCTGTTTGTAGGAACAAATCTATCAATCAGCACCTTAGTAACTGGACTTGATCTATCGATGCACATGTTCTTATTGAACATAACTGTTGGTTGTAAGTGCAGTTAACTTTGTATTCAGTTTCTTAGTAAAATTAACTCACCTTTTACTCACTCCATTTCAAAGATAGCCCATTAAGATTCCTCAAGTGGCCAGTGAGACACATGGTGATGTCAACATGAAAACCAACACAACAAGCTTGGACAATGAGACCCTGGAGATGCTGACCAGCAATGCGATCGGAATCGCCCTTCCCGCCATTTACTTAGCAGTCATCCTCATCAGTCTGCCTGGCAATGGCATCTCCCTCTGGCTGCTTTGCTTCCACACACGGCCAAAGACTCCTTTAGTCATCTTCATGATCAACCTGACCATCACAGACATCTTGCTTGCCTTTTTTCTCCCCTTTCAGATTGCATATCACTTGAACCACTGTGACTGGGTCTTTGGCAAGAATCTCTGTACATTCCTTACCACCTTGTTTTATGCCAACATGTATTGCTCCATTTTGACAATGACTTGCATCAGCATTGAGCGCTATGTTGGGGTGGCATACCCAATTTGGTACTCGAAAGGGCGGAAAAGATGGCATGCTATGATTATCTGTTTTGGGATATGGACGATTTTAATAATTGTTTTATTACCCTTGGAATACAGTGATTTAACGTTTGAAGTTAAGCAGCTCAACATAACGACTTGCTTTGATGTTCTTAAAAGAGACATGCTTCCCAACATGAAAACATGGGGATTGTTCCTCTTCACCCTATTTGTGCTCCTCTTCCTGATCCCATTTACTATTACTGTCATATGTTACACGCTAGTAATACTAAAGCTGTCCCAAGCTTCTCAGACGGCACACAGTGAGCGCAAAAGAAGAGCTGTTTATTTAGCCGCTATCGTGCTCTTGGTTTTTGTTACATGCTTTGCACCCAACAACATCATTCTCTTAATTCACATTATACGAAGAATTCGGTACAACACAGGGTGCTACACAGCATACAAGTTGACCTTGTCACTAAGCTGTTTGAACAGTTGTCTCAACCCATTTGTTTTTTGTTTCGCTTCAACAGAATTCCAAAAACTTTTTCACCGTTTTATAGGTCAGAGGCAGTCATATGGTCAAAGGAGCCCAACAGAGATTCAGACAAAATCGGTCTCCTTTCGGAGTTAGTAAAAAGATTGGCGATATACGCGGCCAAATCCAACATTCAGGAAAACCCTCCCCAAAAAAACCAAAGATCTCCCTGATGACCTATAGGTCAAACCCACCTGTAATGGCATGGGGCATGAAGACTAGGTCAATATTCAATTGGTTCATCTCGATTGAGATGTTCTATCCATTGTACTATAACTGTATTCAGCTTCAAGGATAAAGGAGGGAAAGATTAGGTAGGATTTTTATTCCTGGCTCTTTGTTCAACGGCATCTCTCAGAGAGCTCCCCACCACCCCCTACTGTGTGGATAGGACTAAATTTGGACCTGGACTCCATAAAGAATAATCTACCAACGTTTACTATCCAAGTTCATACATGTAGAATGGATACTTGGGCGAAGAATAGGCTCACATGTTCTAAACATTAGTAAAGCACCAGAAAGAAACTAACATTAACTTATTTTATTGGCTAGTGCAGGTATTAACTTGGCTAGTTTAGTACCTCTGATTCTGAAGGCTTTGTCCCATTCTAGGGTGTGAGTACATCATCAAGGAGAGCTGTACCATCAGAGGTCCTGTGCTGTGTTTCAGCAGATGTTAAGCAAAGGATTCCACCCCCCCACCCCCCATCCCACCCCCTGCCACCCGCCCCCACCTCTGCTAGTTCAAGTGGATGTGAAAGATCCCAAACATTCTTAGTGGAAAAGCAGGAATGTCCTGGTCTACCTGCATCAATCCCATATAAAAAAGTCAGATTAAATGATCGTAGTTTTCATTGCTGTTTGTAGGATCATGTCCATGCCTTGTTCATGTACATGACAATAGTCATAGCGCCTCAAAGTAATTCAACCACTTTTAGATATCACTGAAAGACATGTTTCATATTAAATAACTATAAGTCTTTTTAAATAAACAGAACCTCACATGGCTGTTGTAAAGTAAAATGTTGCTTCTGCATATTTATTAATTGCATGGGACCCTACCACACCAAAGTACAGTCCCTAGGGAAAATCCATTTACATTGATATGAACTAAAAGTGACAACCATGAATATTATCTTTTGAGTTGCATTGTATTTGCTCCTTTCGATCAGATTTGTTCCAGCTCTGGAATATCAGCAAGGATAATATATGAGAAACACTGCAGCAGGTTATTATGTCAGGTAATTATGTTGACTTTTTGCATGACTGAGCTCATGGAGTCTCAATCAGTTTACCATCTGAGACTGCTAACCTTCCTCCAATTTTCAGTGGGAGGCTTCTCAATCTGAAGTGGGGCTCTTCACTGAAGAAGGAAAGGACTCTGAATCGATAGCCTCAGAGTTGCATCAGTAAAGATACAACCCACTTCCAACTGATGATAAAACAGCATTGATGGAGGCTCACTCAATGATCTTCCAGTTAGGAGGGAGGGGATGACAGAACTGACACAAAAGCAAAATATTGCAGCAGTGAAGGATAAAAAATTAGATTAAAAGTTATTTTTCATTTATTCATGGGATGCAGGTGTCAATGCCAATGTTTATTGCCTATCCCTAAATGCCCTTAATAAGTCAGTGGTGAGCTGCCTTTTTGAAGCCCAATTTGAAGGTATCCTCACAGCGCTGTTAGTTAGGGACTTCCAGTTGTAAATGTGTTATGGCTGTTATAAATAGAACATGGCACAGCCAGTCTTGTGACACCACATATTTCCGACATGTGAGTTGAGCTTATCTTATGCATGACTACATCACCCATATGCTATCAGAGGACTCACGGGGAGACATATCATGTGTTTTCTTTCATTATAATTTTAAAGGGTGAGGAAGTGTTGAGATATTCTGAAACTCATGTTTAATGGGAGATGGGGCCTGGCACCATCATATCCTGAGTGGGTGTTACTGAGAGACACGCAGGGCTAAAGAGCTTCAAATAACATCCATTCATTCTGCAATCAAAATCAAAATTGAGATTTTGTCTCAATCAGAGACAAAAGGTTTCGTGATGATGTTGTGCCCACAAACCAAATGCGCTCATGCCTTGCTATCCATGACATTGGTTAGTTTACAGCTATTATCTCTCCTAAGTACCACTGTCCCTCCACTCTCCTTTCTCCCCTCAGCCCCTCATGTTCTCAGTCATGATTGCTCGTTTGGAATATTTCACAATTTGTTCCGGAATCCATTTCTTAAATTTTAGCCGCTGAAAGAGACTGTTGGGAGTATCTTGCATAGTAGAACTAATGGAGGTAAGATGCTGTGGAGCCACATAGAATTATATATATGTAGAATTTATCACACAGAAGCATTTTGCCCAAATGGTCCATGTTTATGCTCCACACAAGCTTCTTCCTGGACCTCTTCATCTAACTCTATCAGCATAACCTTCTATTCCTTTCTCTGTCATGTTTTATCCAGCTTCACCTTTAAATGTATCCATGCTATTTTGCCTCAACTGCTTCTGTGATAGCAAGTTCTACATTCTAACCCTTGGTAAATTTGCTGCTTTAACAGCAAGTGATTTGCCATGGTGTGACATAGCGTGACATCCTGTGAATTCGACACTTTTTGAAGGTGATAAGGTTTGCGGGCTGAACACTGCAAATTTGCAAGCAATGTGCTAAATCTAAGTTGCATGAGGCCATGGTTTAGATGAATTAAGATGCGAGGAAGCTCGTCTGGAGCGTAAGCAGTGGCACATAGAGGAGTTGGGCCGAATGACTTGTTTTTGTGTTTTAAATTCGATTCAAATCTATGTAACTTGCACTTTGATAATGTGCTCTACTGTTCCATCTCTAATTAGCTGGAATTACTGTGAAGAACAATTGATTGTGTAACCTGCCTCATCCATTGCTACTGTACCTGCCATTCTTACAGCATCTGCGGTATCTGCATTTTTATGTGCTCTTTACAGATATCTCTTGCTCCTCGTTGCAAACGAGGCAGAACCCTCTGAGTTTGCAAGTGCTAAGAGACAAACTAGGGAGCATTAATAATTGTAAAATAAATTTTTTGGATGAAAGCTTAATGCTATGCTTTAATGTATTGCATTATTGTTGAACTTTTGATAGTGCCCATTTAAATTGGAGTTTTAACTGCATCAAGTACTAAGAGATAAAAACAAAAAAACTGCGGATGCTGGAATTCCAAAACAAAAACAGAATTACCTGGAAAAACTCAGCAGGTCGGGCAGCACGGGCGGAGAAGCAAAGAGTTGACGTTTCGACAGAACTTGAGTGAGTCCAAGAAAGGGGTGAAATATAGGCTGGTAAACGTCAACTCTTTTCTTCTCCGCCGATGCTGCCAGACCTGCTGAGTTTTTCCAGGTAATTCTGTTTCTGTTCAAGTACTAAGATGCATTTAAACACGTGCAGCGTGCTATGGAGCACAGTGCACCACAAAACAACTGGACTGGAGCTTTCCCTCAGAGTGAAAGAGGTGAAGAACTCTTCCCTGGCTCAATACTGCAATGTGTTTGTGCAGAGGGACTGCTCTCTAATTCTAACACAAGTGAGGATTACTCACCCAGTCTGGCCAAGTTGGATGAGGTGCTGGGCAGAGGTCAGGTGCTTCCTGGGTAGAACTAAGTCAACTAGCTGAAGAAATGCATGAAAAAAAAATAAATGTCAAATGGTCTCAAGAGAGACCAAAAAGATAGGGCAGGATTTTTTTTTTTTCTCTCTCTCTTTTTGGTCATGGGGTGGGCCCAGCAGCGACTGGGAAACGGTTTGCCGCCCGCGAGCGCGATTTCCACATTCAAAAGGCGCGCTGAGGAGCCGGAGCCCGAGCCCGAGCCCGGCCCCGCTGCTCGTTGTGGGGGGCGGGAGGAGCGCGCGAGTGCAAAAGCCTGCAGCTGCGCGAGGGAGCGCGCACCGATAGCTCCGTGAAGGCAGGGAAGCTGCCTACCGGGGGCTGAGGAATCGCACGATCGAAAAGAAAGACCTTAAACATGTTGACACAGCGATAGCAGAAAAATAATAAAAATGAGGTCTGAAAATTTTTTTTTATTTATATATTTACCGTTGGAAACCTCATCCCACCCGGCGGATGAGGTTTCATAAAAATCGAAAAGGCCGCCTGGCCGATTTGCCCGCCGGCAAACGTAAGGTTGGATGGGCAGCAAAAAATAAATAAATAAATAAATAGTTTTCCATTACTTGATTAACGGTCTTAATAGGCCTCTTAGTTGTCAGCGGCCAAGCTGCCTGCAAAAGAGCGATGATGCCAGGACACTCGCCCGACATCATCACGTATGATTTTACGCCCGATCGATTCAGGCAGGCGCCCGCCCGTGGGGTGTAAAATCCTGTCCATAAAATAACGTCTAGAATCCACAGTATCAAATAATTAATTAAAGATTCCCTGAAATAGTCGTCACTAATCTGCCAAAGAGAGAGAGAGGGGGAATGTTCGCCCTCTGACCCCCATGGAAAAGTGGTAGTAACCTTACCTCTCTGTTAGACGGCTATGAGTTGAAGTGCTACTGGGGAAACCTGTGCAGAACTCCCGAGCTCGTCCTCCGGTGCAGTACCAAGGGAAAGCTGCACTGTCAGAAGTGCCGTCTTTCAAACGGGAAGTTAAGCCGAGGCCTTGCCCGCCCTCTCGGGTGGGTGAAAGAGCCCACGACATTTATTTGAAGAACAAACAAACATGCGAACAGGTAGCAAAGGTAGGCCGTTCGGCCCCTCAAGCCTGCTCTGGCATTCAATAAGATCATGGTTGATCTAGTAGTAACCTGAAATCTGGATCCCGCGTACTCCCAATAACCTATCACCCCCTTGCTTACCAAGAATCTGTCCACTTCTGAATTTAAAATATTCAAAGGCTGCATCCACCACCTTTTCAGAAAGAGATTTCTAAAGATTTACGACCCTCTGAGAGAAAAAAAAAATTGCCTCATCTCCATTTTAAATGGGCGACCCCTTATTTTTAAACAGTGGTCCCTAGTTCTGGGTTCTCCCCCAAGAGGAAACATCCTCTCTACATCCACCTTGTCAAGACCCCTCAGGATCTTATATGTTTCAATCAAGTCGCCTCTTACTCTTCTAAACTCTAGTGGATATAAGCCTAGTCTGCCCAACCTTTCCTCATAAGACAACCTGTCCATTCTCACTGCGCTGTGAGCTGCTGGTCAAGCCTGTGGGTGTGGTTAGAGAAACTGAAACAACCAGTAACCATGAGAAAGCAGACATTTTAAAAGCATTGTAATAAACCTCCTGTTCACACATGGAACCCGGTGTGTCATCCCCGGTGTCTCATTTCTGCGTATCTCTGAGACACAAAACACAATACCATTCATTCTAACTGGTCTATGTCAGTATTTATTCCCCACATGAGCCTCATCCCACCCTTCTTTATCTAACCATATAAATACATTTTCTAATGTTTTCACACTCCTATGCTTAGGTAACCTCCGCATAAATACATGAATGCCATTCACCTTAACTATTCAATGTTCACAATCTTACCCTCTTTGGGAAAAGAAATGTATCCTGAATCCCCTGTTAGGTTTATTGGTGATGTCATACTCATCTAGGTTCATGATTCATATTAATACCTTAGAGGCAATTTTTAGTTGTAGAACGATTACATTCCTCAGGGTAAGGTAGTTAAACTGCTGGACTTTAGGAATTGCCAGAACACCTTAAGTAGTGGCAGTTCAAAGGGTGCCCTGTGTTTAGTTAATGAGGTCAGAATTAGAAGGTAGTAAATATTAACACTGGATGACCTATCTCTTAGCTTCTGATAGAGCTAGAGGGTCTGTACCTCAATAAAAGAGTTAAATTATTTATGGAGTTCCCAGATAAAAAAAGAAGCTAAAAGTAAACAAGCCAGATTCTTGGTGGGACCAGCAAGTATGGAAAAAGAGTCATTAATGCCATGAGTGCTATAAATTATTCATATGGGTCACAAAGTTAAAACCGCAAAATGGAAAGGCTACAGACAGCAGAAGGGATGACGAAATTCAAAGATCTCACAGAATTTGAAAAGGGAGCCGTCCAGCTGGCCGGCAATGACTGGGACTGGTCCTGTGCTGACAGTGAGGTTGGTGCTGCTCTACCAAATGAGGATCCAGCAGTGCAACATCCATCAGACAACCATGCCATGAAAGCAGGCTGGGGCCCTCCAAGTCTCGGTCCCCCAGAGGACAACCACTAAAGTCATCACAGACAGGGTGTCACAGTCAGCAGGCTGCCTCCACCTCCACTGTGGATGTCCGGGGAGCACCAAAATGTAGTGGCAGAGTTAGGTAAAAGTAGTTGTACAGCCTGGCCATGGGTGTTGATCACTTTGTACATACTGTTCAATATTGTCAATAAACTCCTAAGAATGTCACCCTGCCTATGGCTCCTTGTTCTGATGAGCAGTGTTCTTACCACTCAGATGTGAAACCTTTCTGCACAGGATGAAAGGCAGGTGTCTTAGTCCAGGGCCTCTTCCCTGTGCTCTCTGCAGCCTTCAGACCAAAGTGGGGGTCCAGCCTCACACTCCCTGGAACATTACTGATGCAGGCACCTTGGCGGTGCTGGTCATTGCTGTCAGAATGTAGTGGGCAGGTGCTCATACTCTCTGTGTGTTCTCAGCACCTTTAAGGTGGGGGCCTCCCCCATCGCATCAGCCTCAGCGAAGAGCGGAAGCGAGCTGCCCTCGGCCAGACAGAAGTCAGACATTCTCAGAGGCTATGTGAAGATCTACGGAGTGGCCTCACTGCATGTTGTCATCATCCTCCTGCGATCGAGTGACTATTAGGGCCTCCACTGGATCTCCATGACAGGAGCATTCTCTCAGAGGGTATTGGCGCTGAGATAAGCCAGACTGGAGTCAAATGTTCACAACTGCAATGTGAGGATCTACAGGGACACCTCACTGCACATCATCATCATCTCCCAGAAATATGGCAGCTATGAGGGCCTCCTGAGTGCGCCTGCCTCGTCTAGCCAGTGCGAGAGCCTCATCCCCATCATCGTCACCACCAAGGACCCCCTCGCCCTCATTCTAGTCAGTGTCCTCCTCATCGGAGGAGACGTGCAGTTCCTCCATCTCCTCCTCAGCCAGCTCCTCACCCCAATGCAGCGCCAGGTTGTAAAGGGCGCAGCAGACAATGACGATGCGTGACACCCTCTGTGGACTGCATTGCAGGGCTCCACTAGACCGGTCCAGGCATCTTCAGCATCCCGATGGTCTTCTCCACCAAGTTGCGAGCTGTTGCATGAGCCTCATTATAGCATCGCTCTGCTGCACTCTGAGGCCGCCGCACAGGTGTCATCAGCCACAGCCACTGCAGGTAGCCTTTGTTCCCAAGGAGCCATCTCTGAAGCCTCAACGACCCCTGGGAGACTGCAGGGATCTGTGAACAACTCAGAATGTAGGCGTCGTGCACACTACCTGGAAACCGTGCACATACCTGCAGGGTTGGAGGGTAACTAATATAACCCCACTATTTAAAAAGGGAGGTAGAGAGAGAGCAGGGAATTATAGACCAGTCAGCCTGACGTCGGTAGTGGGGAAAATTCTAGAGTCCATTATAAAAGATTTAAAAGCTGAGCGCATAGAAAACAGTGGCATAATCAGACAGAGTCAGCATGGATTTATGAAAGGGAAATCATGCTTGACAAATCTACTGGAATTTTTCGAGAATGTAACAATAGAGTTGATGAGGGGGAACCAGTGGATGTGATTTATTTGGACTTTCAGAAGACTTTCGACAAAGTCCCACATAAGAGATTAACGTGTAAAATTAAAGCGCATGGGATCGGGGGTAGTGAATTGCGATGGACAGAAAACTGGTTGGCTTACAGGAAACAAAGGGTAGGAATAAACAGGTATTTTTCCGAATGGCAGGCAGTGACTAGTGGGGTACCACAGGGATCGGTGCTGGGACCCCAGCTTTTCACAATATATATTAAATGATTTACATGAGGGAACTAAATGTAATATCTCCAAATTTGCAGATGACACAAAGCTGGATGGGAGGGTGGGCTGTGAGGAGGATGCAGAGATGCTTCAGTGTGATTTGGACAAGCTGAGTGAGTGGGCAAATGCATGGCAGATGCAGTTTAATGTGGATAAATGGGAGGTTACCCACTTTGGTAGCGAAAATAGGAAGGCAGATTATTATCTGAATTGCTTAAATTGACAGAAGGGATTGTGCAACGAGACCTGGATGTCCTTGTACACCAGCTGCTGAAGGTAAGCATGCAGGTGCAGCAGACGGTAAAGAAGGCAAATGATATGTTAGTCTTCATAGCCAGAGGATTTGAGTACAGGAGCAGGAATGTCTCGCTGCAATTGTACAGGGCCTTGGTGAGACCGCAGCTAGAATATTGTGTGCAGTTTTGGTCTCCTTATCTGACATATGAGGAGAGATTGAGTTGGTTAGGATTACATTCGCTGGAGTTCAGGAGAATGAGGGGGGATCTCATAGAAACCTATAAAATTCTAACAGGACTGGATAGGGTAGATGCAGTAAAGATGTTCCCTATGGTGGGGGAATCCAGAACCAGGGGTCACAGTCTGAGGATACGGTTTAGACCATTTAGGATTGAGGTGAGGAGAAATTTCTTTACCCAGAGGGTGGTGAGCCTGTGGAATTCATTAGCACAGAAAGAAGTTGAGGCTAAAACATTGTATGTTTTCAAGAAGGAGTTAGATATAGCTCTTGGGGCAAAAGGGATCAAAGGATATGGGAAGAAAAAGGGAGCAGGCTATTGAATTGGATGATCAGCCATGATCATAATGAATGGCGGAGCAGGCTCGAAGGGCCGAATGGCCTACTCCTGCTCCTATTGTCTATGTTTCTATGTTTCTATAGATGCGATTCTGGTGGTCACATACCAGCAGCACGTTCAGAGAGTGGAAGCCCTTGCGGTTGATGAAGTCCAATGAGTGTAACAATGGAGACCTGAGCACCACATGAGTGCAGTCAATCACACCCTGCACCCGTGGGAATCCCGAGATCAGGGCGAACACAATGGCCCTTGCATCCTGGCTGTCCCGGTCCCGGGCAAAATGCACCAAGTTGTGTACCATGGAGAAAATGGCATCCGTGACCTCATGGATGTATTTGTGGGTGGCGGATTGTGAAATCCCACAGAGGTCGCCTGTGGAGCCAAGAAGGGAGCCATTGGCATAGGAATTGAGCACTGCGGTCAATTTAACATCTTCTCTACATTTACTCCATAAAACCCCTTTATAATCTTAAAGACCTCTATCAAGTTACCTCTCAGTCATCCCTCTTTCACAGAGGACAGCCCCAGCCAGTTCAGCCTTTTCTGTTAAGAACAACTTCAGTTCTGGTATCATAATTTTAATTTTCCTTTATTCATTCACAGGATGTGGGCTTTGCTGGCTGGGCCAGCATTTATTGCCCATCCCTAGCTGCCCTTGGGGATTGACAAGTCATTTCCTCTCAGGAGAGGACATCAAAATTCATCACCACCCTTCGTTTAGCATCTTCAGGCATTTTTGCTATCAAATCAGAATAATATGTTCATAACTCCTACTTCCTCATGAAGAGTGCACACAGTGCCAAAATTTATTTCCTTATAAGGAGCGCTCACAGCAAGAAAGCCTAAGGTTGCTATCTTGGCTATTGGCTTCTTCACGTATCTCATAAGTATTCACAAATAAGATTAAAATATATCCAAATTAGCAACTTAGCAACTTTGCCGATCAAAAGAAAGTTAACGAATTTGTTTTGTATATAAATTAAGGGCTAGGGCAGTTGCCTTTTAACCTGTACTTCTTAGACGTTCAGTTATTGAAGGGTGAATCAAGTCATACTTTCCTGATGTACTGTGCAGATACACACCACAGGGAACTTAGTAAACTCGAAACCAGTAAAGAGGGGGTGAAACAACTGCATTTTGTCAATTGGCCACCTACTTTCTAAATGTGTTTGCATGTTCAGATTCACATAAGGCAATATACAATTGGCAACTCTTCTTTGTGAGCCATAAAATGGGCTAAGTAAGAAGCCCTAAGTAACATGAAACTATGCTTACCCATTCCCAGGAATTGGTTCCTTCCCTGGGTGGTACACATCTCATCTCACGTTTCCCTCTTCATCCCGTATTGAATTTGTTCTCATTTGCTCCCAGGATCAATGGACATGGGAGAATGCATTCACTTAGTTTACTCCATTCTACTGCCCCCAATAAGAACAGTTAGCTCCAAAAATGGTCGCTTTTGTCATTGCTATCCTAGAAAGATCTCCAGGCTGTCAAAGGAGCAGTTCTCAAAGCTCCTCCAGATTCCTTATTGAATAGCAGCCAGCCTCCAACCAAACAGGGTCCTTCCTCCTCACTTTAAAAGCAACAGCCCCTTAAGAACTGATGTGTTTTGTTCCTTGTCCCATGTTACAAAAGCATAATAATTTTTATAATGTTATTCTAGTTTATTGTAAAGTAGGTTTATGGGTGTGTGGTTGTAAATGGTTCTGTCTGTGTGATTTAATTACATTTGGAATCAGGTAGACTGAAAGCTTGAAATTATCAAAAGAATTTAGCTGGAGTACTTGTACGAGTACTTGAAATATTAATGAATAAACATGGATGGGGTCATCTTTGCATGTCAGGTGTGAAGAGAATTTGCATTTTTAGAGAAGTGAAGGGGTAGTTTGGATTTAAAAGGGATGTTAGGATGTTTACAACTAGCCAGATAAACAAGGCTAAGCACTGTGTTCATTTTTTCCAAAGGTTACTGACAATATTGGCAACATGAAAGATTTTTAAATTATGGGGAAAGTACAGTTCCAAAGACATGTGAAACATTGGAATTTACATATTAAAGAGAGAGAAACACATATAAAAAAGAATTAAATTTTATGTTGGGGGGGGGCCATGTAAGATCTAACAGGAGTGCGTGAAACAGCCTTCAGAAACCTCCAGCCATGTCTGGATAAGTCTGCTGTGCCCTGTAACTAAAGTTGGAACAAAGCTTTTGGGAATTCCGCTATTAAGCGGGTACTGTGATAGCTTGGTGACTTATTTTCTTAAATTTAAAATCTATTTTGGAATGCTGTCTTAAAGGGGATGTATGATTTAGAGTCAGGTCAATTAGGAATTTTAGGATTTGTTATGGTATTAAGCAATTGTAGTCTTATGTATATGCTTGAAATCTTTTGTTGATAAATATTTTAATTTAATTTTTAAAAATCTTCAAAAGTCTTAGTGGATTCATTGCTTATGAATTCAGTGCACATCTTCTCATAATAAATACACATTGAAAAACTATTGTGATAGCATGGTCAAGTTTTCCTTGTGGATTTGGTCTGCCTGGCATATATCATGTGACATGTCATAACACCCAAATCTTCTGGGATGATAAACAACATACAGAGAGCCAAGTAATAATAGGTAAATGATCCAGCCCCACAGAAGGTGGTGAAGAAACTTGTCCTTTATCACCACAAACAAATCAGATTTTTTTTTACTATTGAATCAGAACAATATGCTCACTTTGAGGAGTTTTATGGAGTGCCATAGCTCTTGATTGAAGTCTTACCAACCAAGAGGGAAATTAAGTTGAAAGAAAAGTCACCACATGCCATGATCTTGTCAAAATCAAGTGCAAATTTCATAGCATCTTTGGCAGGAGTCTGGGGGCTAGTCACTTGTCCACCTAATGTTACGTGGGGCATAAACACATTGGTGGACTTAGGAGAAAATACCTTAGAGTAAGGAACCAGACCTACTCTTGCACTTGTCATTTGTGTTACAGTCTTTGGCCTGACCCCGGAACGGGGGGGAGATCCAATTTGGGACCAATAACATTTTGTTTAACATGGATAATGTTTGCGATTCATGAAACTTACCAAGTGAATAAAGTCACAAGATTCCGTGGGCAGGGCTTTTCAGTCGGCGTGAGGGGGCGGGCCCGACACGCCAACATGTAAAATGACATCAGGCATGCCTCCCGACATCATCGCGCTGAGTAGCGACGATTCATTCAGCGGGCGTGCACCGGAATCGGCTGCTCACCCGCCGATGTGTAAACGGCCTATTAAGGCCATTAAGGGAGTAATTGATGTAATTGTTAACGCTACCCGTCCAACCTTAAGGTTGGCGGGGCAGGTGAAAATGTCAAGCAGCCTTCACGTTTTTTAGGAAACCTCATCCACGAGCTGGACGAGGTTTCCTGAAGTTTTTATTAATTAAATAATGAATTTCCCCTACATCTAAAAACATGTCTCATCTCATATGACACAGTCGCATCAGGGGACATGTTTAAATAAACTTTTAATCCATTTATTCATTAATTATAATAGCGATTCAATCTCCCTGAGGCATTCAGGGAGATTGAAGCACTGCTGGTCCCAACGCTCTCTCCTCCCCCTGCACGCTCAGGTAGTGCTCAGCACTATGGCTCGTGTCTTACGCTGGATGGACCTTAATTGGCCTGCACATGTAAAATGGCGGCGCGGAGCCAATCGCGGGCAGTGATCAGCTCCACAGCCGCCCCTGCCCGTTTCTGCCGAGCCCGCCCGCCGCCTGAAAAATTCAGGCCCATGTGTTTTGAACAAACAAAAACAAACTTCACTTGTACAAGTTCAGAAAGATAAAACAATTTACAATATGGATGTTATACTCTAAGTTTCAGGGTAATTATGAGGTACATGCGAATGAACGGACAAACTATGGTTGAACACAGCACTCTACAGATTAAATGACAGATGCAACCAAGACAGAGTTCATGAATTTCTCAAGAAACAGCCCAGATGTAAGCCCCACTGTGAATCAACCAAACTTAGGAGGATGAAGCATAAGCATCGGTATGGAGCAATTGAGGCAAATGGTCCATTTCTGTACTGTATATTCCATGGAACTCTATGCAAAATGCCTAAGTGTGTAACAGTAATTCTCTGTGGCAGGCCTAGGAAAATTCCAAAGCTGGTTCCCGTACATTGGTTGCAATATCTTGAGAAACTATGCAGCATGGAGAGAGAAACCATTATTTCTCTTTTTGCCAACAGCCCCAACATGGAGCAGGTAGTTATTTTGACCAAAGTGTGAAAACAGATGCTAAATGGGTGCCGGGCTAATAAGACATATCTTCGAAAGCCTGATTTTGGTTCAAATTGCTGATTACCATGATTTGAATAGGCCTGGAGGTTCTAAATTGGGCCTGTGCAGGTTTAGCACTCAAGGGCTGACTGGATGCAACCTTCATGGAGCTCCTCACGCTTACTTCAACAGAAAATGGGGAGTACTCTGCCTGGCACACGGTGGCAGGTTGCAGGGTGGTTCTGGGACAGAAGGAGGTAGTGCACAGGTACTTGGTTGCAGCACTGGTGACCCTGGTGCAGGAGGTCCAGAGAAGGAGGAATTTCTGCAGCTGGGAAAGATGCCACCTTGCCGCCCACCCCCCCCCCCCCCCTCCTCCCCCCACAACCCCCACCAGCACCTCCTCCCCCCCCAACCTCTCCCCCACCTCACCTTCCTGTCTTCCTGTCCCACAGGTAGCTGGTGCTGCTCTGTCTGGCTTCATTCCTCCTCCCATTCCTTACCCAGACCAAGGGGGACAGCTAGTGAGATGCCAATGATCAGGCATTTGTTTTTCCTGCTGACTCTTATAAAGGTTCCAGTAAGGTGGAATAGCACAGCACTTATCCTTTCGAGGTGAATTCATCGGGGAATTTGGGGAGTAAACACTGCTTAAGTGTGGGTGAAGAGTTGACCAAGTGCACCAGAAACCGAGGAGCTAAAAGAAATTAGTATTAGGAAAGAGGTATTATTTTAAAAGTTAACCGGATTGAATGTTGATAAATCCCCTGGACCAGATGAGCTTCACCCCAGAGTGTTGAAGGAGGTGGCTAAATGGGTAATGGATGCATTGGTGGTTATCTTTCAAAATTCTATAGATTCTGGGAGGGTTCCTCTGAACTGGAAAGTAGTAAATGTAACCCCACTACTTAAGAAGGGAGGGAGAGGGAGCATGGAGAACTACATACCTGTTAGTTTGATGTTAGTTAGCAGTAGGGAAAATGTTAGAATCTATTATAAAGCACGTGATAACTAGACATTTCAAAAAGATTGGTAAAATTGGGCAGAGTCAACATGGATTTATGAAAGGGAAATCATGTTTGACAAACTTGTTGGAGGTTTTTGAGGATGTTACTTGTAGCATTGATTATGGCACCCCTTCCATAAACGTTCATTCCCTCCACCACTGACGCTCAGTGGCAGCAGTGTGTAGCATCTACAAGATTCATTGCAGGAACTCACCAAGGCCCCTTAGAAAACTGGATGGGAACGCAAGTTGTGAGGAGAATGCAAGGCGGTTTCAGGGAGACTTGCATAGGCTAAGTAAATGGACTAGAACATGGCAGCTGGAAAATAATGTGACTAAGTGTGAAGTTATTCATGCTTGGAGAAAAACAGAAAGGTAGAATATTTATTAAATGGTGAGAGGTTGAGAAGTGCGGCTGTGCAGAGGGATGTGGGTGTCCTTGTTCATGAATCACTAAAAGCTAGCATGCAGATACAAAAAGCAATTAGGGAGGCAAATGGTATATTGGCCTTCATCACAGGGGGATTTCAGGACAGAGGTAAAGATATCTTGCTGCAGCTTTACAGAGCTTTGGTGAGACCGCACCCGGAGTATTGTCATGGTTTTGGTCCCCTTATCTAAGGAAAGATATACTTGCCATAGAGGGAGTGCAATGGATGTTCACCAGATTAGCTGCTGGGATTGTTGAGATTGAGGAGACTGTGTCTGCATTCCTTTGAATTTCAAAATATGAGGAGTGACCTCATTGAAACTTACAAAAGTCTTACAGGGCATGACAGGGTGGATGTAGATAAGATGTTTCTCCTGGCTGGTGAATCTAATACCAGGAGACATAAACTCAGGATAAGGGGTAGGTCTTTTAATACTGAACTGAGGAGGAATTTCTTCACTCAGAAGGTGGTGAATCTTTGGAATTCTCCACTCTAGAGGGTTGTGGAAGCTCAGTCATTGAGCATGTTCCAGACAGAAATCGATAGATTTATGGATGCTAATGACATCAAGGGACATGGCTAGGAAATATAATAGAGGTATCCAAAATCATGAGAAGTCTGGACAGAGTGGATAGCGAGAAAATATTCTTTTAGTGGAATGGTCGAGATCCAGACGATACTGATTTAAGGTGATTGGCAAAAAAAAATCAATGGTGACATGAGGGAAAAAGTGTTAACGCAGCAAGTGGTTAGGATCTGGAATGCACTGCCTGAAAGAGTCGGTCTGGGATGGGGACACGGTGCCCCTGATGGGCACAGTAAACCCCCAAAGGCACTCCCCCCACCCCTTGCCTAATATCAGCCTGCGCAATGAAAGCTGCCAGGCTACCTGCTTAGGTAGGCTGTGGGTTAAATAGCGGCGCTGGGAAAATGAGGCACTTAAGGGCCTCAGCAGGCTCAAGGGCAGGCAGTCCACGTGACTTGTCTATCACACCGCCCCCCCCCCCCAAACAACCCCCACCACCCCGCCCCCCCTGGAAAATTTGAGACAGGCCGGGGATGGGTGGGTCAGCAGAGGGCAGACCATATGCTGCACTTTCAAACATGCCAGTGAGGGAGGACAAAATCCAGCCCTAAGAATCTATGATTACCCTGAGTTAGTAAGGCCAGAATAAGCATGCTCGGAGTAAATGCTAACCAGGCGCTATGTTAAGAGCTGGCGTGAATGATGTAAAGGAACTCTGAGCTATTTAGCACATCTGTAAGTGGCTGAAAAAAGAATTGAATTGAAAGTTCATAAGGTCCTGTGCATTAAAGTGTGTGAACATCTAGTTAGAATTGTATATTTGCGATAACTAGATAAATCAATGCAGTTATGAAAAATACCATCTTATTAAAAATAGGACTGTTTGTGGTTTGCACAGCACAACTAGATGGTTAGAACATTGATATGGTTACTTGGCTGAAACAGTCCCACATCATCTGGCACATTTCACCTCATGCGTGGGAGATTGCAAAATGTAAATGAATTTACAATTTCTCAATAAATACAATGGTAATCTTGCACAGGAGCTTCAGCTGAGACCAGTGGAAAACGTTTAACACCACCAACTGGAAAACAAATGGACATTTGACTGTACATATCATGGGTTTGCATTTGATGACTCCAGTGGAACAGTAATTCTCAATAACCTGATACGAGGACATAGAGTCATTGTGCCATTTTCTATCGATTATAAAATTCAGTTCAAGCAAGGTCAGGTTTTTACCATTCAGACTCGTGAGCTTGCTCAGCATCTGCAATGACCGATCAGATGTTTAGTTCTGAAGCCAGCATTTTTGTATGTCTCCTGAAATTATTTGGTACATCCTCTGAATTCTGAATGGTGTGTGTTTAGATATTGAACAATTTCTTTCCCATATTTTATTCTTTCTTGCCTGGGTCTTGTGGAATCACGCTGGAATTTGTTGCAATGTGTAAACTCCAAAGGAATGGTCTGAAACCAGCCTTTCCAGGAGCCCATTAGATTGAGAAATTGGACAGGACCCAAAAATGACTGTGCTTTGTGCAATTGACTCACAACCTCCTAATGTGCAAGATAGATGCGTGCAGCCAATGCTAAATGTGCTGTTGAGTGGGCTGCATGCCTCAGCAGGGGCCAAAGTTTGTGTGTGGCTACTACTACTTAAAACTAGCCTGCTGATAGATGGTATGTGCCAGGTGGATCAAGTCCATGAGGGAAACCTCGATTACACAGTCACAACTGTTTTGCAATTTGTATTTTATTTTGACATCAGTGCCCTGGATGCAGAAATAATAAGGCTACCATGACTTCAGAGGTTTTTAGAAAACTAAATTAAACATTTATTAACAAATGAAAAGATTTCAAGCACACACATAGGTCATACATACATAAGACCGCTAATTAATCTGGCTCCCAGGTATACTTCAGCTGAGGCAACAGTGAAAACAAAATAGATTTAAACAGATCCAGGCAAAGCAGCACAATACCCTGGACAGTGATATTCAAAGTGAGTTTTCTTAGCGTCGATTCCTGGACAGCAACTTGATGCACAGAGGCTGGAGGCTTTTCACACTTGTGTTAGACCTGAGAATGCCTTCTCCCCTGACACATAGCCTCAACTCCTTTACATATGTTTCTCCCTTTTTAATGCAAATTTCATTGTTCCAATGTGTCTTTGAAACTTTACCTTTCTCATAATATAAATCTTTCATAGTACTAATTTTATCAGTACCCATTGAAAAAAATAAACACACTGTTTTGACTTAGCTTCTTCTGGCATGGGAACATCTTACCATCTCTTTGAAGTTTAAACTAACCTAATTTATCTAAAAATGCAAATTTTCCTTACACCTCACATTCTAAAACTTCAGTCAGGTTTACGTATTTGGCGTTTCAAGCCTAGCTTCTTTTTTGATGCATCAAAGCCTCCAGACCAGCTGTCTCCAATTCAATTAAACCCCCCACACATACATACAAGAAAAACTATCTAAACCCCACTATTAACCTACCTATTGTTAAACGGCCATTTTCTGTTGATTATAAACTTCAGTTCAAGCAAGATCAGGTTTTTATCATTCAGACACATCAGCTTACTCAGCATCTGCAATGACATGTCAGGCACTTAGCTGTGGTTGATCAGTTCTGAAGCCAGAATTTTTGTTTGTGTCCTGAAATTAGCTGAAGCATAATTTGAATTCTGAACAATGTCTTCCCCATAATTTATTTTCTTGCTTGGGTCTTGTGGAATCATGCTGGAACATGTTGGCTGCATGCTGCAATATGTAAGCTCCAAAGGAATGGTCTGACCAGCCTTTCCAGAAGCCCATTAGGCTGAGAAATTGGACAGGACCCAATAATGACTGTGCTTTGTGCAATTGACTCACAACCTCCTAATGTGCATGATAGATGCTTGCAGCCAATGCTAAATATGCTGTTGAGTGGGCTGCATGCCTCAGCAGGGGCCAAAGTTTGTGTTGGCTACCACCACTCAAATCCACAAGGGAATACAATAAATAAATCACAATAATATTATGAGAATTATTATATTTTCATAACAAAGACAGCCTGCATCTCTTAAAGTGAAGGTGCAGATGCAGCAGAGTGCCTGCTCCAAGTATCTCTGTTGCTGTTCTACCTGCCTTGGTGGAGGAGGTGGACACAAGAAGCGAGGTCCACTACGCCATCCTCAAGGGGCGAGGAATCCCTCCAGACAAATTGTGAGAAGGCAATGGGAGAGGATAACCATCACGATCAATGCCGAGGACCTGGATGCAGTGCCACAAGAAGTTCGATGACCTCAGACAAATGATTAAGGTCAGTGAATGCATCCCACATCCCTACAGCCACTAGTGTCACATACACTGCTCAATGCACAATTTCACCCACCAACCAACAATCTCTACCAAATGCAACTAAGATACCTAACATTCATAGCTTTCAACTCACTTCAAGCACTCATTATCATTACAGGTCTTTCACCCACCTCTCACAGCTTACGCAAACTGTCGTCTATTCAAATACAACAGGCACATCAGCCAAACTGATTGTTCCACACTCACTGACTCACCATATTCTTTCTTGCAGGGCAAAGTGGCAGGCAACCGCAGGCAGTAGCAGCTAACCAGCTGGGGACAGGAATGAGTGTGCGTCCTCACCCCAGTGAAAGAGATGGTGCTTGCCATCATTGGAGCAGCCAGACAGGCCTTGACCTTTGTTGGAGCTGAAACCGTCATAACCAAAACCCAATTTCTCCTTCTACCCCACCATCTCTTCTGACACACAAACTGCAGATGGTGTAAGCTTGCATTTCTTGCTTTACCGCCCCACGCCCAACCCCTGCACTTCTCATCACCACAACCCTCTCCTTGCCTTTCTCCTTTCAGATACCCAAGGACTGCCACCTAGCCCAGTGGTGGTGCAGGGGAACAGGTGTTACAGACCCCAGTTTTGCCACCGTAATTTCGATTCTGCAATGCCCACTTCTGAATACGTGCTGTTGTTTGTCCAAATGTGAAGGATGAAAACTGGGACTGCTGTTGAATGCTGCTTCACCATATGGGCACCTCTCCATCCCACCTCTGAACTGAATCAATCAACTGCTAAATGGCTTTATCACAACAGCGGCTGCATATTTTGGGGACATACACCAGTTTTCCAGCAGTGCAAATCTCTATAGAACAAAGTGATGCTTTTGACTCAATACTTAGAATAAAGTCATGTATAAAATCTTATAAAATCATCAGAGTGCAGCATAAGAACAAGGCATAGGACGGGACTTGGTTCTTTATGTATAATTATGTCAATGTTTCTCTGAAGCCTTTGTGCCCATGAGCTAAGTCACCTGATAAACTTGGTGGTAAACCTCTGAGCCTCAATCTAGCCTCTCTATGCAAATCCAGTTAAAGGGAAGATTTCCTCCTGTCCATCAACATGCGACAAGCCAAAACAAAACACTAAAAGTACACTTAATGGGGGTTTTCAATATTGTTGACAGAGAGAAACTGTTTCCACTCGCAGGAAAGTCCATAACCAGGGGAAACAGCTAAGATAATTGGCAAAAGAGCCAGAGAGGAGATGTGGAGAATTGCTTTTTTATTGTGCAGCAATTTTTTTTAATGAACTGAATTGCACTTGTTGAAAGAAAGTGGAAGCAGATTCAGTGGTAACTTTCAACTTGGAAATGGTTATGTATTTCAAAAGGAAAAAAGATGCAAGGATATAGGGAAAAGAGCAGGCGAGTGGGGTAATTCTTTCAAAGAGCTGGCATAGGCAAGATAAGCCAAATAGCCCCCTTTTGTGCTGTATCATTCTATGGGCAGAATTTTCCCCCCCCCATCTGGGGGTGGGGGGAAGTTGATGGACGGGCGCATACAGGCACGCTTCCGATTGGCGGCCCCAATTGGAGGCGCGGTGCCATTTTCCGTGGGCGGGCCAATTAAGGATATGCGCTCCCTGTGCGGGGGGGGGAATCCCTAAAATCGAGAGTGCAGTCTTTCGCGCATGTGCACGAAAGAGCGCACTCATCTCCCTGAGGCTAAGTGCAGCCTCAGGGACATTGCCTCTACTTTCAACAATTTTAAAAATAGAGAAAAAAAAATCCCTTACATGTCCCCTCATGTCACATGAGTTGGAACATTTCATAATTTCCATAACAACTTTATTTTAAAAATTTTAAAACCCTACATGAAACCTCATCCCACCGGTGGATGAGATTTCATGTATTTTCTATTGCCCACCGGGGCTCCTGGCCTGCCTGCCAGCCTTAAGGTTGGATGGGCAGGTCCTTTAATTGCTTAATTGATCCTGTCAATGGCCACAATTGGCCATTGACAGGTCGGCGGGCGCACAGCTGATTTTGATGTGCCCCCCCCCCCCGCCTTCCTGAAAATTTAAATGGGGCGGGGTGATGTCGGGGGTTCCTCCCAACGTCTTCTACTGTCATTTTAGGCATCGGCAAGTGGGCTCCACCTCCCGCTCACCGACGGTAAAATCTTCTCTTTGTTTCTATGATTTTCAAACATACTGACAATATGTATTAAATCAAATTGCATGCTAAATATATCTGTTAATATTCTTGCAACTGATGGACAGGAATCAATGGCCTGTTGTTGTGCTGTGTGACCATGGGTATCCAAAGTCAAAAAGAAAATTATATAATTTAAATTACTACCAAGAGTGAAGCCAGTGAGAGAAGAAACAAAATGAACGAGGAAGTAACCTATAGATTGAAGGGACAATCGAGGAAAATAATGATTTTTATAGAATTGAAATCCAGGTGATTTGAAAGCAAGCAGGAGACAGAGCAATGGGTACCGATTTCATCATAAAGAAAGTCAGGACAGGGTGAAAACGGAGAAGACTGGTGTTTTATCAGCTTAATAAGTAAAGAATATTACAAACATCTGCGTGTCATTTTGCAATGAGTCATTAAACAGCATCAACGATTCTGTGAAGCACTAGCCATAAAAAGTAAGATGTTCAACTGGCACAGCAGCTGGACCCAATGTTACAATAGCCTGATGCTTTTTTATACCCAGAGGAGTTAAAAGCAGCAGTTGGCAATTTCAGTGCAGATGCCTCCTCAGAGTCTCAGCGCTTTACTGTTTTCAACCGTGCATGATGTCAAGCACTAAATGTTTATTGAAATAGGATTTATCAATTTTGTTGATTGTGGCATTAATGTGGGCCTGTAGTAAACCAACTAAATGTTCTGAAAAAGTAAAAGAATCAAAGTAATATTATTAAGGTAGGACCATGGTGCAAAATTATAAATGGAACCACAATGTAAAAGTTATTCCGAAGAATATGAGACAAAATATTTTGAGTCGTAAATGAGTGTTTGCAGTTGTTCAAAACTTAAGACCAAGCCTTTGCTAATCACAATTCAGTTCAAAATGTAAGATTTCCAAATTAATCAGCAAAGAGTGAATGAAAAAAGCAAGTCTGCCACTTTGATGATTCATGATTTCACCACAAGTAACATTGTTCTTACTTTGCGTGTTATTGATTTTTAAAAGAATTTGCTCCAATTTAAGGGTTAGATGTAACAGTCTGCGCTGTGCTTTATTTTCTACAAAGTGGATATATTTGTAATTATTAGGTTTTGTTGTGACCAGAAACAGAGTTATTTTAAATCACACCGAGATTCGAATTTTTTCCGTTTAGCCGCAAGTGCTATTTTCAACATTTTCATCATTAAAAATATTACCTTTGTCTAAGATAATTCAGATAGATTTATATGTGTTGTTCAATAAAATATTCATAAAATCATTTATCCTTGTTTTGTTGTGCCATTAAATCTTTGGAAGATTTTGTTTTACATTGAACTATGATGAGCTTGGTCTTGGGAGAATTATTCAAGCATCAGTTCAGGAATCATCTCTAAACATGTTTAAGGTAAAAATACCTCTCTTCCCTATGATGATAGGAACCTGCTGTCCTCATGTTGGCACCACATCCAATACTTTATCTTGCAGGTACTTATTCAGTTATCTGTATCCTTCACTTATAAAGTGTTCTGCAGCTTCTTGAATCCTCCAAGTGCTTCAGATTGATCAATGAGATTGTGCAATGGTTCATGGCTAAATGCCAGTGTCTTGTCTGTTAAATATTTAACTGTCATCTTTCTGAATTTGTCATTTATGCATAATGTCAGAATTTTTGATGTCCGTATTGGTTGTTGTTTACTTTCTGCTACATTCTCACAAATAGTTAAGAGAAAACATTAAAGTTTAAAAGGAATTAATAAGAATTGGATTGGCTTCTGGGAAGAGGCACAAAACTACAAACAAAACATGAAAGAAGTGCTAAAACAAAAACAGAAACAGAAATAACTGGAAAAACTCAGCAGGTCTGGCAGCATCGGCGGAGAAGAGCACAGTTGACATTTTTTTATCTCTTATGAAAGAAGTGCTGATGGAAATAATGCAATGCAGGTTAAAACGTTGTAAATGAAGGCAATAAGAAATAAAAACTGAAAATGCTGGAAATATATGAGGACTT
This sequence comes from Carcharodon carcharias, assembly GCF_017639515.1. Classification (NCBI taxonomy): domain Eukaryota; kingdom Metazoa; phylum Chordata; class Chondrichthyes; order Lamniformes; family Lamnidae; genus Carcharodon; species Carcharodon carcharias. Next base: position 20,664,924 of record NC_054477.1, read on the forward strand.
TCTCAGTATCTGACAAAAGATGGGCTAACATGTTTGCTAGACTGATCATCAGAACCAGAAACTGGGACTTGGACACCACCAAGCAAAACTGGGAAATGCAGAGGGAAAGAGAACCAGAGGCAGGGTCAAGCATGCTGATTCCTGTCATGAAGTAGCAGTTAACAGATTTAATAAGATGAGAGCAGGATTTTAAAAGAACAGTAAAGAGGTGAAAAAATACTGGATCTCGGATAAAACCAAGTCAGTCAGAACAGGTGGGTAGACTGTTACTCAGTTACATTTGGCAGTGTATGTTGACAAATGTAATTAGACTCAGATGTGGAAAATATTGACATTGAAAATCTGCATTCTTGCACTTGGCTGAATTAAATCGAATTATGTAGTATTTACAGCATGGAAACAGTTCATTCAGCCCAGTAGGTTCATGCCTGTGTTTAAACTCCACAACAGCTTTCTCCCAACCTATTTCACCTAATCTCATCAGCATATCCTTCTATGCCTTGCTCCCTCATGTGTTTATCTAGCTTTCCTTTAAATGCAACTATACTAGTTGCCTCAACTCCATATGGTAGTGAGTTCCACATTCTAACCACTCTTTGAGTAAAGACATTTTTCTTGAATTCCCTATTGCATATATTAGTAACTGTCTTATATTTATGGCACCTGGTTCTGGCCTTCCCTGTAGTTTGAAAGCATCTTCTCCAAGCCTGCCTTATTAAACTATTTCGAGGGAAGGTGATGACATAGTGGTATTGTTGCAGGTCTAGTAATTAAGAGATCCAGGGTAATTCTCTGGGGACCCAGGTTCAAATCCTGCTATGGCACGTGGTGGGATTTGAATTCAGTAAAAAATCTGGAATTCAAAAAAAGTCTAATAATGACTATGAAACTATTGTTGTAAAAAGCCATCTGGTTCACTAATGCCCTTTAGGGAAAGAAATCTGCTGTCCTTACTTGGTCTGGTCCGGCCTATATGTGACTCCAGGCCCATTGCAATGCAGTTGACTTTTAAATGCCCCCTGAACAAGGGCAATTAGGGATGGGCAATAAATGCTGGCCTAGCCAGCGACTACCACATCCCATGAATAAATTTGTGTTTCTCCCGTGTCGATGCAGATTCGATTGGCTGATTCTGTGAATTTTAAAGATCTTGAACAGGTCGCCTATCAGTCTTCTCTTTTCTAGAGAAAAGAGCGAAAATGTAAATGTGTAAGCTAGGCTTTGGTGAAATTTGTAACATCTTTTAACCCACCACAATCATGATTTGAGTTCATGAGAAGCATGTACTGTATTGATGAATTTAATCAACTTAAAAAGCCCAATGTACTGTAGCAGTATGCCTCGTGTATTGCTCATTTTAAGAAAACATGCATTCTTTCACTTGTCTGAATATTTGCTGATCTCTTTCACTATTATAGAAACACGCAAAACCTGTGCAGTCATTAGTTTGCTCAGAAATATCTTGACGGTTGATGTGGTTATTACCTGAAAATACGCAGATGGAAGTAAAAGATGTTTAATTATTAGAAGTTTTCAGTCAATACTAAAAGCAACTATCCAGTGGATTTTTAAAAAATATTGTACATACTAATTTGTATGGTAAGTTCCACACTAATTCATTCTAAATTAAACCAAACTCCAACTTGGATTATAGATATGATTGGGCTGTAGTCATTCTCCAAATATCATTGCAAATTTTAAAATCTCATGAGAAGCTTGTAACTCATGCAATTTATGTTTCTGAATCTGTATATTTTTATGCTGTGCACTGAATGTGTATATTTTTAGAATATAGCATATATTACTACATATTTTTGGTTGTTTTATGTAGTACCTCTTCTTCATATGCAAACTGATGAAGCATGAATATATGTCTTTGTCTGTACTGTGCAAACTATCTTTCTGAATGTACTTTTTATTGTGGTATAGTTCATATTTCTGAACATGCATATTTTTCTTGTACAATTCCTGTTTTCAAACATATATCTCAATGTGCAATTTGTGTTTCTTAATGAGAATTTTTGTACTGTACAGTTCATGTTTGTGCAGATAGTTGTAACAGATTATATGATTTCCATTTGTGGTTAGCCCAATGCTACACCACATATTTGTTTGCATGTGTTTTTAAATTACGTGCAAATTATGATCCTGATGTGCTATTTGTGCTGCTGCGTACAAATGTTATATTCCACAATGAAAGTGAAAATTTTTATCATGTACTTTTCATCTGCCTGTGTCTATTTATATTGGATTGGATAATGTACATCTCTGTTTTAATTTGCAACATTTAAGTTCCTATGTCTATACAATTACTTATTATGGAAGTTGTCTTTCTGAATGTGTAATTTTATAACTGTACAATTCATATTTGTGTATGTGGATTTTTATACTGTACATTTCACATTTGGGAGACTGTTACATGTTGCACAATTTCTGTTTCTCAAATTTTATATTTATAATGCACAATTTATATTTCTGGATGTGTATGTTGATATTGTACATGTATTTATATTTTAACATTTGTATGTGTTTCTAACCCTTACTGAATGATATACGTTTCCTGATTAATTATTTTTACTGCATTGTAAACAGATGAAGTTTCATTGCTGGACATGGTGCATGGAAAAGGGAGATATGGGCTTCATGTGCACTAAAATGCCAAAGGTTAAACTGTTTAATTGCAAACTGGGTTCTACAAAGTATCAAAAAAAGGTTTTAAGGTCTAAACGTCAAACGCCATTGGTTCAGATATTGTTTTGATGAAAGGTCACTCAACCAGGCACATTCTGTTTCTCTCCACGGATACTATCTGACCTGTTGAGCTTTTCCAGCAGTTTTTATTTTTATTTCAGGTTTTCACAGTATTTTGCATTTGTACCGTTGATTCAAGCCAAATCTAAGTTTCCTGCCATTTATATTTTTCTTGATAATTGGGAGAAGCACCCATTATTTTTACCAAAAATAATTCTGTTATGAATTTACCTACTGTTCATGTGCAAACCCATATTAACAGATTCAAACACACAGAAATGATTTTATGATTTTTATTTAAGCATATTTTTATTGAAGTATACACATTGAAAAATCTTGGTACAGTGTGAATTTTTTTGAAGTTTAAATTCATCCCAAAAATTGAATGAAACAATGCTCAAATTTGATTTATTTTTAATATCCACATTACACTATGTCAGCTTTACTCAGTTGTTAACACTCTTGTCTAGGAGTCTTATCCAGGATTGGGCACACAATCTAAGCTGACCCCACTCTAGCACAAAACTGAACGAGAGTTACCTTGTTGTACTTTGGAAGTGATGTTAAACAAGGCCCTGTATTCAGATGAATATGATGACCCATGAGTGCAGTTTAAGAAGAGCAGTGAATTCTCCTGGTGTTCTGACCAACATTCCTCCCCAAACCAAGACTACCAAAAACAATTAACTGATCATTCGTTCTACTGGTGCTTGTAAATTCTTGCTGTGCACAAAATTGTTGCCGTACTTGCCTACAAAACAACCTAACAAAAAAATCAGTAAGTATGAGTCAATGGTCAGAGTGACTCACGTCTTTGGGCTGACACTCAGTGCAATAGTGAGGGAGTGCTGCACTGTCAGGGGTGCCATCTTCTGGATGAGGCATTAAACTGAGACCCTGTCTACCTTCTGAGGTCAACACAAAAGATCCCATGACACTATTTCAAAGAGGATCAGAAAGTTATCCCTGATGTCCTGGCCAATATTTATCCTTCAAACCAACCTCACTGAAGCAGACAGTCTGGTCATTGTCACATTAGTGCTTGTGAAATATGGGCTTAAGCATATTGGTGCCATGTTTTCTACACTTTCCAAAGAAGAGTCGTATTGGACTCGAAACGTTAACTCTGTTTTTCTCTCCACAGATGCTGCCAGACCTGCTGAGTTTTTTTCCAGCATTTTCCATATTTTTTATTTCCTTTACTACAGCAGTGGCGACACTCCAAAATACTTAATTGGTTGCAAAGCAATTTGTGACAGGCTGAGGTTGTGAAAAGCATTATATAAATAAAAGTTCTTCCATTATTTCTTTTATGTGAAGTGCTTTGAGATGTCCCCGAGTGAGGTCACAATAGAAATGTAAGCATACTTATTTTTAACCTTATGCTGTAATAATTTCGAAACTGTGGGTTCAGGTTACTTCTCTTTGAGTATATCTGTTACAGTAATTGCTTTCAGTCTCTGCCTTCCACCTCACTTCTCCAAATCTTCCCCCCTTTGTCTTGGTGTCCTCCATCAACCCCTTAATACTGAGATACTTACCTGAATTGTAAACAGGTGAAGTTTCATTGCTGGTCATGGTGCATGGAAAAGGGAGATATGGGCTTCCTGTGCACTAAAATGCCAAAGGTTAAACTGTCTAATTGCAAACTGGGTTCTACAAAGAAGAGTGCCTTAGAAATGCAGGTTGTTGCTTTCTGAAAATTTGGAGCTGACCTCTGCAACCAAGACGTTTCTGCTCTTCCTTACGATAAAGCAGCAGTTTTGAGCAGTGTCACAGCTAATGAGGAGAGCATATGTAGTTAGAAAGGAGGTTTAGTAAAGAATAGAGAATTTGATTGCAGACAATGAATGCAGTCACGCAGTAATACAGCAGCTGCGAGCCCACATTTATGAGTTGATTCATTTTGAGTTAGGTTGTGGCTCCCAACCTCTCTGTTGTGGAATAGTGTAGGGCTACTATACAACATGCACCTTAAGGACAAGTAATCTTTGTTCCATTGTACAAATAGCTACTGGAAGAAATAAAACAGAAATACTCAGCAAGCCAAGCAAAGTGTTAGAGGAACAAAGCTAACATTTCAGATTGATGACCTTTCATCCAACTCTTGTTTCTCTCAACCATGACTCACTTTTCGTTGAATTAGACTCCAGCATGAAACTCAAGGCTGACACTTTGGTGCAGTACCGAGGGAGCACTGCACTGTTGGAAGTGCCGTTTTTTGGATGAGACATTAAACCAAGGCCTTAGCTGCATGCTTAGGGGGATGTAAAAGATCCCATGGCACTATTTCAAGGAAGAGCAGAGAAGTTACCTCGATCTCCAGGCTAATGTTTATCCCTCAATCAGCATCACAAAAAAGCACAATATTGCCCTCGGCGTGCGGGGGCGGGCCTGACAAGCTGACGAGTAAAATGATGTACGTGCGTCCCAACGTCGTTGTGTGTCATTTCAATATTTCACTCGGCAGGCGTGCGCCGGAGGTGGCTGCGCACCCACTGAACTGTCAATGGCCTATTAAGGCCATTAAAAAAGCAATTAACCTTGTTAAGTACACTGCCCGTCCAACCTTAAGGTTGGCGGGCAGGCAAAGAGCCCAAGCCGCCTTCGAATGCATGGTTTACCTATGAATTAAAGGAATGCCTTATTGCACCAATGTAATTCTTTGAACCCCTGTTCATAAGAGTCCAGCTTTGATGAGCAGAATGGAGCCCTACTCTCTAATTGTTCAGCTAGTCAAATAGCAACAAGCTCAAGGTTTCCAATGCTGTTCTGACTTGACTTGCATCTTCCACCCTTAATAAACTTCCAAAGCACTGCTGCCTGTATCCTCACCCTTCTTAACTGGATTTCTATAACAATCAATGGCTTTCATGGTCACTTTTTTCCTGCTTCTAGCCCACACATTACTGGATTCATAGAATTCATGGTGGTATCTGAACTCCCAACCTCTGGATTGCTAGTCATAAAGTAATTACAGCACAGAAGGAGGCCATTTGGCCCATCATACCTATGCCAACTCTTTATTGAGCAATCCTGTCAATCCCAGTCTAGGTATCATAAACACTAGACCACTAAGCATAAAATATGTTTTATTTATTAACAGCTAATATAATAAGAGTTGGTTCTAGATTCATAAAATTATTTCATGATCATAAATCAAGCCAAAAGAATATGAAGTTAGGAAATGATTATTTTAAATAGACTAAAGCCTCAGCAAATGAAAGAATTTAGTCTAACTGATAATATTTCCAAAACATTACTTGTAGCTTTCCATGTTAGAATGAGAGGGTTTCAGATTATTTAGGATTTTGAATGAGATATAAAACATCCCTTGGCACTAATTGAAAAAGAATTGAGGAATTTGAATTCTTCTCCATGTCCTGGCCAACACTTATGCCTCAACTAGCATAGATGATCTATCCATTACATCAATACTGTTTGTGGAAGCATGCTGTGCACAAATTGATTTCTGCTTTTGCCACACTAGAACAGTGGCTACAGTTCAAAAGTACTTTATTGGCTGTAAAGTGTTTTGGGAAGTCCGGAAGATGTGAAAGGTGCTATATAAATGCATTTTTTTCCTTTAAGATTTGTATCATAAGGCCCTTTTGCCTAATTGATTCAATGCTGAAATAGTGACACCTTTGTCCACCCATCTCCCAAATGTTGGATCAAAGCCTGTTGCAGCACTTCCTCTGAGTCTGCTATTTGCTGATTTACAAGGTAGAGGACTATTTCAATCAACTTGTATGAGTGTGTTAAAATTATGAGATCTAATGTATGGTTGCAGTCTAGAAACTTTGACATATATCACCTAACCTCCAAAATGGCCAGAATTTTCCCTTTGATGGGCGGGCGAACCCGGCGGGCAGCTGATTGCCACCGCCGAAACGGGCTGCGCCGCTATTTTCCGCGGGCCGGCCAAGTAAGGCCCGGCCAGTGGGTTAGCGACTCCCGTGGAGAACAGGAAAATAGTCGCGGGGGTGGGTGGCCTCAGACTGCCGGTTCCAGTGGGGAGCCGGCAGTCTGTATAAAGAGGGGCCAGGCAGCCTGCTTGAGGCAGTGCACCATGGCCACTCAGGGAGAGAGGGAGGCAGCTGTGGTTCCACAGGAGCATAGCAGGAGGAGGGGGGGCAGGCTGTAGGAGAGGCCAGCGGGGGGGCTACTGTGCCCCTCGATTCTCCGATGCCTGCCTTGCTGTGCTCCTCCAAGAGATTTCCAGCCATTGGGATGTGTTGTATCCGGATGATGGGAGGAGGAGGGCCCCCCATGTCACCAGCCAGGCGTGGGAGGAGGTTGGTGACGCTGTCAGTGCCCATGATGATGTGCGGCGCACTGGCACCCAGTGCAGAAAAGATTCAATGATTTGCTGCGCTCTGGATGGGTGAGTACCATGTCGGCCTTGGCCATTTGACCCAGAAGGCAGCCTTAGCCTTTGAGTCCCCCCACCATGTCTTACTGTCGTTACTGCATAGGGCATTTGGCGCACGCTGGGTGGGCAAATGGGTATGACCATGCTTACATCAGCCTTAGTGGTTGAGGAGAAGATGGGTTCTCCCCGCAGCTTATGTTGGTGTTTGTTGCATTTGAGTAGTCTGGGGGCAAACTGCAGGGGACGCAGCTAGACATATACTCAGAACCCCAACACATGTCTTATTGATGTTGGTGAGATGGTGCAAAGGGTGCCTCAAGGTGTTTTGGTCAAGTGGCATCTGCTGGGCTCAGCGCTGCACCTAGTTGCGCCTCCTTGCCATGGGCGCTAAGACCCGTGTGTTATTCAAAGTTATGGATGCCTAATGTGTCCAAGGTGGCCATTGGGGGAGGGGTTTGGGACCAGCCGTACTATCTCCTGGTGACTGATCACCAGTAGTGTGGACAGGAGCCGCTGGAGGCCTCAGATGGGCCACTGTGGTTGGGCTGCGGCATGCGCATGCAGAGTACATGAGCGATCAACCCCAATAAATCCTCTTCTGCAGGCAAAAAGTCAACACAATCAGTGGGAGCGCCAGAGGACTGGAGGTGGGCATGCTGTGCTCCAGCATCTCATGATATTTGAGGAGCAGGCCATGGAGCTGGGGAGGAGGCAGGAGGCCAGGGTGGCAGGTGGCGGCGAGGCTGCAGTCCGGCGGGCAGGAATTTGAGGTCCACAGTCCCATCCACTCTGTCTGCCCACCATCCAAACCACTGATGATCGTGTCATGTGGTATCCCTGAGGCCATCTGACTAGCTTGTCTGTATGTGCGTTAAATGGTTGGGGCTACTCTTGACTCTTTTCCACCCCACCAATATTCGTCTCCTTAGGGTTTGAAGGGTGAGCGACTTGTGGGGCTGTGGGGGGGGAAGGGATGAAGGGTTTAACTGACTGTACACTAACTGATACACTGTCCTTGTTGTCAATTTCAGCATCACCACCACATGGCCACGCCGATAGACACCGCAACGTCCCCCTCCACACCTGAGGCCCAAGACGTGCAACTTGCGGCACATCCTTTCAGCCAGCCAGGCACCAGCGCAGACACAAACACCTCAGTGGGGAATTTACCGTCGGCTAGAGTCCTGGGTCACAGTGGAGAGGGCACTTCACAATAGCTGGAGGAGATGGCAGGGACAGAGTGCCGATGGCGCCAGCAGCTGGAGGGTTGCAGGGGACCAGGCATACACTGAGTCCAGCACTGATGACGTGCCTCTGGAGTTGTCACCAATGCAGCAGCTGCAGGGCAAGCGGCAGGAAGCGTGTTTGCATGTGGCAGGGTTGCATGAGGGTATGTTTCACTCGGTCTCTGCGATGGAGGTGTCCAGGCAGAGTGCACGTGAAGGCATGAACCTCAGGACAGAACTTCACACTTCGTCCACTGAGAGATTGGCGACTCTCATAGAGAGGGGCTTCGATTGGATGGAGACTCTTCTGATTGGGTTACGCTCTGACCTGCAAGCCCTCACAGCGGTATTGGCCACGGGTGGTCATTCCCAATGTGGGAGATGTTCTGGGCACCAAGCATTGGCGCTCGGTACCCATGCATCTGCGGTGAGCAGGGAGGTCCAATGTGACCTCAGGTCAGCGCAGCAGCTGTCCGTAGTCGCTGTGAGCTCCTCTCAGGGCGCTCCGGATGAGGGCGGCAGCTCCTCCAGCCCTCTGCCGGTCAACGTTGCTTCCGTTGAGGCTGTGACAACTGGGGAGGTGCCAGTTCTGGAACTAGCCACTCCCTCCCAGGCGGGGCCATCACCGTCTCCACGGGCCAGAGGACGCCCGCTAAGGTCATTGGGGCCAACAGGACAGCAGAGTCAGCAGGCTGTCTCACAAGCCACTCCGAGCGATGGGGTGGCACCTAGACGTAGCACCCGCAAACGTAAGCATAAGGCACGTTAGGCACTCAACGGGTATGTCACTGGTGATTTTGCGTTGGCCTTAGAATAGGGAACAAAATACTTCTGTTTGCAATGAAGAAGTCTGTGTTATTTTTTGGACATAATAAAGCCCACTTTTCTTACCATGGCTGAGGGTGTTTTCTTTGTGGTGCATTTTTCTTTTTCACAGAAATATCATGAGTGTTTGAGTGGACATTGTTTCTGTACTAAGCCCTTAGTTGCAGCTGATGAGGTGGAAGATGTAGCACCTAAGTGCCACATTTGGAAGCGCCAGGCAATGCTGGTCCTGCTGATCCATGTGTGTGGAGCTAGCTGTAGGTTCTTTAGATTAAAGTGTCCCGGGTATCCCTGCCTCCTTGGTGTAATAGCGGGTTGGTGTGCTGCCCCTCATCATCGCCCTGTGCTTCCTCAGCCTCCGAGCCACTGCTGGATTCATCATGTGCAGCCTCATCCATTGCATCAGGGTCTTCATCGTGAACTGCATCCCCCTTTTCCAGCGCAAGATTGTGCAGAGCGCAGTAGACTACCACTATCAGAAGGACGCGATCTGGGGAGTACTGGAGTGCACCCCCTGAGTGGTCCAGGCAACGGAAGCGCATCTTGAGAAGACCGATGGTTCTCTCCACCACAGCCCTTATGGAGGCATGGCTCCTATTGTACCGCTGCTCAGCTTCTGTTCTTGGATGGCAGAGAGGCGTCATGAGCCACCTTCTGAGGGGATAGCCCTTGTCACCCTGTAGCCAACCATCCAGCTGGGCTGGAGCACTGAAGAGCCCTGGCATCTGGGAGTGTCTGAGTATGTAGGTGTTGTGGGAGCAGCCTGGGTACCTTGCACAGACTTGTAGAATCAGCATCCTGTAATCACACACTACCTGCATGTTCATGGAGTGGAAGCCCGTCCTGTTGACGAAGGCACCAGGATCACCTGCTGGCGCCTTGATGGCCACATGTGTACAGTCTACAGCACCCTGGGCGCGGGGGAAGCCAGCAATGGCTGCGAAGCCTCTGGCTCACTGTGTCTGACTTGCCTGGTCCCAGCGGAAGTGGATGAAGGTCAATACCCGTCTGAACAGAGCATCTGTAACCTGCATGACTCAAATGTGGACAGCTGATTGAGAGACACCACAAAGATCACCCACCGAGCTCCAGAAGGAGCCAGAAGCATAGAAGTGGAGGGCAACTGTGAGCTTCAGAGCCGCTGACATGGGGTGTCCCACCCACACAGTTAGGGGAGATCTCAGGGTCAATCATCTGACGGATATGTCTCCCTTGAGAGTCGGAGCATCCTTCAGCACTGCACCTCAATCGTATTGAGGTAGCTGCTTTGCCGCTGTATACCCTGGCAGCAGGATAGTGGCTTCTTCTGCAGTCCCTTCCACCTTGGACAACCTCTTGGCCTGCGCCCCTTGTGTCTGCGCCTGGCTTCCCAAAGGTGGCTCCCCAGGAGGCTGATTGTCCAGTCCTGGCCTCCTCCTTATCCTATCCCTCCCTTCCTCCTCAGAGGAGATGTCAGAACCCATACCCCGCAGGCTAAATGGGGACCTCTGAAAGCTGCAGGCCCGAGAAAGATTACTGTCTGCAGTAATCTGCAAGACACAAGAAGCTCTTAGAAATCGATGAGAACTGCTCACAATCACACGGGCAACTTTAAAACACTTTCTGCAATCAACACTTCATGTAAAACATGAACAACCCCTCTGAGCCCACATATGCCACCAGTGCATGAGTTTTATTAAAAAGCCTCCTACCCGCCTGCCTGTTGGGCCCGTGCGCCGACCTGAAGATCACACGGGCCCCTCAAAAACCTGGACAATTGGCAAGTTAAGGGCCTTAACGAGGCCTTCAATTAATGTCGGGCAAGCATTCGAGCATCCCGCTGCTGAGCGTGACCGCTGACTGAAATATCGCGATGCCGCGTGCTGACGTTGGCACGCTCGCGTGACATTTTAAGCGCTGGCCTGCCGGCTCCACCACCCGCACCCCAGCCGGAAAATTCTGCCCATACGTTTTGAACCGATGCAGCTTCTAAAAATCCATTTAAAAAGTAGTTTAGAAACGGAATATTACAGGCTAGTAACATGGCTTTGTGTGTCAATGTGATCTTACCACACAAAAGGGTGGTGGAAATGTGAAACTCTTTCCAGTTGTGTATTGAAATTTTCCAGACTGGGATCAGTACATTTATAACACAAACAGAAAATAAAAATACCTGGAAAAACTCAGCAGGTCTGACAGCATCTGAAGAGTCATACGGACTCGAAATGTTTACTGTATTCCTCTCCTCAGATGCTGTCAGACCTGCTGAGTTTTTCCAGGTATTTTTATTTTTGTTTGTGTTTTGGATTTCCAGCATCCGCAGTTTTTTGCTTTTATCAGTAAATTTATTTTGGGTATCAAAGGATGTGGATCAAAAGTAGGAGCGATGGCGGTGATGTCACTAGGCTAGTAATCCACAGGCTAATGCTCTGGGCTCCCGGGTTCAAAAAGAAAAACAAAACCTGCTGAAGGACTTTCACATATTGCAAGATTCCCTCAGATCTCAATTTGTACCACTAAAAAGGTATGAGGAAGAATAGAAAGAATTCCTCATTTCTTTGGCCGAGATGAAGAATCAATTAGCCGAGAAAGCACAACAATACTTAATTCTCCAGAAAACAACTAACAAATATAAAAAAGAAATGGAAGAGCTGAAGAACCAGCTACCTGGAAGCCAAGAAGCCTTAAAAATAGAGACCCCTGAGTTTTCAAAGGAGCTGACAGATGAGGAAATGCTGGAAGACTCAACCACTGAGTTCACTCAGGTTGAGCTCATACCTGAGCCTAGTCTGGCCAATAGGGAAGTTGAAAAGAAAGTTGAGGTTAAAGTCAGTACTGCCAAGAAGAAAACCCATCAAAAGAAGTCATGTAGGAAGACAAAGTGAAATTACTAACAAGGCCCCGAAATCTTTTATTACACAAGAGGTTTTGTGTTAAATTTAGCCTTGCCCTATGTCCTAATTCTCAGAACCTGCCTGACAATTGCCTTTCATATTGTTGAACTTGGAGGGGAGGGGCAGCAGGAGTACATTTGATGCCACCTGAAAGAGTGTGAAAACATTTCCATTGGAGTCTGCACTACAGGTAGAAGGAAGTCCTCTTGCATTGGAAATACCTGCAGAACCCATTGAGCCTGAGAGAGTTGAAGAGGCAAACTTACAGGCTCCTACTGGAGAGCCTAATGGACAGATAACTCCTGAGAGGGAGGCCTCGGATAAGCCATCCGAAGTCGGAGAACGGCAATAGTCAACATGTTTGAAAAAATCTCTTGAGGGGCTGAATTTGTAAATAGTTTATTTATGTGAATAGTTAATATATTGTAAAATTTGCTTTCAAGTAACGCGGGGGGGATGTGGTAATCTGAGGTGTAATACACCTTTAAGAGAATGTGTGCAAATTGATCACGTGACTGTAAGACCCAATAGCTGTGTAGAGCAGGGTACCACATTAACGTTAGTCTGGAGTATGGTCGGGTTGCAGAAGCACACATTATGTTAGTGCTCTGTTGTTTGTGTAAATAAATAGTACATGCTCCATTTCATATTGGTCTCAGCGTCTGCAGTTATATTGTAATCGGCTCACCTGCCGACAGATAAGTGTGCACCGGTTCACAAGCAAAGCGACTTCGTAGTAAAGCGTAATGAATGATGATATACTTCCAAGTCAGGCTGGTATGTGGCTTGAAGGGGAGCTTTTTGGTGGTGATGTTCAGATGCCCTTACTGCCCATGTCCTTCTAGGTGGTAGAACTCACAGGTTTGGAAATTGCTGTCGAAGGAGCCTTGGTGTGTTGCTGCAGTGCATCTTGTAGATGGTACATGTGTTGATGTTCTTTTATATGTGATGTGTCCATTTACATTAAATTGCATCTAAATCGCAACAAGAAACTTGACCATTTAGTCCTACCCATACGCTTGGCCCTGATGTGACTTCAGGCCCACAGCAAGGTGGTTGACTCTTAAATGCCCCTGAACGAGGGCAACTAGGGATGGGCAAAAAATGCTGGCCCAGCCAGCGAAGCCCACATCGTGTAAATGAATAAAAAAGAGGCAGTAATCCTAAGCCCATGCACCTTCATGTTACTTTTTCCCTTTGTCATGAGGCTACGCCCTTTTGTTTTTGAAAGTATGATTTTTCAACTTTCAACGGGTTAGAAATTGTGCAATTTGAAATGAGGCAAAACTAATTACTTAAGAATGGAAAGCCACCTTCCCAGGTGAAGGTGAAAAAAACAAAGAAACCACCCTTAGGGGAGTGTGGAGAGGGAGCTATTTCCTAAAATTCAGAGACCCACCAAAACTCGCAATTGTCTAAGGAAGAGACGTTAAAATGCAAAGTACTGGTTATTGACGCAGGTGGACGCAGCCAAACCCTCTTGGAAATATGTAATGGGTGGAATATTTCAAAGTCAGTCTGCAGCCACTGCAGAGAGATTGCAGAAAGACTTCGGCAGAAGAGACATGCAGAAAGCTTTCTTCCTCATTTGGAATAAGCGTATCCCCTGGTTTGGAAGCCAATGTTACTAGAATTCTACCAGCGAACCAAGATCTCATAATAATTGCAACATCTTCTGCATCTGACCACTTCCATGAAACCAGCTCATCCAAATCGGCCGCAACGTTTAAAATCTACGCCTCAAGGACAATGAAAGGACACAACTGTATATTCTTTTAACTTTTCTTTAACTGGACTCTAACCTCTTATTTCTTATATCTCTGTGTGGTGAGACATCCCACTTTTATCATTTTTTTTCCTCGGGTTTAATAAATGTGCTCCATCTTTGACTCAAGAAAATCTTGTTTAATTGGCTCCTTATAGCTCGCAACTCAAATAGTTAAGTACGTTCTGATTCGGAAAAGACATATGCACGTTAAAAAGAAGCTTAAACCTTATTTGTGACCAACCGAGGGTGTTGAATAGAGGCGAGTCAGTTCATCCCTTCTCACCTGGTCATAACATCTTTAATTCCTTCTCTTTTAATCACCTACCTGACCTATTCTTAAATGTTGAAATGGTCCCTGCTATAACTGTTTTGTGTTAATAGCTATCGACTGCTATCTTGAACTTTCTACTGTTCAAAAACACTTCATTCTGCATCCCTCAATCATTTTTGAAACAGTTCACTCTGTCCCATCCTTTCATAATTTTAAACGCCTTTATCAAATCAACCTTATAGCCTCCTCGGTTTTTTAGTGAAACAAAATTTAAAAATCTGTTCTTGGGATGTGAACAAAACCGGCACAACTGAATTTATTGGCTATTCCCAGTTGCCCTGAGAAACTCTGGGTTGTTGTGCTGATTGTGCGTCCATGCTGGTGTCGGGCAGGGTCACCAGTATTTTGAGCCTGTGACAACATATCCAAAACAGGATGTTGTGCGACGCGGTGGGGTACTTGCTGGTGATGGTGGTCTCCTAACCCTGCTGCTCTTATCTTCAACAGGAGAGGGCATGGAGCTTGGAGACACTGTCAAAACAAATTTGATGAGTTGTTGCAGTGTATCCTGTAGATAGTACATACTGCAGCCACAGTAACTCAGTTAATTCATCATTAGTGAAAGGAACATGTAAAAACTGGAAACCCAGGTTTGAAATATTCATTTCTGTTAGATCAGGGGATTATAGTGAGCCAATTGTGAACTGTAGATTAATCAGCGAGAAACAACAGTGAGGCTGTGCAGCTTATAGATTGTAGAGTTATTACCAGACTACTACCATGGAACTCCTTCAAAATCATCTTGTTCAAATTTCAGAAACTTAAGTGTTTCATGAGGTGTCGATTTTTGTCCCCTGGCACCTCTATAATTGTCACACCATCCAGCATGTTGCCCCAAGTGACCATCTTTCATGAGGATAAAAGTCAAGGGAAATAGGAAAATCAGGTAAACTAGCTCCGATGTGCCCCTGCTTGTTCGGTGTTGCTCTCCAAGTGATAATGTCACTAGGCTAGTAATCCAGCAGCCAAGCTAATTGCCTGGGACAGGGGTTCAAATCTCACCATGGCAACTGATGGAATTTAAATTCATTAGTTTAAAAAATGACCACGGGACCATCATCAATTGTTATAAAAACCCATTTGGTTCACTAATGCCCTTTAGGGAAGGAGATCTGCCATGTGACTCCAGATGCACAGCAATGCAGTTCACTCTTAAATACCCTCTGAAATGGCCTAGCATGCCATTCAGTTCAAAGGAAATTAGGGATGGGTAACAAATGCTGGCCTTGCCAGCAATGCCCACATCCCATGAAAAAGTAAAGAAGGAAAAAAGTGACAACAGGGACTAGGCTTCAAAAGTACTTCATTGGCTGTTAAGTGCTTTGAGAAGTCTGGTGGTTGTGAAAGATGCTATGTAAATGCAAATATTTCTTAACCTGATATTCAAGTCAATTAAGGTTAAGTACATACAGGTGAAGGACATTGATTGGATGGTTACTTACACTTACGGACAGAGAAGGAGAGTGGAATCAAGAGGTCTATAGCTGTAATGTTTCATTCTGTGAATACATCTATTTCACGTAAAGACTGGCTCTGGTTTTCTATCTTCAATGATTGGCTATCTGGAGTATAAGAGGTTGCATCAACATGCAGTCCCAATTCAGGGATCACTGTAATGACACAGGCAGTTGGTAAAGGCTGTTATTTAAATTTCCAGAAGGAAACTTTAAACAACTGTCATAACCTATATTTTCAAGTGGTATGTTTTGAGTTGCAGCTCTAAATTCAGGAATAAGACCACCAGTTCTCGAGAGGTTTTTATATCAAACTACATGAGACATTTATTAATTTATACAAATTAAACATATACACATGGCTACAAATTACTACTATCATAATTTTAACAAATTCCCAAACTAATCTCCACCAAGGCAGCAACAACCTATAGACTTTAAGCAGACACCAGGCAAAGCATTTTCACCTTACAAATTCAAAATGAGGTTCCTTTCACTTTTGCTCCTTTGCAGACAGTTGTAGGCTTACAGCTGCTTTGATGTTACATGCCTCTGCCCTGCACATACAAAATTGCTATACCCAGCACTTCTCTTTGAATGCAAATTCTCATTGTATCACCAGGCTCTTTGAACTCCACCTCTTCTAACAATAAAACCCCTTTCTTGGTACCAATTCTATTAGTAATATAAACATATTGCTTGGGGTATCTTCTAGTTAGGTGCAAGATTTCACTCCCACTCCTGAATGTTCTATTCAACAAAATGCAAATGTACCCCTACCTCTGTTTACATCTCAAAACTAGTATACATCAAAGCACCTTGACTAGCTGGCCTTAATCCAATTAACACACATAGGAACAGACTTAACCTCTATTTAAAAAAAAAACATTTCCATTAACATTATATACATTAATAGCTTCATGACAATCACTAAGGACTAATTTGTGAGAACCATGGTTGATTTCTCAATACTTATGCCAAACTCACTCCACTCATTGAGTTCCTATTGTCAATATATTAATAAGATTAACTAACTCAGCATGACAAAGGACAAAACCTCAATCATTCCTGGTCTGTATCCCTCAGCTACTCACCGGAGAAATGTCCTGAACCATAAGGGGAGTTGGTTACTTTTCAGACAAACTAAATCCTTCTATCTATCAAGTTGGGGAATATCAGCACTAAGGAATTGAGGATTTTTCCATTTTGTGTGCTCAAAGTGAATATCAAAATTTGCCATCGACTCAAAGTGCAGTTCAGTGCACAATAGAGCTCTTACTATTTTTGCCTGGGCTTGGGTGAGAGGCATGATAGTTCATTTTATTCTATCAATTTCATCCTCCGTGAGCTTAACGTTATTTGATCTAACCTAACTTGACTGTCAATCAACTGCGGACAGAGGTAGAAATTATATATCATTGCGCCTTTTTGGTGGACAAACGATTATTGTTGGGTGGACAAATTTTGAGACACAATACCTGGTCTTCCATGTTAATGTGGCAGCTGTTGGACTATGCCAAATTATTCCGGATCTTTGGCAGCCTAGTCTGCGATCCTTAACAGGTCCACAGGAGGATGCCCATGACAAGCTAAGAAAATATTTTTAGAATGTCACTTATGCAGAAGTAGCAAGAATGCCCCTTCTGATGCCACAAAAATACGGTGGGCTGCTGCCATAACAGGCTTGTGTCTGCCCTCCATTCCTCCTCCCCCTAATTTAGAACCTATCTGCAGGCTTGCTCAACACCTGATAACATCTAAGGCCGCAATCGATAAGCTGCATCGGGACATCTGATTGTTGTTCACAGTTCACAACTGTACTTGAAATGCCTAATTTGAGTTACCCTTCTAGCTGATGGTGGAAAAGGTGCAGAAGGCACACTGGATGGGGGACTTCAATGGCCATCACCAAGAGTGGCTTGGTAGCACAACTACTGACCGAACTAGCTGAGTCCTAAATGACATAGCTGCTAAATTGCGTCTGCAGCAGATGGTGAGGGAACCAACAAAAGAGAAAAATATAGGTGACCTCACCTTCACCAACCTGCTTGCAGCAGTTGAATCTGTCCATGACAGTTTCGGTAGGAGTGATCACTGCACAGTTCTTGTGGAGGCAAAGTCCCACCTTTACATTGAGGATACTCTCCATCATATTGTGTGGCGCGACCACCATGCTAAATGGAATAGATTTCGAACAGATCTAACAACTCAAGACTGGACATCCATGAGACACTGTGGGCCATCAGCAGCAGCAGAATTGTACTCAAACACAATCTGTAAACTCATGGCCTGGCATATCCCCCACTCTACAATTACCATCAAGCCAGGGAATCAACTCTGGTTCAATGAAGAGTGCAGGAGGGCATGCCAGGAACAGCACCAGACATGCCTAAAAATGAGGTGTCAACATTGTGAAGCTATAACACATGACTATTTGTGTGCCAAACAGCATTAGCAGCAAGTGATGGATAGGGTTAAGCAATCCCACAACTAACAGATCAGATCTAAGCTCTGCAGTCCTGCCACATCCAGTCAGGAATAGTGGTAGACAATTAAACAATTCACTGGAGGAGGAGGCCCCACAAATATCTCCATCTTCAATGATGGAGGAGCCCAGCACATCAGTGCAAAAGATAAGGCAGAAGCATTTTCTACAATCTTCAGCCAGAAGTGCTGAGTGGATGATCCATCTCAGCCTCTTCTGGACGACCCCAGCACCACAGGTGCCAGTCTTCAGCCAATTCGATTCACTCCACGTGATATCAAGACACTAGATACTGCAAAGGCTAAGGGCCCTGACAACATTCCGGCAATAGGACTGAAGACTTGTGCTCCAGAACTTGCTGCCCTCTAGCCAAGCTGTTCCAGTACAGCTATAACACTGGCATCTACCCGGCTATGTGGAAAATTGCCCAGGTATGTCCTGTACACAAAAAGCAGGACAAATCCAACCCAGCCAATTACCGTCCCATCAGTCTACTCTCGATCATCAGTAAAGGAATAGAAGGGGTCATCAACAGTGTTTTCAAGCGGCACTTGCTTAGCAATAGCCTGCTCACTGGCATCCATTTTGGGTTCCGCCAGGGCTACTCGGCTCCTGACCTCATTACAGTCTTTGCTCAAACATGGACAAAAGAGCTGAGCTCCCGAGGTGAGGTGAAAGTGAATGCCCTCGACATCAAGACCACATTTGACCAAGTATGGCACCAAGGAGCCCTAGCAAAACTGGAGTCTATGGAAATTGAGGGGAAAACTCTCCACTGGTTGGAGTCATACCTAGCACAAAGGAAGATGGTTATGCTTGTTGGAGGTCAGTCATCTCAGATCCAGGACTTCAATGCAGGAGTTCCTCAGGGTAGTGTCCTTGGCCCAACGAGCTCCAGCTGCTTCATCAATGACCTTCCTTCAATCATAAGGTCAGAAGTGGGTGATAAATCGCTGATAATTCAATCTTACAATGTTCAGCACCATTCGCGACTCCTCAGATACTGAAGCAGTCCATATCCAAATGCAGCAAGACCTGGACAATATCCAGGCTTGGGCTGACAAGTGGCAAGTAACATTCGTGCCACACAAGTGTCAGGCAATGACCATCTCCAACAAGAGAGAATCTACTATCACCCCTTGATGTTCAATGGCATTACCCATCACTGAATCCCCAACTGTCAACATCCTGGGGGTTACCATTGACCAGAAACTGAACTTGTCAATACTGTGGCTACAAGAGCAGATCAGAGGCTAGGAATTTTGCGATGAGTAACTCATCTCCTAACTCCCCACAGCCTGTCCACCATCTACAAAGCACAAGTCAGGAGTGTGATGTAATATTCCCCACTTGCCTGGATGAGTGCAGCTCCCACAACACTCAAAAAACTTTACGCCATCTAGGGCAAACATAGAAACATAGAAAATAGGAGCAAGGTTAAGCCATTCAGCCCATTGAGCCTGCTCCGCCATTCATTATGATCATGGATGATCATAATAGCCTGCTCCTGCTTTCTCCCCATATCCTTTGATCCCTTTCGCCCCAAGAACTATATCTAACTCCTTCTTGAAAACATACAATGTTTTGGCCTCAACTACTTTCTGTGGTAGTGAATTCCACCGGCTCACCACTCTCTGGGTGAAGAAATTTCTCCTCATCTCAGTCCTGAATGGTCCACCCCGTATCCTCAGACTGTGACCCTTGGTTCTGGACACCCCCTCCATTGGGAACATCCTTCCTGCATCTACCCTGTCCAGTCCTGTTAGAATTTTATAGGTTTCCATGAGATCCCCCCCTCATTCTTCTGAACTCCAGCGAATATAATCCTAACTGACTCAATCTCTCCTCATATGTCAGTCCTGCCATCTCAGAAATCAGTCTGGTAAACCTTTGAAGCACTCCATCTATAGCAAGAACATCCTTCCACAGATAAGGAGACCAAAACTGCACACAATATTCCAGGTGTCGTCTCACCAAGGCCCTGTATAATTGCAGTAAGGCATCCCTGCTCCTGTACTTGAATCCTCGCGCAATGAAGGCCAACATACCATTTGCCTTCTTTACTGCCTGCTGCACCTGCACGCTTACCTTCAACGACTGGTACGAGGACACCCAGGTCTCGTTGCACATTCTCCTCTCTCAATTTATAGCCATTCAGATTTGCTACCAAAGTGGATAACCTCACATTTATCCACATTATACTGCATCTGCCATGCATTTGCGCACTCACTCAGCTTGTCCAAACCCTGAAGTATCTCTGCATCCTCCTCACAGCTCATCCTCCACCCAGCTTTCTGTCATCTGCAAATTTGGAGATATTACATTTAGTTTCCTCATCTAAATCATCATTATATATTGTGAATAGCTGGGGTCCCAGCACCGATCCCTGTGATACCCCACTAGTCACTGCCTGCCATTCGGC